>NC_140233.1:25390804-25638304 GCF_951802725.1 Rutilus rutilus | reverse complement strand
AAGAAACTGGAGCTTTCCAGAGCTGTTTCATGCTCAAACAGCATCATTACACATTAAATAAAGATGGACATGGAAAGAAGCAGGATATATATATACATATATATATATATATATATATATATATATATATATATATATATATATATATATAGATAGATAGATAGATAGATAGATAGATAGATATAGATATATATATATGTATATGTATATATACACTCACCTAAAGGATTATTAGGAACACCTGTTCAATTTCTCATTAATGCAATTATCTAATCAACCAATCACATGGCAGTTGCTTCAATGCATTTAGGGGTGTGGTCCTGGTCAAGACAATCTCCTGAACTCCAAACTGAATGTCAGAATGGGAAAGAAAGGTGATTTAAGCAATTTTGAGCGTGGCATGGTTGTTGGTGCCAGACGGGCCGGTCTGAGTATTTCACAATCTGCTCAGTTACTGGGATTTTCACGCACAACCATTTCTAGGGTTTACAAAGAATGGTGTGAAAAGGGAAAAACATCCAGTATGCGGCAGTCCTGTGGGCGAAAATGCCTTGTTGATGCTAGAGGTCAGAGGAGAATGGGCCGACTGATTCAAGCTGATAGAAGAGCAACTTTGACTGAAATAACCACTTCTTACAACCGAGGTATGCAGCAAAGCATTTGTGAAGCCACAACACGTACAACCTTGAGGCGGATGGGCTACAACAGCAGAAGACCCCACCGGGTACCACTCATCTCCACTACAAATAGGAAAAAGAGGCTACAATTTGCACGAGCTCACCAAAATTGGACAGTTGAAGACTGGAAAAATGTTGCCTGGTCTGATGAGTCTCGATTTATGTTGAGACATTCAGATGGTAGAGTCAGAATTTGGCGTAAACAGAATGAGAACATGGATCCATCATGCCTTGTTACCACTGTGCAGGCTGGTGGTGGTGGTGTAATGGTGTGGGGGATGTTTTCTTGGCACACTTTAGGCCCCTTAGTGCCAATTGGGCATCGTTTAAATGTCACGGCCTACCTGAGCATTGTTTCTGACCATGTCCATCCCTTTATGACCACCATGTACCCATCCTCTGATGGATACTTCCAACAGGATAATGCACCATGTCACAAAGCTCGAATTATTTCAAATTGGTTTCTTGAACATGACAATGAGTTCACTGTACTAAAATGGCCCCCACAGTCACCAGATCTCAACCCAATAGAGCATCTTTGGGATGTGGTGGAATGGGAGCTTCGTGCCCTGGATGTGCATCCCACAAATCTCCATCAACTGCAAGATGCTATCCTATCAATATGGGCCAACATTTCTAAAGAATGCTTTCAGCACCTTGTTGAATCAATGCCACGTAGAATTAAGGCAGTTCTGAAGGCGAAAGGGGGTCAAACACAGTATTAGTATGGTGTTCCTAATAATCCTTTAGGTGAGTGTATATATATATCACTTTGTCCTCTTTGTATGTATGTGTATATGTATGTGTATATGTATATATATATATATATATATATATATGTATATATATATGTGTGTATATGTGTATATGTATGTATGTGTGTATGTATGTATATATATATATATCTATATATTATTTTATTTTATTTTATTTTTTATTTTTTTCTCTCTTCTTATTTTAATAATGTAAAACTGTATTTTTTATCAAAAAGCCCTACTAGGGACAAGTGTCGTGAATTAGCTTTAGCTAAAAACACTATGATACATACATTGGATGACTGTTAAGCTTATCTATGTTATCTGTATCTGTCCCTATCTAAATAAACTTAAATAAATAAAATATATATATAGCCAATGTTGCCTGTCCAAAAAAGGGGGAATGCTGTCTATATGGGGTAAGTTGACACAATGGGAGTATGTGGTTTATTTACTTTGATTTGAGAAAAAATATATTTGTCTGGAAAATTAAATAGTGTAAAACAGTTTATGAAAGGCAGACATATAACAGACACAAATAGCAGTAATAAAATAAATAAAATAAAAAAAGCCCGTAAAGGCAGCATGTCACAGTTTCTGTTCTTTGAGACTGTTATTTTGTTATTCTTAAAATTTCTGTTACTGTGTTTATTTAGTTTTCTTTAGCTGATATATTTTCTCCTTATCTCCCAGTCAGTTCACCTGTGTATTTAAGCCTGTGAAATTGAATTCATATATTCACATTAAAAAGGAACAACTAGCCCCTGTGTCCTATAACTGTGTTATGTTTATATTTATTGCTACTTTTAAAGTTGCAATCTCTGTCATTTTTCATATTACACACATTTTGACTGCTTGGCACTTGAAATCATTATGACATTATTTTGTTCAGCATTGCTCAACTTCTCATGTCTCAGTGAAGGCCTGAGGGTGCGAGTCCACCTCTATAATCCCAGCAGACAGACAGTCCTTCACTGCAAAACCTTCACAAAGCCTCGGGACATATTAAAACAGCTTATTTCTCACTCACAATTAACTTCAACGTTCACAAACTGCTCTTAGTAGCTGAATTCAGGTGATGGTCATCAAATTATTTTGCTCTTTCATCAAATTAAAAACATAACTTGGTTGCTCTTAGTAAATACCACATAAGGATTTCTACTGGAACAAGAATAAACTGCATTGCTCGTGTTATGTTATGTTGCTCTTTAATAACATAATGCAGGCTCAGGTATGTTCCACTTTGGTATCAATTTTGTCTCCAATGTTTATCCTTAACTACTTTAGGTGAAATAAAAATAGACGCAAAAATAAACAATTATTGATGTATCGTAGAAGCTCAGAGATAAAAATTAATATGGATAACATAACTTAGATCAGTGTTAGCAGACTGGTGGGTTGAGAAACCGTTTTGAGTGGATTGCGGAGTGTGCAGTTAAAGAAACAACAACGTAATTCTATCTTTTTCTGATTTAAGACTTTTATTTTGAAAGACGTGTGTGAATGCTATTGACACTTCTGTCATACACAGTTTAAGTAAAGTGTGGCTGAGAAAAATGCGTTGTCCTGATTCAGTATCTGCGGTCAGATACGATGTCAGGCTAGATGCCAGTGTCATTATTTGAATGTTATTTTCATAACTTGTTAGAAAAAAAAATTCTCTCAATTCAGAACAACAAACGCTCCTTCCTGTCCTGTCGGCCGTTATACTGTGCTCATAGCACACACTTTTCAACTGCACTCGCACATGCAGCGATGCACACTGTGTATCACTTCAGTATAAATAAAGCACAAAAGAAATTACGAGCACTCAACGTCGCAGCTTTGTTGTCAATTATTAAGTCACGAAATTACCAAAAATAACCAATAAATGACTTAACTGGTACTTTGTGTATTTGCATGCAGTTCCCTTTCGATTCGGTTCACTTTGACATTGCGTTTGCTAATGCTTATGGGGAACCCCCTTCCTTGAATCATGCTAGTAACACTGGCCAATGACATTCAAGCATTCAAAATATTAGGGGGCTATATAAGGCAGTGCTTGCATGTCATTCATTCAGAATCTTTTCCTTTAGCCTATCATCAAGCAAGACTCACCATGCAGTGAACGTCTTCTAATCCCCTGCTGTGTTCCGGTGAGCCTTCGGATAAGAAAGACCTCTCACAATTTCCTCTCCTGCACAGAGCCAATCGAACCTTCTGATGGCCATGAGACGTGTGTATTCTGCCTGGGTCGCGCTCCCACTGTGGAGATATGTGCCTCCGGACTCTCAGGCTCCATGTGGCCATTGTCCAAGACAATGAACCAGCGCTGCCAACCTCTTCCTCTACCACCTCTTTCGAGCCGAGGATGAAGGTGCCCCGGCTCAATAACCATGTGCCTCACACCCCCCGCTGCAGGCTTCCTTCCAGAAAAGCAATCAAAGGCCATCAGCCAAATCCTGCCAAAGCACCCCCTTCTACATGCTCCTGCTTCTCTTTAGCACATCATATGGCGAGACCGCACGTATCTTCTGCTGCTGTCGGCAAGAGGCCGAGGCATCGTCATGGCTCGAAGAGTCCGAGGCCCCACTACGACAGGGTCGTGGCACATAAACTGCCTAGAGCTCTGTGCTGTTCACCTAGCGGTCGAGTGGTTTCTTCCAGACACTCTCCACCGTCACATTCTCATCAGGACAGACAACACAACAGTGGTAGTGTTTATAAATCACCAAGGTGGTGTGAGCTTGCGACTAGCGAAAGACCTTCTTCTGACAGCAGATCAGCACCAAACCACTGGGGCAGTACATGTTCCTGGACATCTGAATTGTTGTGCAGACTTGCAATCGAGGATTGGGGTGATCCACGGAGAGTGGAGATTACACCCTTTGACTGTCAATATGATTTGGAGTGTATTCGGCAGAGTTGAGGAGGATCTCTTCGCATCCACAGAGAACACTCACTGGCCGCTGTTTTATTCACTGACACAATCTCCCCTGTGGGTTGATGCACTTGCACACATCTGGCCGAAAACGTGCAAGTATGCCTTTCCTCTAGTTAAACTTCTGCCTTGCTTGCTTTGCAAAATCAGAGAGGAGAGGGAATCGGTTCTGTTAGTGGTACCGAAATGGCCCAACCAGCCGTGGTTAGAGCCCACTCCACCAGGGGAATGGCTTCCTTGTGGGAATGGGCAAATAGCCTATCTATTCAGGACATTTGCATGGAGGCAGGCTGGTCATCACCCAACAGTTTTGTGCGGTTTATTAACTTAGATGCTTGCTTCACATGTACTGTCACATGTACCCTCTCATATTCCGCATGCTTGAGCGCCATTGGCCAGTGTTACTGGCATGATTAAATAAGGCTTCAGTAGTATTTGGAGGAAGGGGTTTCCCCATTAGCGTTAGCACGTAAGCTGCACCAGACCCTGTGGATGGAGAAACAAGAGAATCATGGTGAGGCTTGAGGAGGAAAACATGTAAAGTATGTGCAGTTCTGTATTGGGAAGGTAGGTTTAACTGGTTATTGACTTTGTTAATAATAAATCTGGATGGTGAATGGTCCAATGTAGCAGGGACTCAGCTTTTTGGCAAACTGACGAGGTTAGTGAAGGGGTAATTTGCTGAAATTGGAAATTAACTTGCGGTAGAAATTGGCAAACTCTACGAATCTCTGTAGTTCAGTGATGGATGTGTGGGTAGTGGCCCATTCTTAACTGCTTGTACCTTTCCCCTGGTCCATGGTGATGCCAAATTCATCAATGACATATCCTAGGAAGTGAATAGAGGGACAATGGAATTTGCATGTCTCTAGCTTCAAATAGAGTTGGTGTTCCTGTAGCTTCTGAAGGACCTGCGTAACACGATTACGATGGTCGGCCAGGTTCCAAACGTATATCAGGATGTAACCGTTGTAGATTATGATGAGGAGATGGAGAAACTCCTATAACACCTCATTCATAAATCCCTGGAATACAGAGGGTGAGTTGGACAGCCCGTACGGCATAACCTAATATTCATGGTGGCCTGATGTTGTAATGAAAGGAGTCTTCCATTCATCATCCCTCTGTATCCAGATGAGGTTGTAGGCGCTACACAGGTCCAACTTGGTGAACAAGCGTGTGTCCCTCAGCTATTCAGGGGTGGTAAGGCACCAGGGGAAGCGGATAGCAGAACTTGACAGTCTGAGCACTGAGTGCACGGTAGTCCATGCAAAAAAGACGGAGATGAAGCCTCCGTCTTTTTTGGCCATGAAGAAGCTAGAAGTGGCAGGTGAGATAGAGGGACAGATGAAGTCCTGACGAAGAGCCTCCCCAATGTACTCCTCCATAGCCTTCTGCTCTGGGAACAATAGAGGGTAGATCTTACCCTTAGTTAAGTTGGCCCCAGGAAGCAATTTGATGGCACAGTCCCATGGCTGATGAGGTAGAAGTTTGGTTGCAGCTTGCTTACTGAACACATCCTAGAGCGCCCTATATTCTGTCGAAATCTCTGGTTGGGATTCTGGTACTCTCGATGGTCATGGAGAAAACTGCCATGGCAGTTGCAGTTGGTTGCGGAAGTTGGAGGCAGTTCTTGAAGCGATGTGGACTCCAAGTTAAGATCTCCCTGTCGACCAGTTGATTTGAGGTGAGTGGATCTGCATCCATGGGCGTCCCAGGATGATGTCAGCTGTTGAGCCCTACAGCACCAGAAAGGAGATCTGTTCTTGATGTAATATGCCAACTTTTAGAGTGAGAGTGGGTGTGTAGTGGGTTAGCACTCTTCGCCCCACAGGCTTTCCCTGGATTTTGTGGATATTCAAATCCTTTTGGCAGGGGATTTCCTTGAGGTGGAGACGTTGGAGGAGTTCTCTCTGGATGAAATTGCCTCCTTAGCCTGAGTCAATTAGGGCCTGAGCTGTAGTGTAACAACGAGTGGCAGTCACTGATACTGTAGTTTTTGTAAGAGAGGAAATTATTGGTGGTAGTTGAATGGTACTCACTGCGGGAAAAGCAGGACAAACGGGACAATTTGAGATTAGATGACCTTCAGCTCCACAGTATAAAAAAAGATTGTTATTGATGCGTCGTTGGCGTTCAGATTGGGACAGATGGTAAGAATCAATCTGCATAGGTTCCAGTGCTGGAGGCAATGATGAGTGATTGGAATAAATCACTCTTGAGCTTGGATTAAATTTTTTAGCCCCATGGCATCACCATAGATGGCCAGTTGCAGCTGAAGAGAGGGATTGAGACCTTGACAGTGTGCTGTAATGAGAGCAGCTTCATTCCACCCACTGGCCACAGTGAGCCTACAAAAATGGAGAGCATATCCTGCCACAGAACAATTTCCCTGATTCAGATAAAATAGTTGATCATGCACTGAATGATCATTAGCAGTTTGACCAAAAAGTTTGACCGGTAAAGGTCGTTAAAGAGCTAGTAACGGGACCATTCTTAGCTTGATCAGTCTGGAATTGCTGGGGCTGCATTTCAAAATACAGTGAAAAGTGTAGGAGAAATCCGCTGCAATCCTCCGCCGCTCCTGCATATGTCGGTGGTACTGTAAGTGAGCTGCAGCTTACATTATAAGTTTGTTTTGGTCTGATCTTCTGTCATATAACAGAGGGACAGACAACAGGAATACAGGTAACAGGTTTTTATTGATATGAGTAAGTAGCCGGCAGGTATAATGGCAGACTTAACTGAATATAGTTCTTTGTATTGCAGATACTCAATGGCTTGAAGAGAGGGTAGCATGATGAAGGGAGAACAGATTAAAAGGGAGTCAGGTAAGTCCATTTAGTGAATGACGAGGCCAGACAAACTGATAATGGTATGGGTGAGTATATATAGGAGTCCTCAATGAGTGGTGACAGGGATTGCAGGTTAGTATTCTGGTGAGAGTGAACGAGTGGGTGGAGTTGTCGGGTCTGGTGCTGATGGCATGGCTGAGTCTGTGACACTAATGACTATGGGAAAATGTGGGTCCCATGGCCAAACCAGTTGAGAACCAGTGACTTAGATCATATGTGACCCTGGATCACAAAACCAGTCACAAGTAGCACGGGTATATTTGTGGCAATAGCCAACAATACATTGTACGAGTCAAAATAATAGATTTTTCTTTTATGCCAAAAATGTATAGGATATTAAGTAAAGATCATGTTCCATCAAGATATTTAGTAAATTTCCTACCGTAAATATATAAAACATTTATTTCTGTGAGTGAATGCAGCACAATTGTTAACATAAATTGATAACTTGAAAGGCGATTTTCTCAATGTTTAGATTTTTTTGCACCCTCAGATTCCAGACTTTCAAATAGTTGTATCTCGGCCAAATATTGCCCTATTCTAACAAACCAATTTAAAAAAATGTATCCATTTGACTGGTTTTGTGGTCCAGGGTCACATATGTTCTTGGGATGATTTGATGATAAAAGTTTTTATTTTATTTTATTATTATTATTAGTAGTAAAGGTGGGATCAGCAGTTTTTGAAAAAACACTTTGTAGGACAGAGTACAAAAACACACTTGTAACCAATCAGCAGTAAGAGGTGTGTCAACTAATGATGGGGAGGAGAAAATGTCTGCAGAACTTAAAATTAAAAAGAAGACTTACGATCAGGCAAGAGGTAGGACTCGTGTTAATATCTGAGAAGCGTACCAGCGCTGGAGAGAACTCAAGGAGCGGGAAGGCCTAACATCGGACGCCGAGGTTGCTTTATTTCTTCTTGATAGGTGAGTAACATTTGTTTAGCTTTGTTTCACAGAACTAATATATGCTGGCTTTTGCTTGAATATGCTTGTGTGTCATCTTTGCTTGTTTTTTCATTTGCGATCTTATTGTCGTTCGCTTCAGCTATGAAAAAGACACATTCATTTCCACACCATATAAGCCTGGAGCGTCTAAATCTCCTCCACTGTCTGTTTCAACATGTGCACGCGCTCTATGTCATCTTTTTCCGCGTTTGTCCGCGGCAACATTCAGACCTCTTCTTCTACCTCGTTGTGTGCCGGGTGTTGAGCGTCATCTTCCACTTGAAACGGAGCTGAACCATTGATGCGTTAGAACACACAATACTACCAAAACACATTCGACATGGATTGTGGGGCGGAGCTATCAAGAGAGGGGCGAGATCATTTTGGGGTAGAGGCGTGTTTGTTTTGGTGATTTCAAATATCAACACTGGCCAAAAGTGTTTTTCAAAAACTACTGATGCCACCTTTAATAAAATGTAAAATTAATTTAAAAAAAAATGACAGACATGTATATTTATATTTCGACTTGGGCTATCAATAGATATCTTTTTAATCGTGATTAATCACATACTTATCATGAAATTAAGCATACATCATTTATCTCGTTTAACACATTAATTTTGCCATCATTTGCTATATCCAGCAAAGTAAACCATCAGATTGAAGGGTGATTCTCACAGAACTGTATTAAAGCAACACTAAGGAACATTTTTTTACCTTGTTTACCATTACAAATAATAATGGACAATTCTGCTTCCAACCTGTAGGGCGACCAAAGGCTTTAAAGGTAAATTTGGGTCTTTCCAAAAAGGACACTTGGAAACTCCAAAAGGACACCAAAAAAACAAATGATTTGAGTCCATATAATTCATACTGTAAATGTATACACACCAAAGCACAAAAAAAAAAAAAAAAAAAATCACAGAACAAAACTTTTCAGAATTCAGTGTACAGTATTTGTACAGTGTAACAACAAACCGTGATTATTATTATTTTTTATTATTTTTGTTTTACCAGCTAGACGCTGGTTAGCTTTTTCCAGCTGAGAAACGTAGTTTGCGAATCATCTGGCCATGCGGTGGGACGTTTTAACGTCCCGTTCAGTCTGTATTTCACACAGCGCGATGCATGAGGGCTCTCGCTCTTCAGAAACAATGACAGAATATGACAGAGCTCGTATTTGCGTTAAATTATTTTAAATTAATCGCATGCATAAATGCATTAACGTTGACAGCCCTAATTTACACTGATCAAATATCTTGGTTTATATTAAGGTGAAATGTGATTGAAAATCATTTCATGAATAAAACCAAACCACTCATAAAGATGCATCTCTGTTTCTATTTCATATTTATCAAACATGTTTCCTTTGCATCCCACTGAGCTCTTATCTATTTGTGTGCAGCATTTATTAAGAAAAAAATATCCCTGCTGGCAAAGGAAATATGTCAGCAGTTTTGGACTCCTTCTGTCTCAGTATCAGGTCTCTGCAGAACACACACACTCAGAAAGTCAAGCAGATAGACAGAGTTAAGCTTCTCCACGAACACAAACATATTCAAGTGCTCAAAGATGCTCACATTTAAAGCTGATTATGATTCCTATCTGCAAGAAGAGCTTTACAGATCAACTATTAAGACGGCGCCATCAGAGTCATTGGTAATATGAAATAAAAGATGATTTTTTTGTTGAAGCACAATGTTGTCCTGCTCCTCTTTTGTCATATGATAGAGAGGCATGGCTTTTGGAATGGGATGAATTGGCTTTTTTTTGTTACAGTGTAAAAAGTGAACGTGCACTTGTGTGGAGAAGCCATTCCTACCTGATCTAACACTAAAACATGTCTTTGTTTGTAGTAATAATGATTCATATTCAATAATATGTCTGACTTTAGTAAAACCAGTTAATTTTGATTAAGCCAATTTTAGGGAACTTTACAGATATATATTACAGTGTAGCTTTTTATTGTATTTTTGCAAAATGTCTATTGTGTGTGTGTGCGTTTGCGCACGCTTTTATTAAGAGGATTATTTATCAAGAATGCAATGAAAGGAGTATTAAAATGTTTTGAATTATGAATATGTATCTCTAGGGTTTTGCCATTGTTTCTTTTCTTTCACATTAAGGCTCTCTGTCCTTTGAGGACAAAAACTATAATTACAGAAATCCCACATTAACATTCGTATTTTAACTCCGTATATCTTCGTGGTATAACTGTAATTATTTATTTTTAATCTTAAATAAATAATCAATTTTCATATGCAAATATTGTGTTGATGCATTTGAGATTGTGCCCATAATACAGTTTCTCAACTATAGACACTTTTATGTCCCAGTGATTGATTTTTATTACAACTAACAGATTTTTTTTTTTTTTTTTTTTTGAAGGTCACATTAAAACTGTCTCCGAGAAAAAAATAGATAAAAATTATGCATTTTATGTGTAGATTATATTGTTTTAGTATAAAGTAAAACAGAACCAGACGTAAAATTCTTAAAATGTAAAAATCCAACACAAACATATTACTAATCACACTGATGACAAACAGTGAAATAAACAATATTATTCAATATTGATTGTCTTAAAATCATTGTATATACATTTTTGCATAAATCAGAATCAGAATCAGAATGAGATTTATTGCCAAGTATAAAGAATTTATCTTGGTGACAGAAGAAGCTTCTGGTAAGAGAAAGAAAGAAAGAAAGAAAGTGAAATAAAATAAAGATAAGTGAATATATGTATAAAATTTAATTAAAAAATAAAATAAAATAATTATTTAAATAAATTAAAATATAAATTAAAAATTCACTACTCTTGTGGTGTCATATTGCATATATATATATGTGTGTGTGTGTGTGTGTGTGTGTATTTGCATAAATTTGGCAATTTTGCATAACTTTTGACTGCCCTGCTCTTTTGGGTCCCTCACGAACAACAATTTTTTCCTAATAAAGTTTTTGTCAAAACTTAGTGTATTTGTTTAGCAAGAGGACAACAGTTTAAGTGAAGACCATGTTTAAGATGAAATACGAAACGATGAAGAAAACAAAGAAAAACTGAACGTTAAAAGTGCCCATGGCTAAAAAAAGCCCAATTATCAAAAATAATCAACAAAACAAGGCCTATTCAGATATTTTGAATGCTAAATATTTTAATGAACATGCAATGCACAATCCTTCAGGATCTCAATTCTTAATCTTATCATTGTTGTGAAAATATGACAGTAATATTTATTAAAGTTAAGCACATTCTGAATAAATGCCTGGATAGTCCAGAATGCAGCTAATAGTAGCACTAATGATGCTAATAGAGTGCTAGAGGTCATATAGAGGAGAGATCAGCCATCAGCCAATCACGTTCAGCTCCAGCAGCAGGTGAAAGCCGCTAATCTCACAATTGTGAGGGATTAGGATATAACAATATTGTCTGTTTGATGAGGGATTATAAACGGTAAATCCAGTTCTTCATATGGGATTCCTCGTGTGAGATAGCACTGACATTTTTATTGACAAGTAAAAGTTTCTTCACCAAACCTCCATTATTGCTACACATGAACACACACACACACACACACGCATGGGTGTTTGGTGTTTTTAGCCCCCAACGGCACCTTCCAGGCAGCGAGGGGATGGGTATGTTTAAGGTTGAGGATAGGGTTAGCTGCCTGGAAGGAGCCATTGGCATGTTTGGACAGCACAATGACAATGACAACACTTTCTTCAATGTGCAAATAACAGAACATGTGAAACTGAACATTTGAGTCATGCACATGCAAAATCAATAATATTTGGGGGGTTAGAATATTGTTTTTTAATTACTTGGATTTTTTTTATGATGAAGACTGCATAATGTCTAATAATTGATAAATAATTATATCTGATGTTACTATATATACATACATACATACAGTGTATAGTGAGTGAGAGAGAGAGAGAGAGAGAGAGAGAGAGAGAGAGCAGTGAATGAGAGTAAAGATTTCAATTTTAAATGCATTTAAATCAAGATTTCCTAAAAAAAATAAAAAAAAATAAAAAAAAAACACCCTGAAGATATGTATTTTTAGTATATAACCATGAATAATCACACACTATCAGTCATTCATTTAGCTTGGTAATGCATGTAAAACTGTGTTGAATCTTGTACCAAGTCACAAGTCAACCGGTTTAATCCAATACCAATATAATTTTTGAAATAAAAGTAAACCAGTCAGAGGTGCTCATGGGTAATTTTGAGCACATAGCATAAGCTCCACGCTGAGCCACGCAAAAGGCGCAGTAAAACACAAAGCTAATGTAATTATGGGACTTTTCCAGCGCAGACGGAGGAGAGAGAGTGTGTCAAAGTAATGAATGAAAGCCAACGTTAAATCAGCCAGAGATATTCCACAGTCTGCCAACTCCTCTCCTGCAAGCCAGCGCATGTTGACACTTTTTCCTCTGCGCCATTTAGAGCGAGTTGGCATCATTAATTGATGGTATTGCCAGTAAATTGGCAACAATGAAAAGACAAATTATGAGCAGGCAGCGCGGTATAGAAAGAGGATTTACAGTATTTGAATAATTTAGGTGCCCGTGGTTAATTTGACAGGATTGTTATTCTCAGAGAAGGCCCCGCTGCTTGAAGAATGAAGCGTGCGGGGAAAAGGGCCGGCTGCTCCGGTAATCAGCCGCTCTGCCAATCAATAAAGAAGTGCACGCTGCAAATTAAACAGTAAATTTGGTTAGGGGCTGGTAAATATTTAGAGAGAGAGAGAGAGAGAGAGAGAGAGAAAGGAGGAGAGAAAGAAAGAGTGTCAACGAATAAATCAAGAATGCTTGAGGAAATTGAATGAGAAAGTCAGTGTGTTGTTTGTTGAGTGCCTTTCATGGAGGAGCCTAAGTAATAATGTCACAACATTATTTAAGAGCACTGGAACCCTAATGTCAAAACAATCGCTCGCTTGTCCACCTTGACAGCACGGAGTAAATTAGCGGTGGATTGCCATGCTATCATGAATGGATTGCTGAAGGCATTCTATATGAGGGTTTATTCCAATTATGAGTTGTGGCCTATTTATAAAATGAATTTATATGCACATCTAATGAACTTGGCGCATGGCGACGGTAAACGGCGACAGTTACTGTAGCCTAATGAACTATATATTACTTGGCAGAAGAATTCCTTGTAGTGTTTGCTAAGGCAACGTTTCTATACCTTTTTGGTCCCTCCTCATGAGAATTTAATCTATCATATGTAAACGTACAATAGGTAAAATACCATGAAGGTCCACCCCTAAACCTATGCAGGAGGACGCGAGCAGATTGTACAAAAACGTAATAATGTGCCAAATTGTTAAATACTCTTTTTTTTTTTTTTTGCCTTCACTGAGATGAACTATTTTGACAGTGAGTATTGCATATGCAAGCACCATTATTGAAAATAAATCGTACTATTTATTGGCCATTGCCCATTGGTGCCTTGTATCATATTGCTGTTGCCGCTGTTCTATTAACGGCATTATTTCCGTTATTGTGTCATTTTTGTTTTAGAATTACTACAAACTTTGATTGTCATGAAATGTCATTTTCATGCTGAGGGTCGACAGACAAACATCCAGATGGTAACCCCAAACTGTCTCTACAAAGTTTAAACTACAGAGTCTGTCTGGGTCCAGTCAGATTTACTGAATAGAAAGAGCTGATTGTGCAGATTGTCATTTTTAAACAAAGTAGGTGATCCTAATATTTTACATTTCTTCATAAAAGCCTATGAATTATTGACAATAAATGCATTTGTACTGCAAATTTGTACTTACTTTGTACACCCTTAAACGCATACCTCATGTCTTTAGTGACCCGGGACGTCGTTCACTTCCCTCCTCCTCATTCATTTTTCAAAGTTAGACATCAACCTTCTCAGTATTCCTTAATCAATTCATTAAACAATATAACAAGAAAAAAATTATAGAAAGAATGCCTGTTTTCCCATTAATTTTTTTGGTCAAAATTGTATAGGGTCGCTAACGACCCGAGGTGTGTAACAGTGCAAGCATTTTTTTTTCTGCACAACAATAATTGAGTCTTTGATGACTGAATAAGTGCAATTCACCTTTATTCCACAAGGTGGCAATGTCTGATACACAATGATGAAGTGACGTTTCACTCATAGTTACTGCAGGCAGAAAACAAATGAATAGGAAGAACCATCAGCAAAACTTGAAATGGTTCAGTGATTTACCGCAGAGCAAGTTCTGAACGCAATCAAATATTAGTGTCACTGTCACTTGATGATGGATCTGGAAAGATGTTGATTTTGAAGATGTTGAAAATTATAGTTTTTTTGAGAATATGTTTGAGGTAGCGAATAATGCTGAATGTACTGGGAAATGAGCTCTGACGAGGACAGTAATTATGAAAACATCTGCTCAAACTGAACCCTTCCAAGCTCCAAAGGGTAACAAAATATGCTTTATTTTATTCTTCTGTAATTGCTACTCTAATATCAGGTGAGTTTTATTTTATCGCGGCAGGTAGAGATCCATTCATATTAGATATAGATCCGGGTCACTAAAGACCCGAATATGTAATAATGATTGGCGAAACATTCATACATTTCAGATTTAACTTGAGTCAAGCACACTATGTGCGGCACAAATAAGCTCAAAGCTGAAACTCTGCTACACTCCTGCAACACAGCAACATTTTCTCCAGTTTAATACTAATTAATATGCATTAATCCATTGCAGTCAATCTTTCAATAGGCCACAATGATTCAACATCTGGGCTGTTAACTCAAAGATCCATCCATCCATTCCCCACTTGTTCAACAGACAATATTAGTGTCTCCAATTCACCTCTCCTGCATGTTGGGAACCCAGAACACCTGGAGGAAACCCAAACCAACTAGGAGAGAACTTGCAAACTCCATAGAGAAACCGGTACTCAAACCAGGGACCTTCTTGCTATCAGTTGACCTCCATAACTTGACGATGCTAGGTTCAAACTTCCCAGTCCTGTAGCTCTGAGCAAGACACTTGACCTCAGGTTGCTCCAGGGGATCACACCTGCATTCAGTGTGTTGTAATTCACATTAGACAAAAGCATCTGTGATTGGCTAATAACCAAATTTAAACACCCTAAAGCAACCATCCGCCCTTTTGCCTGTTGGTTTTAATATCAACCCAGTCGTCAAAAGACATGTCAAAGTTTCTTATGCCCAAACACAAAACAATTAAAAGACAAAAATTGTGCAATACACTACTAGTTTTTCCGCGGCTCTCCAAACCCTTATCCACAAACTCAGCGTAGGTCGCATTTGAGGAAAGTAGGTGCTGGATATTTTTCCCTTGTCAGAGCAATTGACAGACAAGGTCTTCCAATCTGTCCCCTTTAGCACTACCTAGGGACCCTCAGTGAGAAGGACAGGGTGCGGGCCCTGGAAAATCGCACTTCTATCTTTGTTCACACTTTCCATTTCAAGGGCTATTTATCTAATAAAGTCCCTGACTCTGTCTCTGCTCTCCTCTATCTGCTGCTGTGCTTCGGTTTCTACCTGGCACCTTTAATTATTTCATGCCTAGGAGACAAGTTTTAACCAGAAGTGGCAGGGAAGGTTGTCCCTGACAGCTGGAGATTATTAAAGTTAAAAACGCAGGGCTGAGGTGTTGTAACAGGTCTCCACACCGCTCTTCAGCAACGGGAACACTCGCTGTCGCCCGGCAAAATAAGGGTCGGAGTTTAATTTATTGACTGGAAGGAAACATCAAGGAGCGTCTGGTAGCGAGTGTCTCTTGAACACACATGCTCACGCTGGAAATGACACGGGGCTGGGGGACGTCTGCAGATGTACCTGGGGAGTAGCTGTGTGTGTGTGTGAGGAAGCAAACTTCACTTTATTTCTCTCAGACATGGTCTTCAGTACGAGCGCACACACAGATGCGCATACGAACAGCCATGCAGAAAGGTGCTTCATTAGAGCCCTGTTTTTTGGTAGCGCTCAACCCCCTGGTGACACGGGCAACTGCTCGGTTTGACTCTGTCAGAAATAACAACAAAAGTGCTTGTAGCATTTCCTGTAGATAAGCGCGTTGAAGGAGGGTACTACACACAGATCATAAATTTTGAATTCATGTCCCATCTGTGCCTCTAGACTAGCTCAAGCCATGAGACTAATGACAAACACACTCAAGCCTCAGTTAAGGCTGAAATAAATAATAAAAGAAAGTACATTTAGCCTATACCAGTTTGGCAGATATACAAACAACTATACAAGTGAGACACACACAATGCTTCAGCAATGGCATTTTTAAATGTTGCGCTCGCCTGTTTATATCAGAGCCGAACACGTTTGCATCTTCGGGCGTACAGCTACGGGTGATCGTCACAAAACCTGTCAAGAACATGCCTGGGATAGGAAATTTTTTTTTTATTATTTTGTAGGTAAGTATTTTCAAGAGATTTTCTAAAATATAGGGATTTTGGAGGGTAAATATATACTTAATTGTCACGAAAATAATGCAATGCAACCTAATGATCCTAAAACTAGGCTTCGTTTTCTTAAAGCAAAATGGAATGTCTTTGTTCTTTTTGATTTTGGGGTGAAACATGACTCGGACCCTTCTTCGTGAGATTTTCCCATGAGGTGAAATATTGACAGTGGTAAACATGTGTAAACTTGAACATGTGGCGTACAGTTTCGCAGGCACGCGTTTGCCCAGAGGCCAGTGTGTCAGTGATTTACAGGCTTAAGCAGCGATCACCATATTACTGCATTCCACATGTCATGCAATTACGAAAGATGTAATTTCTGGAGTTCAGATCATTTCAGATAAGTTCCTTTTCATTCCCAACGCACCTATTTTTTCCCACGTTCTACAGTGACCCTCCTCAAAAAGCCCACTTAATCCTCAATAAAAATGTCTAAATGTCATTGCTTAAGTTAAATATCAAAGGAAGTTTCATCTGCAAAACTGCCCAATGCCTTTTAATCAGCTGGTGTTTTGATCATTTTTCACAATTCACACATACTGTATGTCCTAGCAGAGTAAACAGGGGTGGTTTATTATGGTAACTGAGGCCATCATTTGTCAAAACCACAAAGTTTCAACAGTACTTTATCTACTGTATTGTTTTATTACTTCCAAACTATCAATTATTATTTTCTTGTCAAATATTTTGCTTAAACATTGTGCAGATTTGGTTTTGTTTTGCCGTTTTGTTATCTAATGGGATGATATTCAGATATTTTAAATGTGGCCCAAGTGTATCAAATATTGACCATATTTATATTCTACAAAACTGTTATTGTGCCTCAGGGGGGGTTATGTTTTTCATTAGATGACCCACTTGTGAGAGAACCCCTTTCTAAAATGTTAAGCTAATTATATAAACGTAATGCATAGACAGCCATTTGTACTGTGTGATGAAAATATGAAGCATGAAAATATAAGTCAAGTCAAGTCACCTTTATTGATACAGATTGTATCAAAGCAGCTTCACAGTGATAACATGAAGATAATTCAACACAGTTTGTTTCTAGAAGAAAACTGCGTCATCGTCCACCTTAAGCAAGGCAGATCAATAATATTGTTGAATATTAAATGTCCCCATATAAGGACAAGTTGTTTCTGAAACTAAATAACTGGCTTACAATTGCAATTATTTTCCACTGCAATATTATCTGGAAAATATCTTCTATTATTTGTTTTTTCCCTTTGGATCCCAGTTTGAGATCCGTCTAATTTAGGCCACTGTTGGAAAATGTTCATGCAGCCTTTCTACAATCTTGCCAATAGTTTCCTCACTGATTTAATGTTGGTTAACATCACTGTGATGAAGGTTATAATAGTCGGTTACACTTTATTAAAGCTGTCTGTGTTACATATATATCACAACATATCACATTCCAGAAGTAAATTGTGTTGCAATGCTGTTGCAAGTGGACTTTAAATGTCCAAATACTTGCAAGTGTATTTTACACATTTGTTTATTTAAAGTATTTATTTACAGTGTTCTTTTTGTGTGTGTGTTAACTTTAATGAGTAATGCTGTACTAAAGTCTTTATGTAAAATTAGCATCTTTAATTACATGTGCAGCAAAGGAATGGCCGTAGAGTTTCTCACTGAATAAAATATCCAGTGATTATGGCCGAGAGAGAGAGAGAGAGAGAGAGAGAGAGAGAGAGAGCTCTATGGCCGAGTGTAATTAGATTAAATATAATTTAGTGTTATGGAGCACTGTTCAATAGGTTTCTCACTGGCTTTAATGAGCTGTCATCAGTACAATACAAATCCGTTTTTTTCCCGGGCAAGCACAGAGTCACATCACTATATTTAATCCCCTGCAGTTAGGCTAATATTATCGCCCTATTCCCACAGCACTGATTTAGGTGTGTGTAGGGGTCGTTACAGTGAAAAATAAAACACCCCCCGCACCCATTCATTTCACCCCCACTACGTAGACAACTAACCTAATCTGACTCGACTACGCATTTAATATGGCAACTTTATGAGGGTGGTTTATTCACAAACATGTATACAGAATGAGTCGATTGCTGTAAGTCCAATTCTTATTCATAATATGCTACAGATGTGTGTAAACGAAGAGAGCTCGCTGTGTACGTCCAGACAGCAGTCTGTTTTGGAAACCTGGGAATGTGTTGCGACTGGCGTTTGCCCTTGTGTGCAGAGACGCACACGGCCTTAAAGAACGTTCTCTTCTGTAAACCTCCACAGCTCAACTCTTTGACTGACGAGCGCTTGCTGTGTCTAGTTTTAGACTATGTGGAATGAAGTCAGAAAAAAACATACCTGGATTGAATTCTCTACAATAGTTTATGCTTTTCACAAACTTTGTATTTCCCACACAGCAATAGTAACCCTGTTGACTGTTGCAGATGGTGGTTAATAGATGTGCTGTGTTGCTCATGTGGGCGACAGTTTCCACTTTTCCAGACGTTCTGTTTTCCTCTCAGTATTTTCTAAGATTTGTAATATAGTTAAAGACATATATTACGAAATTACAAAGTCAATAGGTAGTGTTGTATGTGTGAAAGGGTAAGGGAATTCAATGATACAAATGAGGTCGTACAAATGCATACAAATGTGTAAAAAATGAGTGAATGTGTTGCCCCACCACAAAATCCCCAAAGCAATTCTGTTTTTTTTTTACACAATAGTTGTTTTGTGGACTCTGTTTGGTGCCAGATCGGACACCCAACAATATTTCTTGATGATTTATGCAATCTAGAAAATATTTTTATGCAAATGTACGCAGGTCATCAAATTGTTAATCAATGTATTTGATGTAAATTATTTATTACATATCACATATTTCTAAAGCAACAAATTATTATTTTTTTCAGTTAGCATGCTAATCATTAGCACCTGCTATGCTAACATGTTAAATACAAGTTAGCCCAAATCAAGTGATTATGTCAACTTTTCTGAAAAAGAAAACATCTTAAACCAGCCAAAGCTGATTTGCTGGTTTGAACTGGCCGTTAAGCTTGTGGTCAGCTGGTCTCCAGTTACAGCGTTTTTCCTGTATTAAAATACTGTTTAATTAACACTGTATTCATGATATTAGCTACAACATGCACATCTGAACAGGCAATACAAGCAGCAACCGGTTGGCATCTAAGAGTGCGTTCATGCGTGTTTAGTTTGATTAAAACAGTTTGTGTGGCTCGTGTGTGAACGCTACCATCTGAACCCTGGTGTAGTTTGACTGAAATATACTGTAAATGTGACACGGACCAACGACATCTAAAAGAACCAAAAACAGGATGTGATGTCATTAGATATGACTGTAATAGCACAGAATGCTCAAGCATACCTGGTTCTTCTCATTATAACAGCTACGTTGCCCATTACAGTTTGGTACATCAGAAACGCCAGGCCTCGTTTATTAAATGTTTAGTAGAGATCGTCCTACATTTGATCTTACGATCATTTCTCAAATGTGATTCAGAGAACAAACGTATGCACAACAAAACATGCATACGCCTCTCTTCCAGATAAGACATCTTTATATGGCTAATGAGCTTGAAATTGTGGGCAGCTGAATGGTTTCAGATCTTCGCCTAATTAATGTCATTGACATATAAAGAGCACCAGTCAACACCCCAAATCTTTGCTTGAGAACGGCGAGTGGCAAGAATTGCTTAGATTTTCCAGATGCTTGTAGTATAAAGCATTCTCGACTCGCCAAAAGGAAAAGTGCGCGCATCTGCTCAGACCCTGACGTGGCGCTAAGCACTTTTCCATGTCAAAACCCCTTTTATATAAATATCGCAACTTCATGGCTCCTCGAGGCGCCGCTCGACACATGAACATTAGGTAATTAGCCTAAGAAAAAGAGCTTTTTAACGGGATGGCGGACAGCAGTGTGAGTAAAATATTAGATGCTCAAACCACGTTTTAGTCCAAAGTCTGGACAAACTTCGGCTTTTATACCACTGATGGGACAAACATGTTGTAAATAGACATCTTTGACGCTCTTCACTAAGGGCTTACACAGATACTGTACACACGGTCTATCAGCGGATCCGTCTATCAGTGGATATATTAGGGATCCGCTGATAGACGCCTGCTTTCAAACGCTCCCGTGTGTACAGTATCCGTGTAAGCCCTCGGTGAAGAGCGTCAAAGATGTCTATTTACAACATGTTTTGGGAGCGTTGATCATTGCAGCCAATCACAGACGTATCTGTTGAGCGCGTGAACACAATGGCCAATCAGAGGTGTTTAAGAATCTGCTCAACAGCGCTCAAAATGCTGGTATCGTCACATTTTGTTAAATGTTAAAATACCCAAGTCGGTACCTTTGGCAACACTATTCCCAGGTTTATTTTAAGGAAGCCGGTAAACAGTGAGATGTTCCCAATTTTGAAACGTACCAGTCGATAAGCAGGTAATTGTGTCAGTTTACATTCAAAGAAAAGCTTTTAAAAAGTATAAGCAATGTTAAATTTACTTAAAATGTTACATTTAATTTACAGACTCTTTGTGCTGTTTTCTAACAGTTTGGACTTTAATAAAGAGAGAAAACCTGCACTTAACCTTTTCACAGGCATTTTGTTTTCCTTTTTAGACAGATATCGTGATGTATCATTATAAGATTGTCTAGCAATATAGCAATATATCATGATATTATCGGCATCGTGAGCCATGTATCATTCTTGTATCGTATCGTATCTTGAGGTACCCGGTAGGCTACCCTGTGATTCCCAGCCCCAATAACACACATACAACGAGTGCATTCAGACCAAAACACAGCATTGTTTCGTATGTTCGGTAATTCCATCACAAAATATGTTTTAAAAATAATGGTGTGAATGTTAAGCGCACCAAAATTATAAATGTATAATTGTCCTGATTGTACGAACCAAAAGAACCGAACAACAAGTGTGAACACCCCCTGAAGTGGATCAGATCAGCATGGCCGCCTCATGCGTGACACTGAAAGGGTATTTCCCATTCAGCATTTCAACAACTTTGAACCACACCAACCAGAGGCAACATCTGATTGAAAGCAAACAGTGTAAAGACAAATGTACAGGATTACATATTTAAGCTGAGTTCACAACACTTTCGGGTCATGAATGGTTTCAAGTAAGTTAGAGAAAAAGCAATAGCATTATAGCTCCTGAATATCAGAATGATGGTAATTGTGAAATAAGGAGGGAGAGGCAGGTAAAGGTGGTGTGTGTGCTTTGCAGTGCAGTTGGTGTGCCAGGATACTCAAACCAGTGACAGGCTTTTGATGGTAAATCTCCTATGTGAAATTGAGAGTGGACCCTTCACCAGAGTGTCTAACTAATCGTCATCTTCGTCCAATCATCTGTCATCGCTCTCTGCGGCGGCCTTAAGAGCCTCAACCCCACGCCTGTAGTCAAATTGCTCAGCTTCACCGGACTGTCCAATTACATCTAATTGTTATCAGTAGGGGGGTGCTGGAAATCTGGGGTTTGGTGCCTGAACCGGCTGACAGCGGGGCTTATCTCGAACCGCTGCTGTCATGTTCTGCAAATGCCCCCCCATCCCGCCTCTCACCAGCACATCACTTCACCACAGATCCTAAACCTCCAGTGCTCTCCAGTGCAGCGCCGAACACTCGGATGGGAGAGAGACAGTGATCTAATTGAAGAGCTCTAATGACAGGGTTTCGCATCGAGCATCACTGTCAGAATGAAGGTTCTCTCATATTAGGCTCTGTCTACATTTAGAGCTTCTCGTCTCTTGTTTCCGTGACTGCTGTCTCGAGACACTTTGTTTTAAAGAAATGCTTTGAGAATGGAAAACAGAAAATTATAATTCAAAGTCAAATTATTCTAAATATAGCCATGCTTCATTAAAAACAAAAAGAAGAAGGGAAGTTATATTACGTAAACGAAATAGGAGATATTCATTTTCTTAATTTGTGAGTGATACCAGAGAGAGAGTAAAGTGGAGGAAACTGAAAATGAATATGGCGGCTCTAGAGATGGAAGCCTCACCTTTCAGCTAAAAGTGAGTTTATTTACTCCAAAATGGGGATGTGCATTATTAACTGGACAAGCAGGAATTTAGCATGATTCTTATTAAATAATGTAATCTTCAGTGTTTCACGCTTCAAGTAATGAGATGCACTTCGTATGCCAGTAGTGTTTTCCAACCCTGTTCCTGGATGCACACCAACACTGCTTTTTTTCAGACTCGTTCTAATTAAACACACCTGATTCACGTCATCAGCCCGTTAGAACAGACTCCAAGACCTCAGATGAATGGTTCAGATAAGGGAGACATCCAAAATGAGTACTGTTGGTGTGCCTCCAGGAACAGGGTCGGGAAACACTGACTTATGCAACATGTGTAATGAAGCTGTGCAGGTAAACCTCACTCCTCTGGCCTCGAGAGGTACACTAGTGACTGACGCTGTCATCTTTAGCGTCCTTTTTAGTGCACTGCCTCCCATGCTGGCTGTCGCCAGCTGAAGCCCCGCTTGGAGTCGGCTGAGCAGAACCGGTCATATTGGTGCCGTGACCCGGACGGAAGTGAATGTAACGGAGGCCAGCTGGTTTGAGCTGTGCAGGTAAACCTCACTCCCCAAGCCTCAAGAGCTTAGCAGGCAAAGTTTAACATTTAGGTTGATAAGTTTGCTTAAAGCCGGGTGCACACTGTGTGATTTTAGCCTCCATTTGGCCGTCTGAGACACATTTTGCAAATCCTAAAAGATTCCTATGATCCAAGGCTAAAATCTGAAGTCTTTGATCGTTTGATCTTTGACATGTTCACCGACAGCCGATTAATGACCATTGAGATAAAAAATGTACCTCTGATATTATTGACAACTGAGTTCTTACAGAGTGACATGGCTTACAGCGATGATCATGTTCGTACAGTCTGACAAGCAACAATCGTTGCTTAAAAAAGGACTATTATAAATCGCACAGTGTGCATCCCTGGCTTAAGCCATTATACAAAAGCCAATATACACACACCTGTATCTATTTTTGTATATATAGTGCTGTACAACTTACCTAAACAATTATATTGTGATTATTTTGTCATGTATTGCGATCACCATTTAAACTGCGATAATACATTTAATTTCAAATGAAAATGTAATATTGCTACTGCTGTGACATCCAAGTCTTGACTGCTAATGGAAATACACTTCATCAAGAACAATTAACCCTACAAGTTAAAATACAATTATTTACTGAATGTCTTAAAGGGGTCATATAATGGTACATGCACTTTTACAAGTTGATTGTACTGAAATGTGTGTTGGCAGTGCCTGTACACAACCATCATAAAATAATAAAAATCCATCCAGTGTTTTTTTTTTTAATCTCCTTATATGTTTTCCCACCATCTCAAATCAAGCCGTTCGATTTTGTGACGAAAATCGACGCCCCTCCCACGATTGTTGATTGACAGCAGCGTTTCAACACAGACCCGGCCTCGCTCGTGAGCGAGCTGTCAATCATAGTCCGCGCGGTATCATTGTTGATACGCGCGGTATCATTGTTGATACGCTGGAGCACTGTCTATGAGCAGAATGGCGTCTAAGCGATTGTGGTGTTCTGTTCTTGGGTGTAATAACGAACACAGCATCATGTTGATGTTCCTAAATCCGAACCGCTGAAGACGCAGTGGCTGAGTTTGTTTTCGAAGGGAATATTCCCCACGATCAACGTCAATGCTTTCATGTGTGCGTGAATCATTTCACACACCAGACTGCTTTATAAACAAGGGTCAGTATAAAGCTGGTTTTGCTAAGAAGCTGCTCCTGAAAAAAGGATCAGTACCAACTATTCGTGTTCCTGCTGAACCTCCAGAAGAAGAAGTGAGTGTAACGTTTTATTAATCTTTATATTAATCTTTGCAAATTCATTACGGCATGTTTTCTATGTACGACGTTCTCAATATAATTCATAATCCCACGTTTATAATGAACAACGCGTTATGGTTATTGTGTTATTATTAAAAACGGTGTACATTAAAGACACATGCACTTAAACGGCGTGCTGAAAACAGAGCTGTTTTTGACCAGGTAAAATGAGTGTTTTCTTACAATACTAATGAGAATTTTTTATTAAAGTATATTACAAACTTTTCATCTAGACCCTAAAGAATCATATTAGCTTGTACAAAAATGGCATTATATGACCCCTTTAAATTCTTCACTTTCAAACCTTCAAGCTTTTAACATGTCAAATCTTCTTTGATTTTACATTTACATTTACATTTATGCATTTGGCAGACGCTTTTATCCAAAGCGACTTACATTGCATTCAAGGTACACATTTTACATTTGTTAGTTCTTGCTTTCCCTGGGAATCGAACCCATGACCTTGGCGTTGCTAGCACCAACGCTCTACTGTTTGAGCTACAGGAAAGCCCTATTTTAGTGGAATATTGGTGAAAAACTGTAAACCTCTGAAGTTCTGTCTACGGAAATGTTGCAAATTTTGCAAATGTGATTATAAATAAAGTGAACCCAGGGCACATTGTGTGCACATCAAACTATGTGTTTGATAAGATATATCTTTTGATTAATGGTGCAGCCCCATTTGTTTATTTTAATGTTACTGTACATTTAATTTCATAACCCCAGTTATTTATTGTACGTCGCTATTGTCACAAAAATCCAAATCCAAACCAGGCAGACGAACAAACAACCACCTAACATTGACGTGACCAGACAAAGGAGAAGTGGAAAGGCAAACAAGGGTAATGATGACACACAGCTGAACAGAATGAATAACCATAGTGATTAAAGTGTGGCGGGAAACTAGAACAAAGGTGACTGAAGATAAGATAAGCAAATTAAAAGTCCAAACATAACAGAACTGTGACAGTTATCTTTTGTTATATTGCTGTTGTTGCCATTCCTAAAGGAATAAGCCACTCAAGACTGTGTATTACATGATGTTTTCAACCCCAAACTGTGGTAAAATCACTGACATCTCTTGTGACGTACTACTTTATTTTTCCAAAAATCTCAGGTAAACTACATGATCAAAATGCAGGCAAAGAATGACAAAATGATTATGAAGAAATGAGGCATATTTGGAATATAGAGCACTAGGAAATAGTTTGGCTCTAGTAAAACAGATGAAAAGGGGGTCGCAGTTTTACATAAGTTACCATTTTACTGTATTAAAATGTATTTTTGCGAACTTCAGAAAAATGCTGACAAAAGGCATAGGGCAAACATGCTTCTTTTTTTGTTTTGTTATTAATGAAAATACATTAAGAAATACTTTAGGGGGAAAGGAACTAATTAGAGCACAGATCAAAGACCGCGTGTAATTCAGAGTCTCCACGAGAACAAGAGGAAGTAAACACAAAAGAGTATCACTGTTCCCACCGTCTCTGAAACACGCTTTACAGGGGTAATGATGCTGTCTGGGTGTCCCAAAAACTCAGAAGGATCTAAATCTATGTCGTACAGAGATGGTGTAGGCGGTCGCATTAGCATAAACAAATAGCCTACAACAAACTTTCAGCTTTCCGACAAGCTCTATAATATCTCTGTAAACACAACAACAATCAATCTCCTATCATAAATGTTGTCTTAATCCATAGCTGGCAATCAAAAATGAAGATGTCTTGTTACTTAAGGATTCCATTAATTAGTGCAAACTATTAGCATATCAATTAAGCAGAGAAGCAGCTGGATTCCCCATCCGCTCGGAGGGAATTGCACATTTAATCTGCTCCGTCGTTCCCAATAATGCTGGTGAAATCACACTAGTGTGAGGGGTGTGTGAGCTGTCAGTTCGCATCAGCACACACTAGCGTTAAGCTAACGTTGCAGAAACACTCAAATAACTCACTCCATTTCACTCTTGCATGAGTACTGTAATGATGGAGGATGAATGAGGCTTTATCATCAGTTACTGCAAGAAACATCTATCGGATTGAACATTGTAGAGTTTATTTCTACACGTCCCGTCTGAATGTCAGACGAATCCAGGCATGAGATTGAGAGTGTGCTGAATTTCTTCGATTATCTTTTTTGCCCTTTTATATTTAAGTATGTCTATCATCTGATGTCTGTGCTAGACACCGAAACACAAAAAATTAAACAAATAAAAAAATAAAAGATTTTGCTGGTCCTTGTGGAACCTTTATATTTAGGTATGTCTTTTATCTGATGTTTGAGCTAGACAGCTAATTGAATAAACAACTAACTAACTAACTAATTAACTAACTAATCACTAACTAACTAACTTAATGACTAACTAACTAAAATGTTTCTTTTTTTGGTTTTTGAACTTTGTGATTTTTATTTATTATTTATTTAGTTCAATTACAGACAAGTACAATGCAAAAAATACAAGACAAATACAATACAGTTCAGAGTGTATAAAACAAAGAATAACAACAATTACAACAACTAAAATATGAAATCAACATGTTGAAATAAAAATTCAAACTAATAACAAAAGAGAGAAAAAAAATTACTGGGATAAAAGTGCTGTATGATATTAGGGCAGTTACGTGAATTTGAAAAATTATTTTTATTAGCTGTTTTTTTTGTGATCTCATGAAAGAGTATATTGTGATATCAGTGTTATAAATGGTCATATTTGAGGGTTTCTTTTTAATTATGTTTGTCTTATGAATATAAAACAAAATAATTAAGATTAATAATATAATTTTGTTTTTCAGAAAAATCTGGGATTTCTAAATTAAGAGTTCTGTTTAAATTTTTTTGTCATGTCTATTTTAAAGTCAGTCCAAATAGAAATAGAAAAAGGGCAATACAAAAATAAACGTTCAATATCTTCAAAATACTTTGTTATATTATATCCAGTGTTTATCATCTTCCACAATGAATCACTCTGTCCAGAGGAAAAAATAATAATGAGTTAATAAAAATATAAAGTATATATTTAAGATAATATTAATAAAAGCAGAATACGACTTCTTGCTGCTAAAAAACCCCAATTCAATTTATTTGCCATTGGTAATTTCAGACTGTGCTTCAAGGGCTGATATTTGAAAGTATAAAGTATAGATGAGTATCAATATGGACAGATTTTTGGGCTGACGTAAAGCGGTTTCCTCTCTGTAAAGACTGCTCTGACGGTCCTGACGTGTGTGTGAGCGGTCTCTGGTTTGGACGGAGGCTCAGGACATGTCTCCCGCTGACTCTAAATTAAAGCGATGGTTGTATGAGGTTATCACACGGCACTAAGTGATGAGCTCTGGTCCTAAAGTGACACAGGATCGAGTGTCTCTTCAATAGGTCACATTTCCCTCTCCTTTCCCATTTACATCACATCCCTTCCACTCCCAAATCAATTCTACTCTTATACATACATTAGCATACAATTAAAGATTTGGCTTTAATCAGACGTAGTGATCAGCAGAAGTTCTGACACGAGTCTTTTCCCGTGTGCTGGTTCTTGAACACAGACAGCGGAGGAAACACAATGCATTTATTTTGTATTATTTGATGATGTTTTTAATTAAATCACTTAAAATGGAACTTTGTGACTTGTGATTGAGGAGTGGCTAGGTGATGTTTAACTAGAGCTCAAAAACTGTTATGATTTATCATGATATGATAATATTCTGGCTAATTAGAATGGAATTTTTTTTATATATGTTTGCCTCTTTTAAAAAAGATGTGAGTGATATTTGCCTATGCAAATTTTTTTTTGTTACACTCTCAGAAACGAAGGTTCCGTTGGGTTCTATTTAGAACCCTAGAGTTCTTGACTCAATTTTAAAGAATGCTTTTTGCCTAAAGGTTCTATATAAGGAAAAATGTTTTTAAGGAGACATTTCTGATTGCACAGTACTTTCATGTTTAATGGGTTATTTCATAACATTCATAACATTTAATCAAAATAAAAAAATCACTTTAAACAAAATTAATGCATTAAAACAAAATCCATAAAATTATCCCATGATGGGAATCCCTTTAAATTTCTATATAGAACCTTTCCTTCTTCCTGGGTGGTTGCTAGGGCGTTGCTAGGTGTTTTTCTTTTTCTATTGTTTTACTCTCTCTCTCTCTCTCTCTCTCTCTCTCTCTCTCACACACACACACACGCACACTAACCCGACCCCTAAACCTACCCATCACACACACACACTCACACTCACACACACACGCACACTAACCCGACCCCTAAACCTACCCATCACACACACACACTCACACTCACACACACACACACACACACACACACACACACACACACACACACACACACACACTAACCCGACCCCTAAACCTACCCATCACACACACACACACACACACACACACACACACACACACACACACACACACACACACACACACACACACACACACACACACACACACACACACACACACACACACACTCCTGGATGTTATCAGCGTGAGATAATGTGTCTGAACCCCTCTGACCATCTCGCTCTATTTATCCAGTGCTAAATTCAATAACAGGAACCATATATAAGAGAGTGGAAATAACATGGCAAGTCCTGAGATGTATCATGGGATGGAAGTCATTGTTGCGCTTATCTTTTCAATGGTGCGCTATTTCCAGCGGGTAATGACTTACAGCCCCCCCTCCCCACCCCCACTCTCTCTCTCTCTCTCTCTCTCTCTCTCATTTCTGCACACATGTTGGTAACAAGTGCGGGTTCAATGTCAAGGGAATCATTTGAGCGCTAGCGTTAGATTGGGTGATTCTGAGGTTAAACTCTCAGTCCTACACTCAATGTCACCATGTGTTTAATGAGAGTTTCATTCTGTGCGCTTCCTCTACACACAACTAAAAAGCATCAGAGTTCAGTTTCTTGATGTACACTATCGAGCTCAAGGATAGAATTAATGCAAGTGACATGTTATTCAGATATAAGTGTAGAAAATTACACCGTGAGATAAACTAAACACCTGTCTGTGTCTAGCTGTTATTAATAACAATAATCACAATACACAATTAGTCTTCCAGGTAATATAGACCTAATTAATTAGACTGACTGTGGATGTTATATTTGTCGCATTAATAAGGAGATCCATTAACATGCAGTCACATCTTTGTGCTAATGCTTTGAATATGGTCAGATTGCAGAGACAGAACTATGCTTTTGTTACAGTGTTTAAAGCTGAATTGTACTTATTGTGCAACTATCCGGAGATTAACTATTGAAGATTTTGAAATCAAAACAGACATGAGCAGATTGAGCTGATGGGGAAAAGATCAGTCCGCTTTTAAAGCCAGAACTTGCATTTTGTTCATTTTGTTTGCTATTAAGAATACATTTAGAAAATATAGCTGCAAGCAGCAATTAACGGGGTTCAAGCAATTAAGGCCTTTAAGGCCTTTAAGCACAAAAGCATCAAACGTTATTAAGTTTTATTTAGCAAGCATGTAACCGCAGACATCATAGATGGAAAAGACCATTTACAACCAATACAGGCAATTTACCATAGGAAATATGGTTTTCAAAGCTTTTTGCCAGTTATAGCGCCACCTATGGTCAGATCTCCATGAGATCTCTTCTTCACCATGTCATGACACATATGCTCATCAACTTTGGTGAAGTTCTGAGTTTTCATTTGGGATTTATAGGCTTTTGAGTGTATTTTGCCACGCCCCTTTTCTAAATGACCCTGTTACAGCCAGCCAAATGCAAAAGTTCAACTTTTTTCCGATAATTATTGATCTAGAGAGTCCAGAGAATTGTCCTAGACTGGTTTGGTTCCGATCGGGCGAAAAACCAGGGACTAGATCGCAAAAGTAGGTTTTGGACAAAATGCGACATAGCATTTTTCCTGCCTAAATCGAAATTGGATTGGACCCATTTTGTCCGCCTCGAGCCAGGGATCACACTTGAGTCTAGGGCAAACGGTCTAAGAGTTATGAGTGATTTAGTACTTTTGGTTGCTGGAGCGCCACCTATGGGCCTGATACTCTGATAGGTTGTACTTGTCCCCAAATTGAGGCCTACCATCTGGCCAGGTTTCAAGTCTCTAGGCCTTACGGTTTGTCCTGCGCGATCAGTTTTACAAATCCTTACAATTACAATAGGGTTTCAGCATTTCATGCTTGAACCCCTAATGAAGCACATTGCACCACTAGTGGCACTGAATGGCATTGTGAAAATATAGACTATTTCAAATGAACTTTTTTCAAACTAGATTTTGTTTGCTGGTTTGTTTGAATTGCCAATGGGTTGTCTTCATATCTTACACAATTTTGCATCTCAAGTATCTTGCTTAAAGTCATGATGAAAATCAATTGAAAAAAATAAAATTAAATGTATGTACAGATGAATATTTACATTAAGATAATACATGTAACAATAACATGCATTTAGAAAATAAAATGTTCAGTTAATGCTGACTGTAAAGGTTGTGGAGAATATGAGAAAACAAGACAAACACATATCATTTCTGCAGTGTGTAGCATTTTTTTTTAAAAACCCTTCAAAATCAAAAAATTACTATATATGTCAAAAAGGCACACACATAATATAGTTTTGTGCTGTAATCATAAAGTTTGCACTAGGCCAGAACAGCAGGAACTTAAACAGCAGAAGAGAGCGATGAGCCATTAGAGTAACTACTCCCTAGTGTGTGTGTGTGTGTGTGTGTGTGTACTGGAATTTCAGTATGTCAAACAGGCCAGACATCCCGCCTCACTGTCGACTAATTAACCCTGACAATACTGCTGCTTAATTTCCTATTTATATGTATCAAAGCAAATAGGGCTCTTTTATTCTGTCTTGTCACTGAGGATTTATCAATCAAATCAAGGGCTGGAAATTGGCTGCCTGTGTCATCCCGCAATCCCACAGGAAAAAGGGAGTTTATCTGTTTGAGATCTCAGTGACAACGCAAAGACAGATGTGCAATGACATGAAACATAATAGACATTGTCTTTGTGCGCGTTCTTTCTAAGTGTTTAGATTTTTTATCTTTAGCCATTAATGAGGCAAGAGCATAATGTCTGTCTGTCACACGGCTTGTACTTGCACACACAAACATGCATGTAAGGTTACGTTTGGACTAACACACTAACATGTGCTTCTGTTATATGTAGTATGCAGATTATCTAAATTATCTAAAATGTGCAGTATATAAAAAGTGTGTGGAATATTGTGTCCCAGAATGCAAAGTGCACAACTTGACCGTTCACAACCTGAAAGTCATATCGACCATGAATCTGAACATTTGAATCACATGTGAAGGCATTTCTGGGCTGAGTAAATTAATAAATAGTCAAGGTCTTTGTCAATCTTGTTGTTTTTTCTCCGTCTCGCATCATGAGCGTCAGCGATGGTTCACCCAGAAATCATTCACTCCCTCGTGTCTTTCCAAACCTGTATGACTTTCTTTCTTCTATGAAACACAAGAAAAAATATTCTGATAAAATTCTATACAATGGAAGTCGATGGTAACCAAAAGTATATGACCCTATCATAGCCATCCAAATACTAAAGTTCAACTTTTTTTGATAATGAATGACACCGAGAGTCCAGAGAACTGTTCTGCATGGTTTATCGAGCTGATTAACAACTTCCTTCAGAATATCTTCTCTTGTTCCACAGAAGAAAGAAGGTCACTGGAGGTTTAACAACATGAGGGAGTAAATGTTAACATCATTTTCAGTTTGGGGGTTTATTTTTCCTTTTGAGATGCCAACAAGTTAGCTTTATTACATAGTTTTTTGTAAATTAAGGTTGAATTGACAGCCTTGATTATCACAAAAAAATATAAAAAATGCAAAATAACAGTTTTTTTTTTTTTTTTTTTACTTGATATGTAGGTCATGTGACAACAATGTAGCATACTACTGTTTAAAACTATTAACTATTATTGAAACGACTATTAAATCCATAAAGTGCACTGTTTCACATACCGTACCGTATTCATTGTGTGTAGAGTGTGTTTTCAGCCTCGCACTAGAGCATGAGACCTCACTAACCTCCAATTTGAAGCAGTTTAGTTCACGCGTCAAATGAGTGTATCGTGGTGACATGACAGGTCTAAATGCTGGAAAAATACCACTGATGAATGGTCAGCCACAAGAGAGGATACACTCTCAGACACACACACACACCAGCACCGCAGTGTCACGACGATGCCGTTGTCACAGGTGTCAGGCTGTCAGTCACTCACTCTCTCTCTCTGACACTGACTGACTGACGGACAGGCCGCTGTATCTCAGAATGAGTGAAAGTGTCAGGCCAATCAGTGAGCAGAACAGTCATCGTGTCACTTCTGCTCTGACTCTCACATGTTTCGGCCCGGCGCTTAGTTAGCCCAGAGAACTGTGACACCGAAAGCCAGTGGTGGCCACCACACAAATACAACATGTACATGTACACATTACCTGCAAAAATCATCTCCTTAAAGGGATAGTTCGCCCAAAAATGATATTTAGCCCATGATTTACTCACCCTCAAGCCGTTCGAGATGCATATGTCAATCTTTTTTCAGACGAACACATTTTCAGTTATTTTAGAAAATGTCTTAGATCTTTCAGTGGTTAGAATGTGAAGCAATGGGGTCCAGCTCGTTGAAGTCCGCAAATGAGCATGCATCCTTCACAAAAGTAATCCATCCGGCTCCAGGGGGATAAACGAAGGCCTTCTGAGGGTAATCCGTGCGGTTTTGTCGTAAAAATATACATATTTAAAACTTTATAAACGAAAATAACTGGCTTCCGGTCGCGGCCGACGCGCGTTCACGGAGATGGATTGCTGGCATGTGATGTAGGACGTAGCGTAGGAAGCGTCGTGACGTAGAACGAACGTAGAGTTTTGTTTTGCTCTGCTCTCTGGCTGCGCTGTCACGTTCGTTGTACGTCACGACGCTTCCATCTCCATGAACGCGCGCTGACCGCCACCGGAAGCCAGTTATTTTCGTTTATAAAGTTTTAAATATGTATATTTTTACGACAAAACCGCACGGATTACCCTCGGAAGGCCTTCGTTTATCCCCCTGGAGCCGGATGGATTACTTTTGTGAAGGATGCCTGCACATTTGCGGACTTCAACGAGCTGGACCCCATAGCTTCACATTCTAACCACTGAAAGATCTAAGACATTTTCTAAAATAACTGAAAATGTGTTCGTCTGAAAAAAGATTGACATATACATCTCGAACGGCTTGAGGGTGAGTAAATCATGGGCTAAATATCATTTTTGGGCGAACTATCCCTTTAATCTTCTTTTTGTCTTGGTTTACAGTCAAATAACATTTTACTTCAGAAGCAAAATTGTACAAAACCTTAGAATTTCACTAAACACAATGTACTCCACAAGACAAGATGGCTGCATCCGAAATCACACACTACCTTACTATACAGTCGGCAAAAAACTGAATGTGACAAAATAAGTATGTCTGAAAAGTACTTATAAAAAATAGGCAAAAAGTCCCCGGATGACCGACTACTTCCGGTGAGAAGTGTGTGTATGATGGACACTTTGCTATCCCATGAGGCCACGGGAGAGGATTGACAGAAAAGCGACGCAACTGACGCTGGTAGATCACATGATAATGACATCATGGCGAATGTAGTACATCTGGATCACATTCACACATTTTTTAGCGGTTGCGAAGTAATTACTTATTCAAAATAAGTACCTACTTAGAGAGTATGTGATTTTGGATGTAGCCAAAATAGTTTCTGAGTGGTGCTTTATGGTTGCCAGGGTGTTGATATGCAGATAGCATGTTGCTAAGCGGTAGATTAGTGACTTGGATCCCTTCAATTCCAATGCTCCCATAATTCAAAATTGAAATTTTTTAGCTTTTAGGATGAATATGTTAGCCTTAAGGTTATGAATGAGCTGATGTGTTCCAAAACAGACAAAATTCACATTTAGGAGATATAAGCATTCAAAACTTACAGTCTCTCAGTTCCACTAAAATGGATCACGGATTTTTATGACATCACCGCGTGATGTCATAAAATTCACGCAGAAATGTAGAATTTCTTCAGCTTCTCATCACATCTTCTGTCCAATCAAATGCTCTCTAGAATCTAAAGCTCCGCCCCCTCTGCTATAATCACCACCTGGCCAAAGCAACCGTTGACACACACGTCACGCAGCAACATGGGTTGGAGATGTGTGTTCGGTTGCTCAAACGCTCGAGTTTTATTCCATTTTCCAGCTGCACGTTGGTTAAGAATGAAACGGATAGAATTTATTCACACCTCTACTATTGAACCCAACGTATCATCAGCGCTTGGATTCGCTTCCATGGTGCTGTCAAGTACGGCTCAATCTGTGAGGGAAACTAAACGCTATTGGCTATCCGAAAAGGGGGAGGAGCCATTCAATATCCCGCCTTATTACATGGCTTGGTTGAATTCTAATGTAGAATGCGGTCTATTATTTCTTGATAACAGACGCTGCGAAGTATAACACACCATTGCCATGGAAAACAGAGCGTTGCTATGGACGCAGGATTCTAACCGTAGAGACGGAACGGACTATTTTCTTTAGCGGAAGCAATACAATCGTTTTTGAATCAATAAACTCCTTTTTAAATCAATATTTTGTGTCAAATTATTGATTTATTTGGTAGGTAGCCATGTAATAAGCGGGATAATGTAGATTCAAGCTCCGCTTCGCGTCGGGGTCCTGATCAGCCTGTCGGGGTTGTATTCGCTATAACAACCGCCTCGCTCTACATTATCCCTTACTTAGCTTCCTGTTTCAGTGGAAATTACGTCAACGCATCAAACAAAGCTGCGCGATCCAAGGCACTTCAGTGGGGCTTTAAGTGTGATCAGTAGGCAATAGTTATATTGTTGCCTTGGCAAACCTTAATATGGAGTAAATCCTGCTGTAGGGTTTTCTGAGCATTCACCCACACATTTTAGCCCACACAAAGCCATCACATAAAATTAAGGATACTTTATACGATTAGTCAGCGCTATTGTACATTTAAATGTTACTTTTCTGGCTGAATTATGATCTGGAGGATTAGAGGTAGAGAGATTTTATTTCTTGTGATCAATCCTGGGGAAATTTGGGCACTTTTATTGAATATGAGCTATACACACAGACTGCTGTAAGATCTTTGCAATGTGCTGAAGGGTGTTTATGGGTGTGTGCTGATAGATGCAGGTTATGATGGATGGGTTCAGATGTGTGTGTGCTGATGGGCAGGTGCTCAACAACTGCTTCCTGAGACTTTAATGCTTTACTTCATTTAAAATGAAAACGACTGCCACATTCACCCCATCTGTGAATTAAAAGGGCAAAAGCAGCCACTTTAAGCTGTCAGAGAGAAAGATGGATGAGCAGTCTGCTGGTCCAACACGTTACAGAGACGAGTGTTCACCTGATGTTTCAACTCACTTAACTTCACAAACATATCCTGTACATTGTAAAATCCCGAATGACCATCATACCTCAGTGTGTCCTGCATGATTACCAAAAGAGGGAATGACGTCACCGGAGAAACATCAGCCTCTCTGCTAAAAAGGTTTCACTGGGGTCGAATCCTCCCCCTTGTTTGAACAAACTGATACAAAGTCATTAGAAATGCACATTACACGACAACTACTGCATATTAACAACACTCAGGAGCCAATTAATCATTATGGCATCAATATCTAATTAACATAAAATTATTCTCTTTTTAAAAGTCCATGTTGGAGGTGACAGGGTTACCTCATCGATAATGCAAATGATCCATTAGCTAGACAGAGTCCAGGCAGAGCTCACAAAAAAGACTGCTTTCAAGCACACGTTTTGAAGCTAGTACAACTTCTTGCAATATGCTGATTTTATTTCTTACTTAAGTTTTAAATGAATAAAATAAAACAAATATCATCCTTTCAAAACACTTTTATAAACCAACTTAATTTAGAATATTTGTTTTTCCTCCAAACAGAAATTCCAACAGCTGTATATATTATAATACATCACAACAAAACCACATTGTGATTTAAAAGACAAAGATCAACAATTCAATGAAGGTCGATTGTATTTCTTTTTCAGTTTCAGTTGAAAAACAACAAAAAAAAAAACTGAAATCTAATACATGTAAATGTCCGGATCTCGCAAAGTTGAATTTTTTATTTTATTGAGGTAAGTTGTTACCTGTGCTTTAAATGTTATAAAATTATAATTTCAAATGTTATAACAACCCCTGGTCTCACTCTTATGAGCAATAATGTGGGATTAGAAGTTTCCTAGAGCCTCATACTGGCATGAATGAGTTGCAGCATCGCTGACTTCTACATTCCCTCATCTTATCACAGCACTGCCCATCATCTCAGTCTGTTCTGGAGTCTGAGCGACAGGCGAGATCGCAGCTTAATACCAAACATGAAAAGGGTTTCCCAGGTTCAAGACTCCTCATTGATTAGCCCTTCCTCTCTCTCCCTCCCCTTTCCTCATATCATCTTCAGTTCTGCCGGCCGATCCAGTCCCTGCAGTAAACACTATTGATTGCCGTGTCTGAACAAGACAAGCAGAAGATCCTCAATGGCTTTTGGAAAATGTCAATGATGGTTTAAAATCATGGAGTAGATAAGGATGACACACGTTATCAAGAACTTTTTATCATCTATTTTTTTAATCTAGGGACTGTTCATAGATCGGATTCTTTAATTACATGGGCTTATGCTTTTACTTCGACTTAGAATGCTAATTTGACTCTGCATACTTGCACGAAGGTTTGCTAAAGTTTATTTTTAGATACTATAACCACAATGTGTCTCTGTGTTTCCAAATCAAGAGAAAGAAAGAAAGATGTTACAGTTTTGCACAGTCATGTTATGTTATGTTACACCCAGTATTGTGGTGCATTATGGGATTGAATGAGTGCACTCGATAATACACCACTACAAATGGCTGTCCAGTCAAATACTGTGCTATATAAGGGTATGGAGGTGATTTCAGCACACCCATTCTCCACACCCTGTCAATCTCTACAATCCTACTTCGCCCACCAGTTCACCCTTCAAGAATCCCAGTTAATCTGTCCAACCCCAGTTCCCAATTTGCCCAACACACCCCAACTAATCTTTCTCTCAGTCAATCTCCTCACTCTCAGTGAGTCTCTACAATCTTTTTTTGCCATCTGCATTCCCAGTTAATCTCTGTACTCCCAATTCACCATCTATTATCAGTTAATCTTATTACAGCCATTCTCCCTCTATACTCCAAGTTAATCTCTACATTCTCAGTTTACCTTTTACAGTCTCAGTTAATCAGTACATTCCCAGTTTAATCTTTTGTGCTTCTAGTTAATCTGTACATTCACAGTTTATCTTCTACACTTCCAGTTAATCTTTACACTCCTAGTTCATCTACCCTTCCAGTTAATCTGTACATTCCCAGTGTATTTTCTGTTCTTTCAGGTAATCTGAACAATCCCAGTTTATCTTTTGCACTTCTAGTTAATCTGTACATTCCCAGTTTATCTTGTACACTACCAGTTAATCTGTACACTCCCATTTTATTTTCTGCGCTTCTAATTAATCTGTACATTCCCAGTTTATTTTGTACACTTCCAGTTAATCTGTACACTCCCATTTTATTTTCTGCGCTTCATCTGTACACTCCCAGTTTATCTTCTGCAATTCTAGTTAATCTGTACATTCACAGTTTATCTTGTACACTACCAGTTGATCTGTACACTCACATTTTATTTTCTGCGCTTCTAATTAATCTGTACATTGCCAGTTTATTTTGTACACTTTCAGTTAATCTGTACACTCCCATTTTATTTTCTGCGCTTCTAATTAATCTGTACATTCCCAGTTTATTTTGTACACTTCCAGTTAATCTGTACACTCCCATTTTATTTTCTGCGCTTCTAATTAATCTGTACATTCCCAGATTATTTTGTACACTACCAGTTAATCTGTACACTCCCAGTTTATCTTCTGCAATTCTAGTTAATCTGTACATTCCCAGTTTATCTTGTACACTACCAGTTGATCTGTACACTCCCATTTTATTTTCTGCGCTTCTAATTAATCTGTACATTCCCAGTTTATTTTGTACACTTTCAGTTAATCTGTACACTCCCATTTTATTTTCTGCGCTTCTAATTAATCTGTACATTCCCAGTTTATTTTGTACAGTTCCAGTTAATCTGTACACTCCCATTTTATTTTCTGCGCTTCTAATTAATCTGTACATTCCCAGTTTATTTTGTACACTTTCAGGTAATTTGTACACTCCCATTTTATATTCCGCGCTTCTAATTAATCTGTACATTCCCAGATTATTTTGTGCACTACCAGTTAATCTGTACACTCCCATTTTATTTTCTGCGCTTCTAATCAATCTGTACATTCCCCGTTTATCTTCTGCACTTCTAGTTAATCTGTACATTCCCAGTTTATCTTGTACACTACCAGTTAATCTGTAGATTCCCAGTTTATTTTGTACACTTCCAGTTAATCTGTACATTCCCAGTTCATTTTCTACATGTCCATTTCATCTGTACATTCCCAGTTTATTTTCTGTGCTTCCAGTTAATCTGTATAATCCTAGTTTATCTTCGGTGCTTCTAATTTATCTGTACATTCCCAGTTTATCTTGTACACTTCCAGATAATCTGTACATTCACATTTTATCTTCTGTGCTCCTAGTCAATCTGTACATTCCCAGTTTATCTTCTACCGTTCACTTTAAAATTAGCTTCTACAATCCCAGATAATCTTTAGATTACCTTCTACAGTTGCAGTTAATCTATACATTTACAGTTCACCCTCCACAAGTTAATCTTTATTCTCCAAATTGAGCCTCCGACTGCCAGTTAATCTCTATACCCCCAATTTTCCATCACATTTTATTAAATCTCTTTACTGCCAGTTTACTCTCCACACTCCCACTTATGGTCCCGATTATACTCTTGGCAAAGTTCTTCGTTCCTCACAGAAGTTACTAAATAAATAAATAAATAGCTGTGCAGTATACTGCTTGTGAATATACGACGTCGTCTGCCTCCAGGAGTGATTCTTAGAAGAGTATTTAAGTATGAGTGGCGAGAAAAGAGCAGTTATTATAGTAATTGTCATGGACCAATGGTAGTGTGAAGGTGTTAAACAGCCGGCACAACACTTTCTGGAATATTTGCACTGGCTAACTCTTTCAAAACTACAGAAACAAACTCCAAAACACCTTAATTTTTGCCAAATTTTGTTTGCAATTATATCACACCCGTTTGTTCTTTAATTTTGCTTGAAGTATATTGGGACTTTTCATCAATTTTCACCCTTACACCGTGCCTATACCGGGCACAAACACTGTCGTATTGCATTGTGCTGCATCTGCTTGGCTGTTTCCATTGGACATATCAAAGTGACCGTTGCAAATCCATTTGTCCTCCTTGTCAAAAGTAGCACAGGCGTGTGGAGTAAGTCATAAATATAAATACAAATACAACAAGGCATCAGTTTACTGACAGAATCGATGATTATAATGGGTTCTACTGGCTTTTGTTTCCTCGCGCCGCACTGCTGCATCCAGGATAAACACAGTGTTATACTGCCAGTTAATCTCTTTACTCCCAGTTCAACCTCAAGAATCCCAGTTGATCCACACTCCCGGTTATTCCTTACACTCTCCTTCAACTGTTTGCAGATTCTGCCCTCAGTTAATGTCTACACTGCCGGTTCCCACTCAACACTCCCAGGTGAAACCATTAAAGCTCCCAGTTGATCTCTATACGCCAGGTTAATTCTTCCACTCCCAGTTCATCCCGAGCATGTTCAGTTCAAATCACATCTTAATTCACTCTGAAGAGGGTTCACCTGTTCTTTGCTTTTGTTCAGTTATAAGGATCCTTCTGAGATCTCATTAGTCTTGTCTCATAGCTGCACAGGGATGACCCTAATGATGTATTCTGAAAAAAGGCACCAAAATTTAAACGCAATATAAGTGAAATTGATTAATGAGAGGCACTTGCAGGAGGAAGAGAGTTACAATGATGCTGGAAATAAAAAATGATGTATTAATCCCCTACAATTACAGATGGTTCAATCCTCTCGACAACCGCTATCCATTTGAGATGCTATTAGCATGCATAATTATGCTAATTAAGCCGTAATTAAGTGTTAATCCTTTAGAGAGTCTACCCTTTCTTTGTGTGTAATTTTCTGCAAGATGGCAGTAAGCAGTTTTCCCAGGCTTTCCTGCTTTCTGAGCTGTTCTTTAAGACAACAGAGATGGCTGGATATGATTATTTTTCATTGGCACCTACTATGCTTAATTGGTTATCTTTAAAAAACCCTTTGAGATTTCATTAGTTTGAAAATCCTTTATTGACTTGATCCATGCCACCATTTTACAGGTCTGCTTACACATATTGATCCATTTAAATAATAAGTAATTTTTTTTTAAACAGTAATTGTTATCTTGTATTGAATACATATTCTATTAAATGTTTACTAATACTATATTTTCTTGTATCTTCTAATATGGTATGTTACAATATAATTGGACATGCTGGTAAAATTGTGATATTTTGTTGTATTTGCAATATAAGATAATTAATGTGTAAGTCATAACCGAGTGTGGAACTGAACTGGCTGACAACTATTTATTTGTACTTGCTTTGAAAAAGCAGCAGAGTGCCACAATCTAAAAAATAAATTAAATTAAAAAAGAATAACATTTAAATTGCAATTCATTGTAATAAGAAAATCGATATTACAGTGCAGAACAGGTACACCTCTCTAACTAAGGCCTTAGGGAAAGACCGATACCCTATAGAGCAACACAGATTCATTTGCATGACAATTATACACACATAAAAATGAAGCCCTTTTGTTTTAGGGAGCACTAATGAACTGTGCACATGTTTAATTACAGGCAATTCATGTACAACTTTAATTAGGAACAATTAAACTGTATCTCAGTTGAGCTATAGTCAGATATGTGTGTGTTTGTGTGTGTGTGTTTGTGTTGACGAGCGACGAAAGGCCAATAATGTTTTAACGGCAGAGCTGATTGGTCGCTCATGCCGTGCAGGTCCCCTGACAGGTCAGTGGAGTCCAGGTGTTGTGTCATTTCCTGTGAACTCACACTGTATGGAGCCTCTCGTCGCTCGTCAACACAAACACATAACATATATATATTTTATCAATGGGTTTCAATGAGGAAAAAAAAAAAAAAACAGTGAGGATTACCCTAATTTACACCACAGTACTTTACTGTTAAAGCATCGGTATAAAAATAATTAAGTGCAATGCTAAGTAACTTCACAGTCGATGCCAAAACCTAATTAGAGATTCATCCGCTCGTATATATCAAAATTAGTGCGTGTCAACAGGGGGCCATGCATCAGAGCCAAGCAACGAAGCTTCCGGACTGCCTGTGAAATACAGCCTGGGGTTCAAACGCTGGAATTAAGGGATTTTAATTAAAGCTAGAGAAGTTTACCACCTGGTTTTGCTCATTGCTAATGCACACCCCACTCAGGAAAAGCCCTCCATGGTTCATATAATGGACAGTTCTCAAACAAACAGCAGATACAGTTATGAGTTCTATAGCATACCAGCAGCCAACATGGATAATTCATAAAAGGTATGAAAAGATACAAAAATGTTGTTAGTCAAGTCAATAACAGCAATTTAATGTGCTTGAATAGATGAACTGGTTAACCAGTTGCAAGCCAATAGGTGCATACCGTTCAGTAAATATCTAATATAGTGTTTTTACTCAATTAATAAGACGTATATTCCTTTGAGCTCATCCAAAGAGTGGCTCAATCCAATCACTGCCCATTAATACTGCAGAAAACAGGTTATTGATCCCTTGTATTCCAGTCATCCATTCTCCCACCATCATAGAGTAAGGCAAGACTCATAGGTCAGAGCAAAACTTTGAACAAATAACTACAATCAGGGCCGTGCACAGACATTTTGGAGGGCTCAAGTGAAAAAAGGGCACCCCTCTTATAATTATTTGTAAAAAGTAAAGTTACATATTAATTGTGCCATGCAATATTCTATTTCCCCACAGAATCCAACTTTGCTTCCTCAAGTCGTTGCACTGACTGAGACTTTAGGGTAGGGGAAGATGTGCGCATTAAGAACAATGTGCATTTACTTTTAAATGTAAACATATTTAGGCATAAGTTTAGCATGTGCAGGATGATGATGTATCAGTCAATGTGTTATTAAGGGAAATAAACATTTGCTCAGTTGTCATAACACAAAAATATTCAAATAGACTAGTATTATGGTAAGATATAAATATGTTTTGAATAAATAAATATAAATATTGAATAAATGGATATGAAAAATGCTTAATAAAAATAATCATTGAATAATTTTGTATTGAATAATTTCGGATTGTACCTGGGGATCATTCTTCTTAATATATATATATATATGTATGTATGTATGTATGTATGTATGTATATATATATATATATATATATATATATATATATATATATATATATACGGAGTGGCGTTGCAAGCCGACACTAAAAACGGGTCCTTCGCACTACTGGCCACTGGGGGGCGAGTATACGGGAAGATACCGGCTCTACACGGAGGCTATAGAATCTAGCGAAAGTGTTAGGTGTCGCCCAGCTGCAGCTCTACATATTTCTGTCAGCGAGGCGCCTTGAGCCAGCGCCCAGGAGGAAGCAACACTTCTAGTTGTGTGTGCTTGCAACCCTGGCGGGCAAGGCTTGTTTTGGAACTGGTACGCCAAGACAATAGCATCCACTATCCAGTGGGCTAACCTCTGCTTGGAGACAGCCTTTCCCTTCTGCTGGCCTTCGTAATAGATGAAGAGGGGGGGATTCAGTCTCCTCGCTCCCCTCAGGAACCTGACGATGCTTTCCCAGTGACTTACCTTCAACTGCATCGTGATGTGCGGCGATAGGGGCAACATACACTTTGAGGGTGGAGGGAGACAGCCTTCGCTCCAACCCATAATGCAGGAAAGAAAGCACGACTCTGACTCCTGGTGGGAAGATCACCATTCAACAAACAGGTTCCACTTCAGTGCATAGAGGCGCCTCGTTGAGGGGGCTCTAGCAGAAGTGATGGTGTCTACCACCGCCTGGGCTAGGTCACCTAGAACTTCTGCGTCCCGTCCAGGGACCAGACATGGAGTTTCCAGAGGTCTGGACGCGGGTGCCATAGAGTGCCCCGTCTCTGAGAAAGCAGGACCTTCCTCAGAGGAAAGGGCTAAGGAGGGGCAGTAGCGAGGTAGCGAGTAGCGAGTATCCTCCCTGACTTTGCACAGTGTTTGTGCGAGAAGGCTCACTGGGGGAAACGCATATTTGCGTAGGCCCTGGGGCCAGCTGTGCACCAGTGCATCCGTGCCGAGGGTCCCTTCGGTCAGGGAATAAAACAACTGGCAATGGGTTGAGTCCGGAGAGGCAAACAGATCTTTCTGAGTGGCTCCGAAGAAGTCCCATATAAGCTGGACCACCTGGGGATGGAGACGCCACTCTCCAGGAAGCGTAGGCTGTCGTGAGAGCTCATCGGCTGCACGATTGAGCACGCCAGGGATGTGAACGAAGCGACCTCAGATGCTTCTGACTCCATAGGAGGAGATGACGGGAGCGTAGACCACCTTGACGGTTGATGTATGCAAAGGTCGCAGTGCTGTCCGTACGGACCAGTACGGGCTTGCCATGAGGCCCTTTGAGGCGGCCCAGCGCAAGGCGTACTGTGAGCAACTCGAGGCAATTGATGTGCCAATGCAGTTGAGGCCCTGTCCACAGACCTGAAACTGCATGCCCGTTGTACGTGGCCCCCCAGCTGGTGGCTGAGGCATCCGTGAAGACCACAGCATGCCTGGACACTTGTACTGATCCTCAACAAACTCGTCTCCATACCAGCGTGACTCCGATCTTCAACCAGATGAAACTGGATAATATTCTGATTGTTCCAAACCAATTGTTCCAGACTTCTGACCTATAATGCTGCCTGACTCATAATTATACACTGTTCGTTCATTGGCCAGAGGAGAACTGGCCCCTCGACTGAGCCTGGGTTCTCCCAAGGCTTTTTTCTCCATTCTGCCACCTGATGGAGTTTTGGTTCCATGCCACTGTCGCCATTTTCCACATTTGTTGCCATTGGCTTGGCTTGCTTAGTTGGGGACAATAAATTTAACATTTAAAACATCTAAAAACTGAAAAACAAAAGCTGGAAACCGCCTTTGAGTTTAATGGGCAAAAAAACTAGTTAATAGGAACCTGCGTGCCTCGTGGAATTTGGATAGTCTGATGTCTTGTGAATCTCTTGACCAAAACATGGATGTCTCTGTGCCTGAATCCGGAGAATCCTCCCTTAGATCACAAGATAAGTTTGAAAAGGATTTTGCTACACCCAGCAAAAGTCCTCCTGGAAAAAAGCTGATAGTGTTGTATCACTTACTGAGATATTCTACGCTATTCAGTCCCTGAACGGCAAGGGAGAGCTCCATTGAGATAACAACTGCGGCTGTGAACTCTTTGTCTGACACCGTCAATCGACTCCACTCACTGCAAAAAGGTCGGTAAGGCAGAAGCTTCGATACAGCATATGCAACAGGAGAATGTTTCTCTCAAGTCTAGAGTGGAAGAGCTAGAAAAGTACAGCCACAAATGGTGTTTGAAATTGCTTGGAGTGAAAGAACGTGAGGAAGAAAATGTCCAAGTGATCACCATCAATCATCTTGCAAGGGTGGTCCCGCGAATCAAAGACAAGCTGGAGGAGGCTGTGGATGTGGTCCATGTAGGCAAACAACGGCCGGATGGCTCGCCGCGACACATCATCATTCGATTCGCCACACAGAGGTACTGCGACATCATACGGATGGAAACTAAGAATTCTATCTACCTCAGAGAGGACGCTCTCTATGTTAAGGAATCTCTCTCTAAAGCGGACACTGAAAGTCAGAATAAACTTTGGCCCCTTGTCCTGGCGGCACGGAAGGAAGGAAAGAAGGCCGGTCCCTTTGCTGTTATCAATAACAAGAGAATCGCTGCCAATTCAGCACAGCATCCGTAAACTGACTACAAATTTCTAACCGCGTGTCAGGTTCGATTTACTTTTCTCTGCACATGTTTGCCCAGTTCAAATTTGTTGACATTCTTCTAAGGGCTTTTCGACCTTATTCTACTGATTCCCTGATCCTTAAAGGAAACAGCATTACAGAACTTCCAAGTTACGTGTTCAATACACTTTGTGGTTGTCATTTTCCTTTTCTTTCTTTTTACCGTAATTCTTATCATACTTTTATTTGTTAATGGACAAATTCGAGTTCAACCAGTTGAACATTTTTTCTTTAAATGTGTGGGGCTTAAGAGATGACATTAAAAGAAAAGCAATTTTTCTGTTTTGTAGACATTATAAATGCAGATTTTATTTTCTTGCAAGAGACTCATTCAGCTGCTTCTGATTCAAAATTTTGGAAAGCTCAATGGGGCGATATGGTTTATTTTAGTCAATAGTCAAATAATTCAGCTGATGTTCTTATTTTAATTCATAAGTTTAAAGGAGATATTGTTAATTCTGTGTCCTCCCCTGAAGGCAGATGGGTTATTCTCACTGTTAAATTAGATAATGCCATCTTTGTTATCTGTAATATTTATGGATTTAACTCACACACTATGAATAATTCCTTTTTCACTGACATTTCTCTTATTTCATCTCAATTGCTGAAAACAACCCCACATGCTAAGTTAATAATTGCGGGAGATTTTAATGAATTCCCTGATGATTTAATGGATAGGTTTCCAAGGAAAGTAAGACCCCACTCTCAAAGCTCTAATATTATTGATTTCTTACGCAAAGATCTATCTTTAGTGGATTTGTGGCGCTACTTTAATAGTAATTCATTTGAATATACATGGAGCAATGCGTCAAAGTCTTTAAAATCGAGAATTTACCTATTTCTTATTTCATCCAGTCTGCTACAACATGTTCAAGGTATCTCCCATCATTATGCTCCCTTTTCAGATCACCTTCTGAATGAGTTGTCTTTACAGACTGTTTGTAAACCCAGCTGCCTCCGTAGATATTGGAAACTTAAAGGTGCTCTAAGCGATGTCATGCGTTTTTTAGGCCAAAACATTTTTTGTTACATACATCTCCTCACTATCCGCTAGCTGCCTGTCCCCTGAACACACTGTAAAAAAACGTGGTCTCTATAGACAGCCCAGGCTCCACAAACGGCAACAAAAACAAACTGGCCCAGCCTGGACCACAAAACATAACAAACAGTGTTCCAGCCAATAACCGACAAGAATGATTTGGGGGTGGGGGGTGGGAGGTTAGTGCGCATGCACATGAAGGGGGGTGTGGGGGGTGGAGGAGAGAGAAGCATGAAGAGGGAAGTTAGCTAGAGGAGAGATGTCCCAGACAACGACAACGACTAACGTTAAAATAGTATATTCTAGAGAATTTTTATATGGCCGACACACAACCAAAGAGACGACGTTCCGATGATCAAATAACAAAGAAGAGGGAAAAGGAGAAGGAACGCGCAAAGTCCCGAATTTACATAGGAAAATGGTTCAAATGGTGGCGAGAACTCCTCCGGCAGAAGGGCTTCCAGTGTGAGATTCAGGTGGCTCTGTTTTTGCTGGACAGGAGGTAAATCCAGTTTGGTTTTTCTAAATGGTTCATGACTGTTTCAGGAAGCACGGAAGGGGAGGGGACGGGACGGGATGAGGAGACGGGATGGGATGAGGAGGAGGGAGGGTCGAGCTAGCCTCCGTCTTGTTTGACAATACTTTGAACGTCAACAAGAAGTGACGTCACCCAACATCGCTTGGAGCACCTTTAACAGCTCTATCTTAGAAGATAAAAATTTTACACAAATATTGAAACGTTAGCCACCAATATCTTTAATTCAGAGAAATCAGATTATGCATATAAATGGGAGTTATTTAAATTCAAATCCAGAGAATTAGCTATTAGGAGAAGCAAGGAATTTTTGTGTAAAAAAGAAAAAAGACAGAGATTGCATAGAAACAGAACTATTAAACAAAATTGATACTCTTTGGAAAGTTCAGACACTCTCTCAAACACAGGAAAGTGAGCTCCAGTCCTTAAAGCTTAAACTTGATGACTTGTATATTAGCAAGGCTAGTGGAGCTTTTGTGCGTTCAAGAGCTAGATGGATAGAAAAGGGAGAGAGGAATACAGCCTATTTTTTTTTATTTTTATTATTATTATTATTTTATTAATTATCTGCATTATATATTAACAACACCTTATGCAAGGAACCCAAACTAATTTCAGATTTTGTCAGCTCCTTTTATGAAAACCTTTATCAGTCTAACTTTAATTATGATTTTTGTAAATCATTTACTAATGACATTCAAGATTTTATTCCGTTAATTAGTAATGACTTCAAAAACCTTTGTGACTCCGACCTTAAGAAGGAATAATTACTGTCAATATATGAAAGAGGGTAAGAGTCCAGGTCCAGATGGGCTTTCAACACTTTTGGAAGGTATTGGAAGATCCCCTTTTCTTATTGTTTAAAAAGGATTTGGTCACAACTATGAAACAAGGATTAATCTCCCTGATCCCAAAACCAGATAAAGATGCCCAAAATATAGATAATTGGAGACCTATCACTCTATTACATATAGACTATAAATTGTTTGCACTAGTGTATGCAAAAATATTAAAATCCGGATTAAATGAAATCATTAATGAGACTCAAACAGGTTTCATGAAAAATAGACATAGTCATAATAAAATAGACAAACTCATAACATCATATCATAACATCATATAATTGACCTCCTAGACTATTCTGATCAAATTGATTCAGCTCTTATTGTGTTGATACATTTTTGTAAAGCCTGTGACACCATCGAACACGGCTTCTTACTCCACTCACTGAAAGTTTTTGGTTTTGGCAATAATTTTATTGATATTATAGAAATGTTTTATAAAGATATTAATAGCTCTATTATTCTTAATATGGGAATATGGTATACGCCAATGTCTCCCTTTTTCTGTTTTTATTAGTGGCTGAACTTCTTTCTATTCACGTTTTGAATAATCATAACATTCTGCGACTGAAAATATTTGATAGAGAAATCAAAATTTCTCAATTGGCAGATGACACTGCTTTTCCAAATCCTCTGGTTTAATGTTAAATCTTAAAAAATGCAGAATATTATTTTACATGATTCTATAGATCTATTAGTTGAAAGCATACCAGTAATTACCAGTAAATACTCTGTTAAATACCTTGGCATTCATATTTCTAAAAATAAACATACACGTGAACAACTGAATTTTATGCCTAAAAAAAAAAAAAAAAAATATTCTGAATAACTGGTTACAAAGGGATCTGACTTTGTTTGGGAGAGTTTTGCTTTCCAAAGCTGAGGGTCTTTCCAGATTTGTTTTCCCAGCTTTCTCTCGTTATACCAGTGATAAAACTTCCAAAGAAATTAATAAAACCTTTCTCGACTTTATTTGGAAAAATAAACCTTGCAAGTTAAAAAAGGACATCATATCAGGCAAAAGAGTTGATGGTGGCTTAGAGATGTTAGATTGTTTTTATATTAACAATACTTTTAAACTTAATCGGTTAAGAAACTGTCAAAGAAATAAAAATTCATTATGGTTCTTTATTCCTCAGTCCATTTTCAAAAAGCTTGGAGGCTTATCTTTGCTCCTGAGATGTAACTATCTGCCTGGGAAATTACCAATTTAACTATCCAAATTTTACCAGCAAGTGTTATTAGCTTGGAAAATTGGTTTCCATCACAATTTTTCTCCACACAAAATACTTCTCTGGAACAATTGTCTCATTACCTCTAGGAATAAATCTTTATTTTTACACAAGTGGTTTAAAAAAAATAAAAAATAATACTTTGTCATGGATTTGTTTGATGAAAATGGAAATGTTTTGTGTTATGAAGTGTTTTATGTTTATCTACAATTTCCCCATTCAATTTAAAGAGTTTCAGCAAGTTGTAAAAGCTATTCCAAATGGGTTGAAACATTTGATGAAAAGTCACCTTACTTTTGGAAGTAACGAAAGGAAACTTAGTTAGTTGATGGCATCAAACTATTTTCTCATTCCCGTAATAATAAAAATATCAGATTAATTTTTCAATCCAATCATAAAATCTCTCCTTGAGGGAATCTTTTTTGGAATGCACCAATCGCTGATATTCATTGGAAAGAGGCATGGTTAACTCCATATAATTTTTATATGCTGAATAAAGTTAAAGAGGTACATTTTAAAATACTTCACAAAATCTACCCATGTAAAGCTTCGTTATCAAAATTCATGGACGTTAACAACAAATGTTCTTTTTGTACAGTACACGAGGAAGACTTGGCTCATTTGATTTACAACTGTGATTTATCTTTTCTTTTTGCCCCAAGAATGGTGAATTATAAATGATCTCTAAACGATGGTATATGTTCTTTCACACACAGAAGCAAAATGTTTGAATATGTGGTGAACTTCTACATTTTGCATGGTAAATATTACACCCATAAATAAAAATTTGCAAAATGCATAACTAAATGTAATTTATTTTTAATAGAGATGGAATCGCTGAAGAAGTCATTAAAGTTAATTAAAAATAAAAAGTGGATGCCCCTGAACTTGGGAGGGCGCCGGGTGAACTGAATCGCATAGCCGAGTCTGATGGTACGGATGAGCCAGCTGGGAAGTGCTAGCCAGGCTCCCAGACACCGTGCAAGCGGGACCAACGGGACCAACGGGACCACAGACGTACCCGGGGTGGGGTAGCGAGGTGGAACACAGGGACTCGGCTCGGGAGGCACTGAGGCGGCCCGTAGCGGAGTCTGAGTGTGCCATGCAACATTTACCTGGTCCCAGGCTGGGTCAGAGGGTGCGTGGGAAGGCCTGGTGGCGTCCCCGAGCCGCACACCGCTGCCCGCTGGCGATGAGAGAGGGGGATGGGAGTGGCAAGGCATGGAAGCGTCGCTCACTGCCACCTGCGCCCTCTTGTGACCTAGAGATGGAAGAAATTGCTCTTTTATTGAAAAAGTGTGTACCGCTGGCTCACCGGCAGAACAGAAACAAACTGAAAAACAAACTGTTCAGCCACAGGTGTCGCTCCTGGACATCGCCCGACCCAGGGAGCGTGCAGTGATTTTTGTTGCCCGGTGGGCGAGGTCCGCCGCTGTACGCAGATCCTGCATAACCCTTGGGTCGAAACTACAGGAGAGTAAGCCTTACACGCCTGGGAGGGGAGGAATACAGCATTTTTAGTTGTTTTCGCAGATCCGTGTGAGCGGGGATCGTTTTGACAACGTTGACGACTGTGTGCGGAACTTCTCAAAAACGCAAAGGAAAAACTTTTTTGTTAATAGCGATTTCTAAATGTGCAATTTGTTTCAAAGTAAATCGTGCACCAGTTTTTGTTCAGTGTATTGTGATCACAATCTATCTGATCTGTGATCGAACTATCTTCACATGAGTTTTCCACACAGCTGGTCCTGCTCCAACTCTGGCCGCCCAAACAAACGTGCCACAGTTCTCGTGTTTACTTTTCCAGGGGACATCGACCTACAAATGGCGTAAATACATTTCCCCTGCATTTTAAGCTGGGATAGGAGAAAGTATTTTAACATCGCAAAATTGCACACATCACCTTTAAATAAAGCATTATACGTTCGTCTGAGTTGGAAAGCAGGGGATTATGGGAAATGAGCAGATTTCTGCAACAGTCCGGTGTAAGTTTAAGGGTAGCATTGCTGCCACCGCAGGGAGTGGTGTGTGTCCAGAGCCCATGAAGAGAGCGAGAGAGCCGACCCCCTCCTGGGGCCAGTGGCCATGCTGTAATAATGAGCCCTGGAGAGCAACACAGTGTGTGCCACGAAGAGCCATGCCCACAGGTACTGACCATAATAACTGCCCCTGGGAACGCTGAGAGAGAGAAACACACGAGTAATAACCAAGTCTCTTTTCTCATTCTCCTACAAACAGCATCCTCTAAAAAAGTGCTGTGCCCAAAACACATTGTCTACTGGATTCTCTGTCCTGTAATTGAAGTGAGTGTCATACACTGTAGAGAGGCAGAATAAGAGCCGCTGAGATTTGATCATTTCGGGTAATAGATTTCCCCGGCACAAACAGGTGGAGGCTGTCGGTGTTGCGGAGGGGAACGATAAAGACCCGACACAATCGTCTGAGAGTGCACTTAACTAAACCTAATCGATTAGAGAGACCTCAATACACAGGCATCACAGAGCCCATCTGTCAAATCACATCAGCCCCCGCGTTGATCCCGCCCGCGTCACCACTTATCAGCATGATACTCCGCTCGTGTGTGTGTGTGTGTGTGTGTGTGCGTGTGTGGCGGGAAAGCCCTTTTGATATGGCTCACCATGGCACTTCATTAAGATCTGACATCTTCAGGTTAAGACACACACACACACACACACACACACACACACGAACTGTTCTAAATCTTCGTAAGCTGTCTATGTAGGCAGCCTTTAAGACATCATAAGTGTGCGCACAACATGATGGATGTTTCAAAGGGTAGGCCGCATGCATTGCTTTGCATTTTCAATTGAGTTTGCAGTTATAATATTTAAAATTAATAATTTTATTTATAACAGTTCAATTTAGGCATTTTTGTTATATGCTGATTTACTTCTCAGAAGCCAATCCCATAATGCACTGCACCAAGCTCAGGGAAAAATGCTTTAAGCTGCAATATTATATTTTACACATAATTACATGTATAGCCTGTTGACCTTCCCTTACACCATAACCCACTCATGAACTTAACCATACCAGCAAACCTGTCCTACTCGTATCACACTTCAACAACAGCACTAGTTTTGCAATAATTCAATTCAATTTTGAAAATTGTATAGCGCTTTTCATTATACATATTGTTCCAAAGCAGCTTTACAGAAAATGCATGTCTGCATTTCAATTTAGAGTGATCTGTTATCAGAGGTGATTGTGTCCAAGTTATGTATTTCAGAAATGTACAAATACAAATCACACAGTTAGCTAAAAATGTACTTATTTAAACTATTTATTAATTTAAGGCAGAAACAATGAGCTCATTAAAGTAATGAATACATGTTTGTTAAATGGTTAGGATATATAGAAAAAAGTAACATTGTACCTAACGATTATTATTTTTGACGTAAGTATTGTAGTTAAAGACATATAAAGTGGGACTAACTGTTGATATATTAAATAGAATTGTTAAATTATAATAAAGAGTTACATTTGTTTTAGTCAAGTCACCTTTATAGCACATAAGTCTTATAATATAGCACATAAGATTATAATTTAAGTCATTCCATACTAAAAAGCTTTAAAAATATCAGGGTTAAAGTTGAAGTACCAAAATAACTAAAAATAAATAAATAAATAAAAAAAACTAAAACTTAATTAAAAACAATGTGGACATTTAAAAAAAAACATGAAACTAAATTTTTTAATGAAAACAGAAAATATAAAAATAAAATGTAATTCCAAATTCCAAACAAAAACTGTAATAGTACATCAGTGATGCTAAACTATAACTGTTAGCTTTTAGAAATCTCTGTGAGATTACTCCGTTACATTTATGACACACAAAGTTGCCGCCTATGTAGAGCACTTACATTCAGATTTTGGAACAGAGCCACACCGTAGGTGGAGGGATTGATCCATACAATACAGCAAAGTCCCATTAAACATCTCCACAACAAACACCATCAGATAATTAAAGAGAGAGAGAGAGAGAGAGAGAGAGAGAGAGAGACATGCTGTCTGTTTGCAGGCTTGTGTCATTTAATCTGGTTAATTGAATGCTTCAATAATTCTGAGCAGATTATACTCTGACAAAGTGGCACTTTAAGGTCAGGGTTAAGTAAGGCCAATTATCTATTTGTCAAATACATAAAGCTCTCATCTAATTTCCGCTCATTGAAATTGATTGTGGTGTAAAAACGGATCCCAGATGGCTAATAAGATTTGGTGGTGGAGAAAAGGCAAAGCAAATATTATCTAAAGGTAAGGGATGAGGCTTGATCATTTAGAATAACAGAATCCGCAAAGCTGATTTTCATGCATGAATCGCCTTTAGCTGACAAGATCAAGATCAGCCAAAGCTGTTTATCGAAGAAGCCAGAAATGAGGAACACCTTGACATGAATCGTACCTCAGGAAATCTTCTGAATATTCTAGATGCTGATTGGTTAATGCAACGTTCCAGGTGCGTCACAATATTAACAGCTATTGTAATAGGTAAAGCCTAATGTTTTGATCAAATGTTTTTAGAAAGCCTATATTTTTTTAACAAGAATTAAATTAAAACATGATCAAAATCAAGAAATATACACTGAAAAATAAATAACTTGTAGGATTTACTTGATAAAATCCTCGTAACAATTTGCACTAACACATTATAAGTCATTTTTACAGCCAATGCTCTGTACGACTTACCAGAAAACTGGCAGATTGATAGAAATCTGGTGTAGAACTGGTCAGTAGAATCCACTTACTATTGAATATAACATTCATTTGACATTTAATTGACACTTAACATGTAATTGAAGTAATTAAGTAAATATTACTTAATTATATTTAATGTCACATATATAATTAAGTAACATCTACTTAACTAAGTTAAGTACATTGAACTAAATTTACTTTTTATTAAACCACACTTTTAAAGTGTATGCTTTACTTAAAGACATCTAAGTAAATAACACAATAGATACTGTAACATGGCACCTGAACACACAGACCTCAGTACTTGGTACACAATACACAATGACGGTATTCGATAGATCGTTTTTGAGTATGAATGTGTCATTTTGAGTAGAAAATGAATCCAGATCACAAAATCTATCTATCTATAGACAATATTTGTATTTTATATGAAATATATGAAATAGAATTGTTAAATTTTAATAAAGAGTTACATTTGTTTTAGTCAAGTCACCTTTATAGCACATTATACAATACAGATTTTTTCAAAGCAGCTTTACTGTAAAAAAACAAAACAAACAAACAATCAAACAGGAAAATAACAATAAATAATGCAAACTTCATACAATACCAGACACATAGTCATATGCTGATATATTACTCATAACTAACCATGACGATTCCTTTCAATATGCACAGCAGGAACCAGCAGGACTGACAGGCTCGCTGGATTCTTCTGGATCTAATTAAATAAACAGCACACATTCAAACTGACAATTAAGCCAATATACGGCGCTGTTCGGGTCAGTGTGACACGGCTCTCCCTGCCAGTCTCTACAGGAGCCCAAACACTGCCAGATCAGCCAGCGGGAAACAGCACAGTTAATAAGCACGAGGATGACCTCTGACCTCGCCTTCCACATCAAACACTGACCATACTGACCCTAAAGCAGCACTAGTTTAGCAGGTTTAGCTTAACCAGACTGAAGAACTGGGAGAATAGTTCTACAGAATCTGTTCACAGAGCTGGTGTCTAAAGCACAAATCTAGACCCGTAATCAATGACTATAAACTTCTCAACGATCATCTATTTCATACATTTGAAATATTATAAAACTTTCTCTTAAATAGCACTTAATGAGCTTTATATTAAATTACCTTTACAAATGTCATGACATCGTGTCAATCTCTAAAGGTGCCCAAATATTGCCCAATCACCCAGCAGGAATCAACAGTTAATAAGCATTCATTAAAGCACTGGCATGAACTTTGACCTCACATTCCACAACATACAACACACCAATAATTTTAGAGCTAATAATGGAGACTTGATCCACTGAGAGCAGACTAATGCATATATTAATGCAGGTAGAGAGAGTGTGAATTACCTCAGTATGCGTGTCTCTCAACAGTGTTCGGCACCAGCGTCTCTACTCCTAGTGAAACTGTACGTTTATCTGCTTCAAGAACAGTGCTGTTATTTCCTCGCTAATGAGAAATGTCTTGTAGCTTTTAAGTTGCTAAACTATGTACCTGATCAAATCGCCAGAGCAAAGAGAGTATGTGCTTTCCGTACATAATAAAATGTAATTCTGTGGCAAAAACATGGAAATAATGTGTCATTTTTATCCTATTGTTTACTATATTTATTTTCTTGGTCCGTGTCATTGTGTTGTTCTGGTTCTTTTGCTGTTGTCGGCTGTAAAGACCTTTGAAATAACTGAAATCATGTGGTGAAGTGATATAGAGCTGTAATGCGGTCAAGATCTGCTGGAACTACTTTATCATTGCATTTCCCTGAAAATACCTGCACAACCAATCAGATTCAAGCATTACAGCCCAGTAATATCTTTGCATTAATGAAGCCTGTACAAAACTCTCAGCCAAAATGATCGTGCTACGGTGGTTAGCAACACGCACAAAGACGAAGGAGTTTCAGATCACAAACAGTCTTTATTCACACTCAAGAAATTGCTGGAGACATCAATAATTAAAGCAAACATAAATTTAAAGATTAACGAGAACCAAACTCCTAAATAGGAAATTCAGGGCTATGCATACAAGGGTATTCAAAGGAAACTAAACAGGAGACACAGGTGAAAACAATTGTAAACAAATGTAGGAAACTGAAACTAAACAGAGTGGAGAAACAGGAACCAAAGGAGGCAAAACTGAATGTCACAATAAAAGTCAACAGAAGTGAACATAACCACAAGAGGCCAGTTGCTATGGCGTTGCTAAGGGGATCTAAGTGGTTTTAGCAATGGTGTTCTGGGTGGTTGCTAGGACATTGCTAGGAGGTTGCCAAGGCTAAAAGCTTAATAAATTTGATTTCCCCCCAGATAGTTCAGCTCTAGCTCTGACCATATTTTTTTTTTAAACATTTGTTGGTGTAAAGATTCATTCAGTCATATTTAAATAATGTGAAATAACAATATCACACATTTGTTTAGGTTACATGATGTAACACAAACGGTGCAGGAGAAGCTACGCTATGCACCAAAATAATCAGCCTACTACTTTGAGTTAGGGGTTTGTTCACACCCTACATATGATCAATACTTGACTTAGATGACCCGTGTATCAGGGTTTTGAGTTTTCCTCGTTCGGATCGGCCAGTGTTTTGTCATTGCTGCTCACTTCTGGAGTTTTCCGCTGTGACTCAGAGTCATTGATGATAGGTGGAGTGGACAGGGACTGCTCACTTTAAAGCTCATCTCTTGTCTCCTGTTCTCATAATCTGCGTAAGATGGAGCGAGAAGCGTCCGTCTGCTGCGCTCGATCAGCCGTGACTGGCTGGGTTTGACGCATTACAAACCGCCTTTCCCTGCAGGGCGCCCGCGTAGGTTCATGAGGTCAAGACCCCGGCTGGTGCTGTCGCTCCTTACCCATCATGCTTTGTACCGAATCTGCTCCTCTGCCTGCCTGATGTTCTCTTCCTCAAAGTTTGTGTGCCGCCGCTACCGTGTGCTGATGGGACAAGACAGCGGGGGGTGGACGGCGAGCCTGACTGCTCTTTTTTGACTTTGGAGCGGCTGGAGTGACGCTTTCACAAGCGTAGCGGGTCTCAGGCTGAGGAAGTCATCAGAGTGGCAGGCCTGTCAGATCACGGAGGGCCGGAGGTCTGATCTCCACCGTGGCAGGCAAAGAGACAGCAAGCGCAGACTGTGCCGCACTGACAGGGAATATGTTCACACAATTGGCAAGCTGGTGGCAACTCAGTGACTGAGACTTCAAGAGGCATCGCGTGAGGATTGCTGGTGGAGGACAGCCGGCTCGAGAAGCTGGGAAGAGGACGAGCTCCGAAATAACAAACACCTCCGATTTACCTCAAAATATCTTTTTTGTTCACGTTAAATCAATTACAGGCTATAATTATGCATTGTAACCTAAAACAACAATGCATAAACAAATCTGTGGCCATTTCCTTAAGTCATTTATATCTGAGGTTCCCAACTTTTCTTTTACTTGCTTTCTAACACACTATATGAAGGGGGGAAACGGTCTGCATTTACATTTTATGTGTTTTGCAGCATTTTAATTTTGATTAGAGTTGTATTATTTTAATATATCAGTAACAATTGATTTATTTAAATACTGTTAAGTCATCTTGCGGTCACATTTCTTAGTGCGCCTCTAGTTTCATTTACTCTTAAAAGTTGATCAAATAAACTTTTAGCATATTAAAATTGAAATATTTTCAAGTATTAAATAATCATATTGGACCATACAATAAAGTGCTCACTATAAATGAGAATGTAGCCAGTAGCAAATAATTGGTTGATCATGCAACGACAAAATTACAGCCTATTGCCTATAAAAAAATATATATATAAAAAAAATATATATATTTTTTAATTTCCTGTTTTAATAAAAAGGACAGCTATCATGGGGTCAGAATATAATATCAGAATATTATCATAATATCAGAATATTAAATATCTAGTTTAAAATTTTCTGTAGAAATTGTAAGTGCAAAAACAAATATGCTAGGGTGTTATGGGTGGTTGCTAGGGCGTTGCTAGGGTGTTTCTCACTGGCCCTAGCCAGAACCATAAGTCTATTAGCTTATAAACCACAATATTAGCATAATAACGCCTCTCTTCAACAAACTGCACAATTTGGAGCGTCATTCATGTCTGTAGCACGGTTTGTGCTTTATTTTATTTTATTTTATTTTATTATTTTATTTTATTTTATTTTATTTTATTTTATTTTATTTTATTTTATTTTATTTTATTTTATTTTATTTTATTTTATTTTATTTTATTTTATTTAGCAGATTAAAATTGAAATATTTGCAAGTATTAAATAATCATATTGGACCATATTGCTCACTATCAATGAGAATGTAGCCAGTAGCAAATAATTGGTTGATCATGCAACGACAAAATTACAGCCTATTGTGTTATAGTGTTATGGGTTGTTGCTAGGGCGTTGCTAGGGTGTTTCTTACTGGCCCTAGCCTGAACCTATTTGCTTATAAGTCATAAGTCTATTTGCTTATAAACCACAACATTAGCATAATAACGCCTCTCTTCAACAAACTGCACAATTTAGAGCGTCGTTCATGTGTGTAGCACGGTTTGTGCTTTAATAATTTTTTTACTTAAAGTAGTTCTAACATGACAACTCTCGGGAGAATGGTATGGTAATAGAGAGTGGCATGGTAATAGATATGGCAGTGTTAATGTATTTTAATGTACATCTGTTGCTGCTGCACATGTAACACATGAAATGATCCCCGTAGCAGATCTATACAGGTGGAGCTGGGGAAGGGGGAGGGTGTCTGAGCTAACAGCAACACTACTGGTATTTGAATGTTGAGCCGCAGCTCATTGGATGCGACAGCAACCAATCAGCTGCGCTATGCAGATAATGATGTGATCGCTACCGAATGAGTTTAAGACCTCTCAGCCTGCGCCATCTAGAGTTTCATGCCGGAACTAGGTGTTCATTTTGTTGTGTATTATTATTATCATTATATATATTTTTTTTATACACATCACTTTTTGAATTCCTTATACCTTATAGCGTCATTACAGTAATTAAATTCAGTGAGAAATATAATTTTATTCAGGTGTAGCCAAACCTGTCTTAGCTGCCAACCGGCTTTATTTAACATTATGCACCGGAGAAACTTTTCCCGAATAATTAATACACTTATTTGCAATCATATATTTTCATCAGTCTTATAGGTGATATGAATTAGTTTTACCGTTACACTAATGACTTAACAATGACTGACACCTCATTTGAATTTCCCAGCATATACCGTGACATGTTTGCAGTCTCTCTCCACAATTGTGAAGTAAACCTCCGAACACTTTAACAAACATGACAGCCATGTAGAGAGAATAATGAATAATCATTACCTAAAGGTCCACAAATTATTGATGTAAAATAAGCAATGATATTTTTTTCCTCTATGCAATTTATTGCCATTAACAAGTAACTTGCAATCCAATAAATGTCAGTGTGGCTTTCAGTTAATTAAAGGAATAGATATTATATAGTAATGCAGGGTGGCACTTAGATCCCAATTGCCACAGACTGCAATTTACAGTCTGAGCTTTATTTGAAGGGAACCACAAATAATGACCATTAAGCTGTCAGCCAATGGACAGGAGATCACATTAATGAAATTAGATAAGCCGAGCGGTGATCTACACAGCCATCTCAGTAAAGAGACGAAGAGCCCGGAAAAAAAGGGTCAGGACCAATTAACTAACAAAACAATGCCGGGCCCCTGTCGCAGTCCACCGGCGCTGAGTGAAACTTCCCTGCGTTCACAGGCCGTGGCGCTATGACTGGATGAGGCGTCTGTGTGTGTGTTTGGTGTGTCGTTATATGATTTCCTGGACCTTCGTGTGGCGCTTTAACCTTCATGCCAAAGGGCTTCACTATTTCCTGTTGAAGAAATGATTTGCTCACCCACACAATCCAAACACATATGAACGACTTTTTCTGTGTGACGTCAAATGTCTGAGCAGCTCTTTTTCATAGGAAATCCTGCAAAAATGGACTAAAAAGCAGAATAAAAGTCTGCCATATGCCATCTATTTCTATATCTACATTACCATTCAACAGTTTGTGGTCAGTAAGATTATTTTAAAAATGTTTTTGAAAACTGAAATATTGTGAATTATTAATGCATTGAAGAGTTCAGATGCAAAAGCCTCTAAGTGCCATCTGAAATTTTCTTCTAGAATGATCATTTTTATCACGCTTGTATATTTAAGTTCAATAATTTCACTTAAATGGCGATGCAAATTACCTATTAATTGTCATTTAAGTGAAATGACTTAACTTAAATATACAAACTTTATAAAAATTATAATTCTAGAAGAAAATTTCCGATGGCACTTAGAGGCTTTTGCATCTGAACTCTTCAATTTTAAATAACTGGTTTCTATGTGAATATATTGGCTAATAAAATGTAATTTATTCCAGTGATCAAAGCTGTATTTTCAGCATCATTACTCCAGTCTTCAGTGTCACATGATCCTTCAGAAATCATTACAATATGAGGATTTGCTGCTCAAGAAACATTTATGATCATTATCAATGTCAGCTTCATATTTTTGTACAAAAACATGATACAATTTTTCAGGATTCTTCAATTAATAGAAAATTCAATAGAACAGCATTCATTTGAAGTAGAAATATTTGTAATTTTATAAACATCGTTACTGTAACTTTAAATCAATTTAATGCATCTAAATAACATTTACTTTTGAATGGTAGTTACATTATAGATTTGTACATAGTTACATTTTATTACATAGTTACATTGTAGATGTGTAAACTTCTTATGCCACATTTCAATTCAAAGGTCTCATCCGGACCCCTGTTACGATACCCTTCTGGTGCTTTTTTGGCCTGTTTTGGAGTTTGACTGCTCCTGGTTATTATGCTTTGTATGTGGAAAAGAGCAGCAGGAACATTCTGCTAAACCTCTTCTTTTGTGTCCTACACAAGAAAGTAAGTCGGGATAAGGGTTTGACCGACATGTCTGTGGTCTCGGCGCCTGTTTTCTATCCACGCAAGTGCCACGTAGGCCCCATTTTGGAGCGTGAGACAAGCCGAGGAAGTTAGTAATAGTTTTGCTCCGACCCTGACACTAAAAGACACGTCTGCCGAGCCGAGCCGAGGTTCACCCTGTCCTGTCCGCCCTCATGAGTGTGTACACAGCCTTGTGTTCCTGTGTATGTGCCCCCCGGCACAATGCCATGGCTGGCACTAAATTAGTGATTAGGGACCCTCTCCTTCACGGCCCTCCCCCCTGCGCGCTCTCCAGAGACGCCCCCAGACTGGACAGCTGGATGCATCAACAACTGTCACCTTGTCAGGGAAAGTTTTCTCTCCGTCCGCCAAACTTTGGTCAGTCCGTCAGCCGGTCGTGAGGGTCCGCGTGCTCCCAGTGACGGATCCGCAGAGGGGGGGAGGGGGGAGTGTGTGACATTTCTGACGGCTCCCCCTCAAATGAGCGTCTCTGCTGCTGTCAGAGCAAGCCTCGCCCCCCGGCAATGACTGTCAAGACACATGCTCACAGCGGCACGGAGAGAGAGCCCGTCACACACACACTTTTTTTGTTGTTGATGGCTTCTGTGGTCAAATGTTTATGCCGAGGAGGCTTTAGGTTACAAGGCTAATCTGTTGCAAATTATGAACTAGTGTTTCATTGGATCCACTTTCACGGGGTGTTAAATTTCTCCTCTAAAGTTCGCTTTTCGTCTTGATAAATGGCCAAAATGACATTTCCTTCTTCCGGGAAGATACTCCTTCCATTCAGACTGGGACTAACAGTGCATGGATGCGAAATCTGAACTCAACCTTCAGCATAAAGGTATATTTTTTACCCAAAACCGAATTCTCACACCGTTCCAAACCTCTATGACTTTCTTTCTACTGTTGAACACAAAATACAGCATTTTTACAGGTTTTCTCAATTGCTTAAACATGCAGGCTTCTGAACCAAAATTTCAGAACCATAACTCCATTTATCAAAAAGCACAGCCATTTCACTAAACTATAAACACTATTCTCCCGTTTTGACACATGAGTCAGATTTGTTGAACTGCCGCTGCAAAACTCTACACACAAATCCCTTCATTTCTCATTGCCTACACCATGTTGTCATTTAGAAAGCACTAGCATTCAATATCATTCACTCAAGTCAGCACAGCTTCAGCTCAGTTAGCACACAAACACTCAAGTGGAAACACTAAGAGTTGAAACTGATCACACACCAATCAGAGCCTTCAATAGATATGTCAGTTTTTGGAACAATCTTTTCTAATAATATAAATCTTTACTATCATTTTTTATCAATTTAACACATCCTTGCTGAATAAAATTATTTATTTAAAAAAAAAGTTACTGACCCCAAACCTTTGAACGGTAGTGTATATTGTTACAAAAGATGCTGTTCTTTTTTAACTATGTATTCATCAAAGAATCCTGAATAATACAAATAATAATAATAATACGTAAGCAGCAGAACTGTTTCCATCATTGATAATGAGTCATCATATGATAATGATTTCTGAAGGATCATGTGACACTGAACACTGGAGTAATGATGCTATTCAGCTTTGATCACAGGAATACATTTTACAATATTTTAATAGAAAACCATTCTTTTAAAATGTAATAATATTTCACAATATTACTGTTTTTTTTTCTGTATTTTTAATCAAATATGTAAATGCAGTCTTGATGAGCAGAAGATACTACTTTCAAAAACATTTAAAATAGTAATGTTTCCAAACTATTGACCGGTACTGTACATTTGTCATGTTCATGTTCATGGTTTTTCAGCAAGAGTGAATGGTTTTGAGTGGAGAGCTTCATTCTGACCTGAAAATAGGACGTTTGGGGAATTGTGGGAGAAGTTATGAATGTGTTTAGAGAAAAGGAGGCATCATTTCAAGAAATGTGTTTAAGCAATCGAGGACAAACTGTTATAATGTGCTGCATGTAAGGTTTGACTGCAAGAGGTCTTGTTGGCAGAGGCTATTTACAGTAACTCCGCCCACTGACGTCTGATTGGGCAGAACATTTTGCCGAACTCGCTCTACTCCATTTTCCCATCATATCAGGTCGGAAAGGCATTTATTTTCTATAAAAATTAAGAAAATATTTGAAAAGTGGAAATAAAGTTTCTAATGTGTGTTTAACAATATTCTTTATTCTTTATTTGATCCGCATTAGCTTCCACAGAGTGGTTGGGGTCCACAAAGCAATACAAGACAAACAGCCAAATAAAATATAAGAACATGAAAAATACAATTAATATAATACAAAAAATACAATTACTCCAATCAAATCATCTAACTATACAAACACAATAAAGTGTTTATTGGTTATGGTAAGGTGTAAGGAAGGCTTTATTGTATAATAAATATATTCATTTACACTCTATATAATTGTTGCATACCGTTTAATGTACAACAACTCTGAGGTGAAGATAGTCTCTGCCACTATTTATAAGTATAAATAGCATTTGACTACTATTTACACTTTTTACTTAGTGTAAATATAATCTATTGCTATTTAAAATGAATACAAATAGCTGCTGCCTTCTTCTGCGAACCACACGTTTTGAAGAATGTTGGGAACCAAACGGTTCCGGTGCTCATTGACTTCCATTTCTCAAAATATCTTCTTTTAGTAAACGTAAATGATGACAGAATTGTGATTTTTGGGTGAAATTATCCCTTTAAGATTGTTATGTGTAATTTGTCGCACAAAGGATTTGAACACTTGGAATAGAGCGCAGTCATGTGGATGTGTTGTGATGATTATTATACATTTATGCTATTTTTGTGACCCTTTTGAAACTTGAAAGCTTCAGTGCATGTAAAAAAAAAGAAGAAGATTTTTCAAAGTTTTACAAGAAAATACCATTTCATTCATTTTTTGTTTAATTCATGTAACTTGCCGATTCTTTGTAATTATTTGTGCAATTTATCAATTACCGAATTAACATTGTTTAAAAGTAAAAAAAAATGTATCTTTATTTTTTATACACATTCATTGTACCTGCTTTGACAAGAACAACCAGCACATTATTCACAATATCTCATATTGTGTTGTACAGAAGAAAGATTGATTAAAGTATGAAGTAAAGTACTTTACTCTCTGTGAAGTAAAGTATGATTTGAAGGACATGAGGATGAGTAAAAACAACAGAGTTTTAATTTTAGGGTGAAGTGTAACTCTATTGACTGTGTTTCTGTCATTTACCACAGGAAATCATTTCGACAGTGGATGTGAATAAAGTTAACCGTTTGCTCGATGAAGCTTTGAAAGAGGTGGATGAATTTCCATTTCTGAAATAATAGCATGTATCATGCGAAACATGCTGGCTTTATCATGAAATTGAAAGACTGTAGAATATTGTAACCACAATTAACCACAAACAAAACAGAACAGAACGAGAGTTAAAAGCCTAAATCAATTTCAGGATGGCACAAATGCTGTCAATAGAGCTTAACATGTATTGAATCTGGGATCATCCCTTAAAGAACGAGCCTTTGTTAGAACAGATAGAAAATAAACCTCATATGCTCACAGTCCATAACTGAACTGAGAACATTTACATTCATACGGAACTGATATGGAATTCTGCAAAAGTCTATGATGGATTTTCAAAAGCCTGAGATGAATTTGACATTTAACTGTTGAAATTACCATAACGTCAAGCATAACACACTGTGACTTTTACATGAGGTGTATAATTGAAATTCCTCCATCCGCCTTCTCAAAGTTCCTCAACAAATAACATGCAGCACTTAATGAACATATCATAATGATGAAATGTTGCTGTTTTACACACTAGAATCTCTAGACATCACACTTTTGCTCTGGTGGGATCGAAGCCTCCAGGGTTTCGAACTTTAACCTATTGTGTCTGAGCTAAACCCGATAAACTTTAATGGGATTCTTCCGGGTGGATCTATGTGTGTCTGTCATGTTTGTTGGGGTAAACATGGATGGGACACATGCCTTGAGACGGGACAAGCTGCCAATACTCTGGTCATGTGACAGGACTGGTGTCTCCACACTGAGATGTTGTCAATACGGGCATGTTGACATGCTCTGCTCATCGGCTACAGGAGGAGGAACCGCACCAAATCCTGCTTTACTGATCCTTTTCCCATGAGGAGTCACAACAGTGATCATTTATATCAATTCTTTTTAAATACACTGATTTACACGTTTTGCAAGAAATATTAACATTTGTCTGTTAAAAAGAACATCTTTGGGTAGTGTTAATTGATCCTGAATTGCTCTGGATGCTGTAGAAGTTGATCTGGAGTGTTTCTTTCAGTCAACAGAGCGAGTCTGAGGCTTTTGTGCGTCACTGAATGTGTGTGTGTTGCAGTGCTGCTCTGATGCAATACTGCCCTCCAGTGTCTGCTTTCACACACTGACGAACATCATCTCTGTCACATATTCATAGGCTACTGTTTAAAAAAATACAAATAAAACACTTCATATTGTTCAGAGCAAGATCTGCCGATCTGATCTAAAGGAAACATTAGTACAATATATGGAGAAAGTCACATACTGGCCCACAACATAATTCTAGAAGTATTTTTAATTACTGAATAATTATAATGTATTGTTGTGCCATGTCTTATTCACACCAAAAACGACGTGAATCCAAAAAGGTGATTAAAACTGTGAAAAAGGAAATGGTGACTTACAGGACCTAAGATGAACATTTTCTCCAGATTAATATAAATTTAAACCTAAAATATTGAATAATAGCCTAATAATGTTTATGGACACATTATTGGTCTGTTACAGTATGTGCAAATTATGCCAAGTTACTTCTGTTTTGTGCTCTTTACAATGGTACTTACATAATGATAGATAGATAGATAGATAGATAGATAGATGCACTGCGATCTTCAAGGCGAAACATTTCTGGAAAATCTTCCAATCATTTAATGCACTTTTATACACACACTCTCTCTCTCTCTCTGTCTCTCTCTCTCTTTTCTGTGCGTTTAGTGTAAGTGCTTTAATATCTCTGTGGTCTTGACGCATGGCTGCCTGAGAAACCGCCCCGTGCTTAATAATGGTAATGACTGTATTTCCCTACATCTCTTTCATTAAATCAAGCGGGCTGTAAGTTTTCACATCTATCCGACTCCAGCCATCAATCCCTGCAGCACTCAGCACCGCACGAGCTCTCTCTCTTTTTCTCTCTCTCTCTCTCTCTCTCTCTCTCTCTCTCTCTCTCTCTCTCTCTCTCTCTCTCTCTCTCTCTCTCTCTCTCTCTCTCTCTCTCACACACACACACACACACACACACACACACACACACACACGCACGCACGCACGCACGCACACACACACTAGCTGCCATTCTGGTTTGAGACAGGTTTATATGTGTAATGGAGCAATCCATTACTGCTGCAAACAGGAATACTGTCATCCCAAGAGTTAGATCAAACCCAAAAGAAGATTTATTACTCTAGAGTTAACATATAACATAAAACTCATATTAAATTATAGTAGTTTTGCCAATTCCTCTCAAATCTTGCCGGTTGGATGTTCACAGATTTTAACATGAGCAGAATAGCATATTACTAGTAATACTTTCTGCAGTATGTTTACTGTGTGCAAATGTTCGGCTTTCACAGGATGAATTCCGGAATAACTGAAAATGTACAGCAATTTCCTCTGGAACCGACTGGCTGAAATCTCCCTTTCCCATGCGCCTCTGAAATGTGGTGCGGCGGGAGGATTCATCCTGAAGTTGATCTGATAACTAGCCAACAACTCTTGCAGTTTGAAGGCTTCCGTTAGCTCGGTCTCAGCTCCTTGGAAATTGGTCCCCTGATCCGAGAAGATTTCGGATGTGGTTCCTCTAAGGGCTATAAAGCGTCTAAGTGCCAACAAAAATGCATCCGTATCAATGCTGTTGAGGAGGTCAAGGTGAATGCATCTGGTCGTCAAGCACTTGAAGATGACTCCCCATCGCTTTTCATTGTGCCGGCCAATCTTCACAATGAAGGGCCCACTCCAGTCAACTCCAGCTGAGAAAAAGGGTTGGTACAGTTGCAGGCGAGCTAAAGGTGAGTCAGCCATGATAGGCACAGTCGGCTTGGCTCTCCACTTCTGGCACTCCACACACTCTCTCTGATGTTGCCTTGCTGCTTGTCTGCCTCTCATGATCCAGTAGTGGCAATGGAGTCCGGCGAAATCCCTGTCAGGTCCTGGATGGAGAAGGCATTCATCAAAGTACTTAATGAGAAGTTTAGCCACCTTATGGTGCGGGTGTAAAACCACTGGGAGGATCTCCGTTTGACTTAAGCCATCCAGTTTCCGCAGTCTTCCTCCCACACGGATCAGTCCCATCCATCTCTGGATGCAGGCACAGGTTTCGCTGCCTTCAAGGCCTTCAGTTCAGTTCAGAGAAGGTCTCCTCCTGACATCGACTCAATATGAGTGTTCCCACACTCCGGTAATCAGGGTGTTGTTTGCTCATGTCTTGGGTAGCTGCCCCGTGAAGAAACTGGTAAGCAGCATCAATCAAGTCCTTCCAGGAAGTGTACTGGGATGCCTCAGGAATTCCAGAACCTTGATCATTCCTGTACGTACAGCTGCAGGTCCACCAGCTGGTCCTAGTCTGATGTAGGGCTGTCAATCTTCCTCTATAATACTATTCGAATTCCATTCCTTATTTTATTTAATATTCGAATAATATTCGAATATTAAATGCTCAAATTCATCCTATTATTAATATTTACGACATTACACAGTCTTATGGATCGCCAATGCGTGATGTTGATCGGTCTCATATCTTCACAGATAAACCGTCAGTTTGTCTGTTATTGCCTTTTGGCGGACAGCTGGTAGCAGTTGAGCCCCGTGATGAGGAGAGGCAGAACATAAGTTATTCTTGCCTGTTTTAGCGGCGGTTCCTCGGACAGATCGCCTAGCTTGTCAGGTTGTAAGTTGTCATAAAAAAATAACGTAGGCCTATATTTTCCTCTCCGTTTTGGCCTTCCGTCCACAATGAGACGGCGTTTTTATTAATGAAAACGCACTCCAAAGTGGATATATTTGAAGACGCCGTTTTCACGTTGTAATGTGGACTGAGAATCAAATTGTTGATCTCCGTTACCGTGGAGACATTCCTCTCCGCGACTTTTGACAGTTGTTATGATGATACAGCGTGGATAACGTGCACAATTGTGTTGCGATTCAAAAACGTTATTGTTTATCAGACGAAACAAAAGCATTTAATTTTCACATGTGTGTGCCAAGGCGGCGAGAAAGGCAAGATTGCATAAAAATAATAATAATAATAAAAAAAAAACATAAAAAAGCAATATTCGAATAGGAACTTCAGCATTCGAATAGTATTGATTTTTTTTATATTCGAATTATATTCGAATTTCGGAATTCGTTCCAACAGCCCTAGTCTGATGTAGGGCTGTCACTTTACGTTTCTAAAATCGATTGCACAATCGATCGAACCAACCAAAACAAGTTTTGAAAACGAAAATAAGGAATTGAACATGCGTCACACAGCAACTGCAGGCTCTGACAAACACACATAACAGCAAATTACACTTCTGCATAATGTGTCTCTTTTTACTACAGAAAAGTGAATTCTGCCGGTATTCAGACAGTCTCATGCATACAGACACAGATTCAGGCTTCGGGCTACAATCGCCTACGTAGGCGAATTTTTTTGACATTTCTAATCGTAAACACAGCCATGTCAAAGCCTGCAGTGATGTTTGTCATTGATGTTATGGCTGTCCACTCTGCTTATTGTTTTTCGAGAATGTTGCACTCCTGTTTGTCATTGTGCACGAAACTTCACGCCAATAAATCATCAGGAATATTGCTGACTTGTGCGCGTCTCAAGCGCCCTCTTTACGTTCGTCCCAATGCCTGTTAGTTGTCCGTGGATTTGCCTATATTTGGCGTTTAAAATGGAAACGTCCTTAGACATGGAAAATCGATTCAATGAACACTTATGTCTAAAAAATCGAACAGGATTTTTTCACAAAAGTGACAGCCCTAGTCTGATGGGCTCCTTAGCTGTGATCAGGTTTGGATAGTCAGACCCAATTAGGAGAATGGGCTGCACCTTATCAAAGGATGGAAGAGGAATCTCTCTGAGGTGGTAATAGCATCGCTGAAGCCTCGTAAGAGCATCCGTTTGCACATTTGAAACACATTTGTGAGGCTGTACTTCTCATTTGGACTTGACTGTGTGGAAAGCAGCAGATCAATTGACTGTCCCTTCAAATCCGTGACATCATGTTGGATGTTGCGAAGGGCCAGAATCTCTTCCCCACCTGCAGGTCCTGGCTGCTGGACTGCTGCTGGAAGAACAGCGCTCAGTGATTTCACTGCACTGCGACAAGTAGTACCCTTAACTTTTACAGAACAAAGACATTTCAGTTTCTTAAGTGCTGACCATGAGCGGGCTCTGTATGGACATGATGTACTGACCTCTTTGGGTTGGTCGCTGCCATGATAAACTGCAGTGAGTCGAGTTTGGGGCTTTGGAACGGGTTGGTGTTCTCTACGTGGGACTGCCCAGCTAGGCAGTCTGTCATCTAAAATGGTTCAAGTCCCACGTAAAATGGTTCAAGTCCCATCTAAAATGGTTCAAGCCCCCCAGCCTCTGCCTTCACTTCAACCAGTCAGCGAGGTCATGGTGGATATACGGGTTGATGCTGTCAGTGTTCAGTCGGCCTCGTAACTGGAGGTGCTCAATGACACTATCTCTGTAGTGCTAGGGTAGCTTACTGAGTAGTCTGTCGACATGCCTGTGCAAGTGAACTCTCTGGAGTGGAAGTGCTGCAGGTGTTGGCTGATAAACAGGGGTTGGAGGTGGTGACGGGTACATCGCTGGAGAGCCATACCAGCTCTGTCCTGGAATATGTGTAGAAGGCTGAGTGACATAATACCCTGTAGTGGAGGTCTATTAGGGTCTGGCATGGAGAATGACTGCCGTTGTGGCTGGCATGGCTCAGCAGTCTGTAACTGATAGACAGATGGCACATAAGTTGTGCAGGCTGTTGTAACTAGAGGCAGCTTCACCAATGTACAGTAACAGTGCGTGGCAAAGATGAGGTAACAATCTGGTGCACTGGATAAGGTTTGCTGATGCAGTGTTATATGTGAGGCAGATAAAAGTGAGACACCAAAGTATGGCGAGGTCGTACCATATGTGGCATTAGTCGTAGTTTGTGTCATGTGCCATGGGACTGACTGTTGAGGAAATGTCTCTGGTGACCACATCAGCTGGGAATGACTGGCTTGCAGCCACTGGCGCTTCAGTAGTTTTCAGTCTGACCACAGGCGGTGAGATATCTCTAGCCTGGTCCTCATCACGAAGTGAAGGTAAAACAGAACTCACATGCGGATTGACTTTGAGCTACCGGTGAACTAGAATGACTAAAGGATCTCTGAGGATCTAGCTGTCTAGCAAAAACACCAGATCCATTATCAGTGTGCCCATATGACCTGTAGCTTGACCTGCTCCATACTGCACCAGAGATAACTCACTCATAGGAGGCTGATCCACAGTCGAGACTGGCTCGGCCTGTCCACTGAGGTTTAGCTGTGCTGTTGGATGGTATGAACTGTCGTATGAGAGATTTAGGTAATGTAAAGTCATAAGCTTGCAGACGTGTTGCGACCTGATGTGCTCTGGCCTGTGGTCGAACAGGATGTGCGGGATCAGGAGTAATGTTGGCTCTGTTGCTCCATATCACCTTAATGAGTGCAGCATCCGGCTCGAAGGAGCAAATTGCGGACTATATGGTTTAAATATAGGAAGGTGAATGCTCATCCACTACAGGGCTCCGGTAAGAAGGGTGACAGGAGACAGGGAACTGTTAAACTCTTTATAGATTTGAATGTTCACATGCATTGGCATCATTCAGTTGTACTGAGTTTTCTAATATAAGGACAAGGTATTGTTTGTGGTCATTATTCAATCATGCACCTTAACACCTGAAGTGAAATGGTAAAAGTGAAAGTAAACACAGAGGAATAGCGGAAACTAACGTTACCCAGCAGCATACACTGTAAAACGTTTCATTATAAAAGTCCTTCTCCTATACTTGTATATTTAGAACAGTAATATAGGCCTAAGCAACTACTTTAATGATCTCCTATTAGTAATAACGAATAAAGTAAACTAATAAAGTTTAGACGTTTCTACACAAAATTCAATACATAAATAAATAAATCCATCTGTCTCATTATACAGATCCAATGAAATGTAGTTAGCATCTAACCAGAAGTGCACATAGGAAAATGTATAGAAATGGTTAATGTACAGTGCAGGTGTGTGTGTGTGTGTGTGTGTGATATGGTTACAAGTCTAAAAGTTACTTTTGGGGGAGGTTACTTCTAAAAGTAATGCATAACAATATTACATAACTCCCTAAAAATGTAACTAATGTGTTACACTACATTTTCTCCCCTGGACTGGGCTTCCTTGTTTTTAACATAAATAACCCTCTGGCTGAAGCAAATGTAAATTCACTCTTGTACAGTAGAGGGCGCCGCTCAAACAAACCTTTCAGCTGCTGCAATTCTGGATCACAGAAGAATAGATGCAGGAGAAGAAAGTTCAACAGCATCAGAACAATCACATACTTCCCTACAGTACCTTTACCTACAGTAGGCGGAAAACAGTGTGACAAAAGACTAAAGGGGTTTAGGGAAGAAAACTAAACACAGAATTGCTTTTTTTATTTTTATTAAATTGTTCTTTTCACAAATGTGTATATATGTTTAAATAAATTCTATTATAATTAAAAAAAAAATCTAAAGGATAAAAAAAAAAAAAAAAAAAAAAAAATTAGCTAATGCTGTAAACTATATGGGGAGTGCTTAATCACACACTACTATAATATTAAAGGTAACAACAGAGCCCACATTATTAAATTGAGTAGCTATTTATTTTTAGATATAATAATCAACACTCAAATAAACAAAAACTGTAAATTGCACATAAGGAAGGTTTTGCAATAACTTCTAAATCTAATTAAAAAGTTAATTTTCTACTCAAATTCATTTGTGAAATAGGCTATAATCATTTACACAGTGGCTGTCATGTAGGCTATGTTTAAATAAATTTGTCAAGAAAATGGTTATTAAATAATCAAGACATTACTAACAGGTTAAGTATATATTTTGTTGTAAATTTAAAAGTTTCTCTATGACACTGCATGGCTGTTTGTGTACGCAGCCCCCGCTGACGTCACCAATAAATGAGCAATATTCTTTATTTCTTATATGGTTTTATTACATTATTTTGGCACAAATTAAATAAGGCACATTTACTGCATTGTTACAGAAAAAAAAAAAACTGAAATGTAATCATACAAAAATAATTGCTCTCTAGCTCATCAGATTGCCACAAAAAACCCTTACATTCAAAGATGCGTGACATTTGATCACAAACCAGCTGTTTTTATTACATGGCCAATTTGTGTGAAGATATTTAATTACTTTCTGTCCAGCATTAATTCTAACCCTTCCAACACACACTCCTGCAGTAGAAAATGCACTAACACCCGCCACTCAAAATGTGTTGTTAGTAAACTGCAAAGTCATATTGGTAAACCAATCAAACACAGTAACCTTGCAAGGGAATAAAGTGCATGGCTTAAATAGAGCCGTGGTCCATAATACTGACCCCTGCTGAACCCAGATCACATTTATCCTGCAGGAATTCTTCACTTCTTTACAAATGCAACATTTTCACCTTGTGCTAAGAAGAAGAAGAAGAAGAAAAATCCACAAACCAAATATAATTCCTCTGCATTATTATTAAAAGTGATTAATCAGCTTTATTATCAGCGTAATTAGTTGTTTAGTTTGAGGGACTTTTTAGTGTATAGAGGAGATTCATCCCATAAAAGACCAATGGAATTAATCGCAACAAAAAATGTTGGAAGACATTAAAAGAAAAGAAAAATGAGGGGAAAAATACACTATTAACTACCTATTAGAAGAAGAGCACCTAATCCTGTGCAAAGACATCTACAAACAGAGATGTTTAGCAAATGTAAGTACGATTAATGAAAAGAAACACTTCAGTTTTGTAAAGAAAAAGAAAAATCTTGCTACATGATTTTATCTTTAATTATCCCTTTTCATAATGTGACATTCTGAAAGAAAATGAGGTGCTAGTTTAAAACAAAAAACAACCAAAAAAACTCCACCTTCTTTCAGTGCAGGTTATTCTAAATGTCTCCCTTTAACCTACAAGTTATAAAATAAGAAAGTTTCTTCACACATCCCAAATATTCTCTAAAGCTGGTTCCTGTCTTATACTTTTCATTGCTGTTTTTGTCAGTTCACCCATCACTGTTGACACATGCAAAACATTTCTCTGATATTTTGTGATTTGGAAGTGTAATTTAAAAAAAGCAACTTCCTCTTCTGGCTGCGGAGCAAACTCTGATTTCCACTAAAAACCTCTAAAACAGTTTAAACCAAAGGCGTGAGGAAATATGCTCACCTTGGAAACCACAGTCCTTGCATATTCAGGTCAATTGAGCTACTTCAACAATACAGTAAAGACCAGGACGGGGAGGAGGAACAGATTTACTATGAGAGGTTCATATTTAGTCTATTAAGCAGGAGTTGTTTGAAGAAAACATGTGACATCAGGTTCATCACAACACAACACTGTCCATTTCTGTGCCAGCGGTCTCCACACGGCTTCCCCCGGACTGATCCTCCTCCTCCAGATCCGTGGCCAGCGCCGGGGCCCCGTTGAGCGGCGGGTCGGCTGAGGGTGTGTGGAGCGAGCGCTGGGTCAGGTCCTGGCTGATGGTGTGGCAGCGGGTCAGGCTCCTGCTGTGGCTCTGGGGCGACGGCGGGCCGCCGATGTCCAGCGTTTCTCCCCTCATCAGTCTCCGTCGGTCACTCAGACTGTCTGGAGTCTGTGGTGAACCGTTCAAACAGGAGTCATGTTAGCAGTAAACACAAAACCACGCTATTCAAAGTGCCCCTATTATGCTTTTTGGGATAATGCCTTTAATGTAATATAAAAGTGTATAGTAAGTAAGTGTTAATGTAATATAAAGTAAAATGTCTGCAAAGTTTCAAAAGATCAAAATGCCGATAAATGGAGTTTTTGTCTCTGAATAGAAAGAATCGATTCTGAGTAATTCCCGTCTCACTTCCGGCTGAATCTGCGTAGGTTTGGAACAGATTTGCATAATGCCAGTTTATGGTCTTCATTGGCTGTCGGCGAATAGCGTCTTTGACCCTCAAACTGTAGTTGTATCTGAGACTGGAAGATATTGCTAGATAATTGAGTATCTGAGACTGGAAGATATTAATAGATATTTGAGTAAGTTGAAAACTAACAATACTTGCATTTTAAAGTGCAATCCAGCATTCTCTCTCTCTTTCAAAAAATAAATAAATTAAAAATCAATTGTCACTGGCGAGCAACGAATCGTGGGATAGGCTAAGCTGAGAAGGATCCACTCGGTGTGACGCTTCAGCATTGGAAAGATGCAGCCTCTGAATTGGGACGCAGCTACTGTGAGAAAAGAGCTGATGCTGCAGTGTATTTTATGAGAAAATGTGTTTTTGGACCTCGGATGCATGTAAATGTATTGTAGGACACTCTAAAAATAAAATTAGGAGCCTTTAAAATAGTATAATAAGGAAGACCAAATCATTTTTACATACATGTTATGATATAGATGATTATGGCTGGGTGAATAATGATGATGATAATAGTAATGATGACTATTCTCTTGTTGTGTAGAAGAGTACCTGCTCTGCTACTGCTGAGGTGGTTGCTGCTCGGTCAATCCTCTTCTGACTCCTGTCAAGAGCAAAAGCTTCTCAGAAACAGCTTGAAATCATATTGAGGAGAAGTCAATCTAGTCAGCAAGTGAATGATCACAATGGGGATTTTTTTTTTACAAAGGTTTTTAAAGATATGAATTGTTTTATTAAGCAAGGACGCACTACATTGCTCAAAAGTGTCCGTAAAGACAATTATAATGTTACAAAAGATTTCTTTTTCAAATAAATTCTGTTCTTTTAACTTTCTATTCCTCAAATAATGCTTAAAAAATATTAGAAATTAGACTGATTTCTGAAGGATCGTGTGACACTGAGTAATGATGCTGAAAATTCAGCTTTGTTCACAGAAATAAATTACAATTAAATATATTTTCAAATATAAATTGTAATAATATTTCACTGTTTTTACTGTATTCAGAAACATTTGAAAATCTTACCGACCACAAATTTTGAATGGTAGTGTAGATCAGGGGCGTTTCCTCCGAGGAGGCAAGGGAGGCAGTGCCTCCTCAAAAAAATTGGATGAGAAAATTATCCATATTTTCAAAAATAAAACAACGCAAATATTACAAAATGTGACATTAAAAAGTGTATAAATAACTCGTTTTTAAAAAGAAACGCAGTCCAACAGCGCCACCAACAGGTGAACTTACAGCAGGAGTCCTCATCTCTCTTGCCTCCTCTGAGCCCATTGACTAACAACAGTGAGGACTTTACCTCCTCATTTCAGAACACCGCTGGTGTAGAGTTATATCACAAAGTTACGCCAATAAACAAGCCATTAATGGACAGTAAACGTACCTTTGTTTAGTGTGATCTAAGTCTCGTCTGCCACTGTTGGGACTCTCACTCCGTTTCACTCTTCGCACTATTGAGTGTCCTGTTGGAGATGATGATGAGATGCTTTGTGAAAGTTGATGAAAGTTATGTAATTAAACTGAACTCTATATATGCCATGTAACTAGGGGTGGGCGATATGGCAAAAATATCACATCACCATTTTTTTCAGGAACACGATTCATGATTTTATCACGATTCTTTTTCATGTTGGTTTTACTATTTTGCAAGTGACTGAGCATTACAGCCAAACTAATGTCCCTACTTTAAAAACAAAGCCTTCTGTAACAAAATATAACATAAAAAAGAATGGCAGACATTTAGGCCAAAGTGGCAAAGATACATTGATTTGTCATTATTTTCTTTGTTATTAAAAATTTATAAAGAATGAAATAAACAGTGCATTTTTTTTTAGCTACAGAAGATGTATTTAACAGTAGCATTGAAGAAGGTAATTAAATGAACAAATATGAAAATAAAACACAACATAGACTTCACTGTATACATTATACATTGATTCTTATTAAAGCTACTATTAAAGTTCTCAGTCAAGAGCAGTGAGTGATTTCCTCTTTGTGTTTTGTTGTTTTATTAACATTAAAGGGATAGTTCTCCCAAAAATTAAAATTGTCATAATTTACTCTCTCAAGTTGTTTTAAACCTGAATAAGTTTCTTTCTTCTGTTGAAAATCAAAGTTATTTGGAAGAATGTGGGTAACCAAACAGTCAGGTCCAGTGACTTCCAGTGTATATATTTTTTCCTACTATAGAAAGTCAATGGGGACCAGCAACTGTTTGGTTAGCCACATTCTTCCAAATATCTTCTTTTGTGTTCAGCACAAGAAAGAAATGAATACAGGTTTGGAACAACATTAGAGTGAGTAAATAATGACAAAATTTGGTATCTATCATATTGTTTACTATTAGGCTACTGTCCCTTTAAGACCGGCACGCGACTCATTTAATATACACGCATTTGACAAGCAGATTTTCTCTCAATTTTCTCAGTTTAATTTCACTTTAGACATAACCAACTTTGTTTATGTAAACCTTGTGTGTATTTGACAGTATTATCGCATTAAGACTCGAAAGATAACTTAGTCCAGGCTTTTAGTGCCTGTGTGCCTCGGTGTATGCGCTCAGGAAAGCGCACGTTAGAACAGCGCATCAGCACGTGAATGACATGTTTAAGGCTTTAAAGCACATGCAAATAATGAACTTTTGTGAAGTGCAGTGTCCCGTTCCTCTGCGTTAACATGTGATGTGAATATACGTCGCGTTGTACAGTGTGTTGAGACGGAGGCGCCAGAACTGAACTGAGAGAAGGCACTGGAACACGATACTACGATATTTCTTCAAAAGCAGATCATGGAGACATTTTAATCGTCCACGATCAAAAGTCGTGAAATCCCACACCCCTACATATAACACGTACTATCTTACACATATCACAGCCTACTAGAGCATTTCTGGAGATGAAATAAAACAGTACAAATATAATTCTCGGATTCTTACCCACAATGCCCTCTAGTCCTCTGGAGTGTGGTTTGACCAGACGGAGATCCGGGACTTCAGCACAGGCTTTCTGCAGGAGTCTCTGAATCTCTGTGTTCTGTGGAAGCATACAAATACAGATGAAGCATTTCCTTCCTGTGACACAGATTAGCATTTTGTGAAAGAAAGAAATATCTAAAATAGGGCTGTCAATGTATAATCATAACAGGGTTGCCAACCCTCACACATTCAGGCTCTGTCTCACACTCTCACCCACAGGACTTGCCCCTCAAGTAATTTGAGACTGTAAACAACATGTAATCGAAAAAGTTTGACAAACCTTAACCTGTAATCTGTCAGCCACGATTTTTTGATCTGACCTTAAATGGTTGTAAGAAGACACTGACAGTTAATAGTCTGTGTTTTAAAAGGCCTTTATTATGCTTTTTCAAATATTACCTTTGATATAGTGTGTAATATAGCTGAATCTTGGCAGAACTTTTACATTCACAAACAAAGATCAAAGTGCAAAACCAAAAGAACAATCAGAATCAGAAAGAGTTTTACGGCCAAGTGTTCAAGTGTTACTGCCATTCTTGGTACTGAAGCTTCCAGTGCACATTTACAACTACAACAACAAGAAACAGTGATCAAAATGTAAGATTTAAAAATATAAAAGTGTAAAGACACGTTAGGTTTAGTCATAATACACATTTACAGATTATGAACATTTACAGTATTATGAATAATATGAATATCAACTAAATTTGCAAAGATATTGCACTAAGCAGGTGGTATTGCACTTACAGGCATATGCCTTGGGAAGCAAACTGTTTAAGGGGAAAATGTCCTGTGGGAAGAAGCTGTTCCAGTGCCCAGATGATCTAGTGCCCAGTGACCCGAATCACCGCCCAGAGCAACAGCTCAGACAGGCTGTGTCCGGAGTGAGTGGAGTCTGTGGTGATCTTACCTTCTCCTTTTACTCACTCTGGAAGAGTACAGGTCCTGGAGGGTGGGCAGGGGAGCACTAACAATCCTATTAGCTTATGTCTGGTTTGGTAGATGAACCAATCCAGACAGTTAAAGAACTGCATAGAACAGACTCAATGACGGATGAGTAGAACTTCCTCAGCTGGCAAAGGAAGAAGACCCTCTGCTGGGCCTTTTTCACAATGGAGCCAATGTGATTGTCCCCCTTCAGGTCCTGGTAGATCCCAGAGATGGTAGAGCCCAGGATCCTGAAAGACTGCTGATGAGGGGGAGTGGGGGGAGTGCTGGGGTGTTCCTCCTGAAGTCCACTGTCATCTCCACTGTTCTGAACATGTTCAGCTCCAGGTTTTTATGCCTCCAGTCTACACCAGAAAGCCAGTTGTTCACCCTCTTATCTGTATGCAGACCAGGGGTTGAAAGACTTCAGATTGTTTAAAGTCCACATTTATGTGTTTAAAGTACACATTTATAAGACGACGACTTGTCGATGATGACGTCATTAATGAACAGAAATAGCCTGAACCTCGAGCTGAGACTGGAACAGATATGGCGTATGACAGCGCTCCTACAGAACAGCTTATTTTTATCAGTTCTTTTGTCTTTGGGTCGTTATATTTCTCAGAGATTTCTGCTCGTTTTAAATCAAATACAGATAAACTACCACAGTAAAGATTACATTTATATGAATGCGTGTGAATTAATTCTACCTGGCAGTGTCTCTCTACTAATAGAGAAAATGTGAGTTTCAGTTACTAAGAAGTATATGCTAGAACTTCAGTTTCTTAGCTATTTTATTGATAAATCACAGATCAGTGTTGACAACACATTTATGTGCTACTGGATGATTCTGTGTGCGTGATCTAAGCTACTGTCTGTGTGTGTGTGTGTGTGTGTGTGCACGTTACAATGCAGCACGCTTTAGTTTAGATTGCCAATTATCTTGTGTGTACAATAAGCTGTTTAAAACGTGCATTCACCAGATAGATTTTAAGCATCCAGATGGTATAATCAAAGGCGTCTTGTGGAGCGCTCTCAGAGTATGCATTTATTTGTCATTTTAACTGTTTGACTAAAGATTTCTTATCCTGTCGTGCCCTCCATAGGCCATGACCAGTGACTAGTGGACGTCAAATGGCACAGCATTAAAGTCGACTCGTCTGTGCACCCCATTAATGCAGACAAGTATTTTAAAGTGCAGTCATTTGTGTATAGGGAGAAGAGTAGTGTGGAGGGGACACATCCCTGACAAGCGCCACTGCTGATAGTGAGAGTCCTGGATGTGAGTTTCCCCAGTTTTCCCATCAGAGAGCTGGTGATCGACGGACAGGGTGTCAGTCTGGCTGTGAGAAGATCAGGCATGATGCTATTGAAGGCCGAACTAAAGTCACCAAATAAGATCCTTGCATAAGTCCCCGGTCTGTCGAGATGTTGCAGGTTGTAGCGCAGTCCCATGTTGTTGTAAAAATAGGCTAACGATTAGGTCATAACCACGCGACTCTCTGTCTCACAGTAGAGACATTACCGTATAGACAGGAGGAGAAGCTCGCAGGCAAGCTTGGCACAGCTACTAGAAGACTTACAACTGTCAGACAGGTTGCTCACGTCACATCCACGTCGTCAAGCTCAGTTTGAGTCTGCGCAGTACGCTCAGCCATCAGGAAGTGAGTGCTTCTAATTGACTTCACTTTTCTCCGTTGAAGTCTATGGGGTCGCTGTGTCCATTTCTTATACTGTCTATGGGAGAAGGGGGGTTCGCAGGAGGTGTGAATGCAGGTCAGGATGGATTTGGGGTGTGAGATTGGACACATTCAGATCCTCAGCCAGTTCTTTATTCTCCACAGATCGGGGGCTGGTTTTTATTTTATTTTGTGATGTTCCTCAGGCCAGTCCAAAATGACGCCGAGTCGTTGGCTTAGTATACATTTTTCAGCTCTCAGAGTAGCTTCTCTGGTCTCCTTTATTAGTTTGATTCTGGCCTCGTTGTGCAAGATTGGATCCCCACTTCTGTAAGCATCTGTAAGCATGATGAAGCTGTCTGAGTTTTGCTGTAAACCATGGTTTATTGTTATCGAATAATAGAAATGTCCCAGTAGGACTGCACAGATCGGTGGCAGCAGCTTCAAAAACAGTCCAATAAGTGCAATCGAAGCAGGTTTGTAAATCCCGCTCTGCTTCATTAGTCCATCTTCTAACCATCCTTATTACAGGTTTCGCTGATTTCAGTTTTTGCCTGTAGGTCGGCATAAGAGTGATCAGAGAGCCCCAAAGCTGCTCTTGGGATGGAGTGATATCAATTCAGTATATTACTGTCTCTGGTGGGACATGTAACATGCAGTCTGTATTTTGGCAGTTCACAGGGGAGATTTGCTTTGTTAAAATCCCCAAGAATGACTTTAAGAGAGTCCAGTTAATGTTGCTCTGTGCCTGTGATCTGATCCTCCAGCTGTTGCAGCGCTGCGTTCACACACCCGTTTGGAGGAATGCAAACATTCACAAGAATGAATGAGGAAAACTCCCACAGCGAGTAGAAAGGTTTTCAGTTTACAAAGAACGCCTCTTAATTAGGAGAGCCCATCTTCTTTAGGGTTGTTACGTCTGAACACCAACTCTCGTAAATGTAAAAACATAATCCACCACCTTTCGTTTTCCCGGTTAACTCCGCGATCCGAACAGCTGGAAGCCCGTCACAAGTCAAGTCACCGTTATTTATATAGCGCTTTATACTCTGCTCTGATTGGTCAGATGGGCCGGTCTTTGTGATTGGTCTACTCTGCTCTGATTGGTCAATCACAACAGACTAGGCCATCAGACAAAATGTAGAGCATCTTTTAATGAATTCAGTCCTTCTTTTAAATAGAAATAAATATATGTCTCTAGCCTGACTTCGTCATACTCATATTCTAGTCAGAATGTGAGTCTGATACCGCTCCATAGAGATTTGATTATGGGGCGTGTCTCAACCGAACCAGAAAAAAAAAAAACTCTGCACTCAATTGGATAGACCTACAACCAATCAGAGCAACGGAGTAAATGACGCATGTTCTTCATTCATATTTCCAACCAACAAAATGTCGCGGCTCTCTGTTCCTCTTTTAAAATGAATGCGCTGTGGATATCTTCTATAACAGACGCGATGGCGGAATCTACACATGATGTTTCATAAACAAAGTTCGGGAGGAGCACGTACAAATAATCAATCCAATATCAACTTGTCATCAAACCATGTCTAACGTTACCCTATATCAGCATGAGGAAGCATATTCACTCTGTCAACTTACCTAACACTCCTTGACAGTTTTTCAGCATCCCTCCACCACCCCGAATCCTCACTCTTGACTTGTTCTCTCACAACCAGGAACACGGGGGGAATATGGCTACCGAGCCCACAGCCCTCTCCTCGGACAGCACGTCATATACGCATTTATTCTATCTGACTTATTTGTGTGAACTCGTGAAATCTCATATACGCATTTATTTTATCTGACTTATTTGTAAGTGTGAACTCGTGAAATCTCAATTCTCCAGCTGCAGTCGTCTTTGTTGTAAACTAATTCAAATCAAGCGCTCTTTGGTGACGTGGGTGATTACGTAACCGCAGATCATCTGTCCATCATCGATTAAAGCCCGCCCTGGCAATTTGATTGGCCCGGCCTTTTGGGAGCCGAGCATAATTACTCCTCAACGGATCGAGTCCAGACCGAACTTCCCGACCAAAAAATGTTGTGGGCGGGGTTCGGGCTGGCACCCAGGCTAATATGTCTCATAATGTTGGTACAAATGTTAAATATGTTAATATATGTTGTTAAACATACATCACGTAGGTGCCCAATTTAAATGATCTAAATTACATTTACATTTTACATTTATTCATTTAGCTGACGCTTTTATCCAAAGCGACTTACAATTGCTATATATGTCAGAGGTCGCACGCCTCTGGAGCAACTAGGGGTTAAGTGTCTTGCTCAGGGACACATTGGTGTCTCACAGTGGATTCGAACCCGGGTCTCTCACACCAAAGGCATGTGTCTTATCCATTGCGCCACACCACCCCATTTGCTGATAAGGAAAGTTTTTATTCATCATCTACTAAAAAATAATGAACACACACACACACACACCTTTCCGGCGGTCTCGTGAGCGCAGTCGAGGGCGGTCCTCTGTCTCTTGTTGCGCAGGAGCACCAGAGCCCCCCTGTGCAGGAGCAGCTCCACCAGCGGGACGTGCCCCCCCCTCACCGCCTCATGCAGACCCGTGTTCCCGTGGCTATTCACCAGATTCACCAGCGCACCGCTCTGATCCACATCACGGGTGTAGAGTACCAACAACATCATTAGTTATATAAACTATAAAAACTATCATTGTATAGTGATATATCATAATACATAAATAAAAATTATATTTCTGTACTTTAGACACATTATTATTTATATAGTGCGATATAAATATGAATAGAGTACCTCCAGCAAGACAGTGGCTATCTCCAGATTTCCCTTTAGACAAGCATGAATCAGCGCTGTATTTCCATATTGATCCTTCTTATTCAGTTTGGCATTACACTCCAATAGAGCACACACCACCTGGAACAACACACACACACACACACACACACACACACACACACACACACACACACACACACACACACACTGAGAATTCTTCCTCATGTTCCGTATGACTTCCTTTCTTGGAACACAAAAGGTGGATTTTTGAATATTCTGGTCACTCTTCAGAACACAAGTAACATGGACCTGTTTTATGATACGTTTATGGTACTTTTGCATTATTTTTGAATCTTGACAACCTCAGTCCTTACATTTTTTTATTAAATAGAAAAGAGTAGCAAATATATTGTACAAAGGAAGAAAGACATGGGTTTGGAAAAACATAAGGAAATGCCATTTTTGGGTTCTTTAATATTATTTTAGTAAATGTATGAACACATCTTTTGGTTTTTAATCTGTAATCTGATATATTGAAACTTACATGAGGAAAATGTAGGCAGTTTATTCATCTGCATTTGATTGGATTGAAACATATTAGACTATTATAATATTGGTTAATATTTTTGTTCATACAATGTTTTTGAAAGAAGTCTCTTCTGCACAACAAGGCTGATATACTAATTTATTTGATATACTGTAACATACTGTAAAACCTGTAATATTGTGAAATAGCACAATGCAGAACAACTGTTTTCTATGTGAAAATATTCCTGTGATCAAAGCTGAATTTTCAGCATCATTACTCTAGTCTTCAGTCTCACATGATCCTTCAGAAATCATTCTAATATGCTTATATTATTATTAATATATTTCTATTATTATCAAATGTTTAAAACTGCATTTTTTTTTTTTTTTTTTTGTGGAAACTGTGATACATTTTCTGTAACATCCTACGTCTTTACTGTCACTTTTAATGTGTCCTTGCAAAAAGGGGCAATTTTGATTTAATTTTGACTAAGTTTAAATTGGCTTACAATGTAATCAGGGAAATGAATATACTTAACATAGAGTTTTAATCATTTACAAAATGGGGCACACAAAAACTACTAGTTAAATCTGAACTGTTTGGCGAGCCTTTTCCGATCAGTCGTGTTGATCTGTGTGAGAGGTGAGCTGTGATGTGCCCACCTGTGTGTGGTTGTTCTGGCAGGCCAGGTGAAGCGGAGTGGCACTCTGGGTGTTGCGGGCGTTGATGTTGGCACCGTGACGGGTGAAGAGAGACACCAGAGCTGTGTGTCCGTGCAGCGCTGCCACATGGAGCGGCGAGAAGCCGTCGGCACTGATGCTGTTCACACCGAGACCATCCAGCTGCAGACGGGCTGCTTTCTGAACACACACACACACACACACACACACACAGTCAGCAGGAAGCGTTTCTCAACTCATTTTAGGGCTGTGAAACGATTAATCGTATCCAAAATTTTGTGTTTACATAATAAATGTGTGTGTACTGTGCACGCACACGCATGTATATATTTAAGAAAAACATGTTATTTATATATAAAATAAATATATTTATTTATACAATACAAAATAAATATATATATATACACACACACACACATTATATACATGTGCAAATATTTCTTATACATGCATGTGTGTGTATTTATATATACAAAATAATTACACACAGTACACACACATTTATTATGTAAACACAACATTTTATTTTGGATGTGATTATCACTTCACAGCCCTAATTCATTCCATTGTCTTGCAATAGAGATTTTAACAGAGGCACACATGTTGCATAGAAGATAATGTTTAGTTTTAATCGTAGGAAAGAACGAGTAATTTTGCAATATTTTCATCTTCTGGGTTTAAATTCGGGACCACAGGATGTGACGTTTTCCTACACCTATAGATGACTCATCAGAGTCGTATAATTATTCATGAGACTGCGTGTCCTTATCCTATTTTTTATTTTAACTTTATTTTAACAGGGAACCAGACTGAGACCGAGATCTCTTTTTCAGCTGAGCCCTGTGAAACATGTAGACATATACAATGTCACACAATGAAAAATACATGCACAATGAAGACATCCAAATCAACAAAAACAATCACATGAAACATCATATGAGAAGATGTCTCGCTAAATTATTTGCTTCAAACTGTGTCTACTGTGAGTCTGTTGAATCTATTGAAGAGAACATGTGGAGACATGTCACATGACACATCACGTTCTCTTCAGTAGATTCAGAGACTTTGACACAAACTGACACAGTGAGTAAAACCGGTCTTTACTGCCCAATAACCTATCAAACAGCTTATAAAAGCACCGCAAAATAAGCCGTAAAATCATTTAAAGTTGCAACAGCGCATTCATATATATTTCTGATGTCGAGTACAAATGCAAACTGCTATGCATTTATTTGTGCATTAGATTATAGCTGTCACAGGATATGTGTAATGTATGGTAAGCTTGCAAAATCTTGTATAATATGAGTTCATTTTGTTGAAGCGTGTGTTTGTGGGAAGCTTTTATGTTTTTTCCTCAATGAGTGAAATAAAACTGTCTGAATTAGCATTTTAGCATTTCAAAACTGACACAGTATCTACACTGGATGCGACACAGAGAGCTTTGTAAATCCATTAGTTCTGCGTGTCATAAACAGCACGAGCGCTTGAAGTATGTCAAACACAGAACAAGACTCAGTTTACTGTCGGGAATTTGCTGCACCGCATCAGTGTAGACTCAGTGTAGACAGATTCAGTGATTATAATGGGTTCTGACTGCCTTTGAGCACAGTGGATCGAATGATTCATTTAAATGTTCATACATAGTAGTAATAAAGACACTTCATATAAAGTGGATCCATATTTCTATTACATTTATTTAGTTGAGAACACACACACACAATGTATATTTGGATGATGTTGAGGTGTGTTCAGACCTTCTGTGTGGGTTCACAGAGAGGAGCATTGGCACAGAGGACACACACACACAATATATATTTGGATGATGTTGAGGTGTGTTCAGGCCTTCTGTGTGGGTTCACAGCGTGAGCATTGGCACAGAGGACACACACACACACACACACACACACACACACACACACACACACACACACACACACACACACACACTGATGTTGAGGTGTGTTCAGACCTTCTGTGTGGGTTCATAGCGTGGGCATTGGCACAGAGGACACACACACACACACAATATATATTTGGATGATGTTGAGGTGTGTTCAGGCCTTCTGTGTGGGTTCACAGCGTGAGCATTGGCACAGAGGACACACACACACACACACACACACACACACACTGATGTTGAGGTGTGTTCAGACCTTCTGTGTGGGTTCACAGCGTGGGCATTGGCACAGAGGACACACACACACACACACACACACACACACACACACACACACACACACACACACACACACACACACACACACACACACACACACACACACACACACACACACACACACACACACACACACACACACACACACACACACACACACACACACACACACTGATGTTGAGGTGTGTTCAGACCTTCTGTGTGGGTTCACAGCGTGGGCATTGGCACAGAGGATGGCACAGCTCGGTCTTTCCTGTAACCTCCTCTTCCTCGGGCTCCTCATCCAGCCACTCCAACAGATAACGCACCTAATACACACAAACACACACACACTACTGCCATTCTGTGTTGAACTCTTATTATTATTACTAAAGCAAGATCAAAGCAAGACTCCTCTTTAACAAGGTTTACGTGACCCGAAATGAGCTCACCATCTGCACATCTCCATCAGCCACAGCTCTCAACAACTTCTCCACCTGTTCAGCAAAAACAAGGAAGGAAGAGCCTATAAGTAAAACTTTACACAAAGTTTCTCCACAAACACATTGATAGTTAAGTAATGATACATGCTTTTCTTCAACAGTCAGATTCATATTATAAATTATGCACCCTTATTTTCTTAGACTAAACTTCTCTTATTCTCTGCCAATAGCCTGATGCATACATCAAGTATTGACTTTACATCATTTTCAAAACTTTGCATTTGCAATCATTTTTAAAGGGGTCATTGACATGGGAAATAAAAATTACCTTGATCTTTTGACATATCAGAGGTCTTTGTACCATTTAAACATCCTTTAAGATTCATAGCTTAAAACAACATCCTCAGTACCAAACGAGAATTTGAGAACCACCGACTGTAGCCGAAGCACAAGACACTCATTCAGTCTTTCCCAAGGCTCATTTTAAATGTATATTTCTGGTAATCCATAACCTGGTCTCATGAGAACAAAATATATCATTTTGGATCTAACAGCATCCAACACATCACACACCAGAACACTCAAGGAGCTCATAGTCCAGGAGTTCAACAGGATAGATGTGAAAACGTGTTGTAAACTTAATTTTAAACTTAACTTAAAATAATTCATTTAAAAATGAAAATTCTGTCATCATTTACTCACCCTCAAGTTGTTTCAAACCTGTATGAATTTCTTTTTTCTTCTGAACTCAATAGAAGATATTTTGAAGAATGTTGGTAACCAGACAGTTGAAGGCAGCCATTGATTTCCATAGTATTTGTTTTCCTACTATGGAAGTAAATGGGGAATGGAGAAATATCTTCCTTTGTGTTCAGCACAAGAAAGAAATTCATACAGGTTTGAAACAACTTGAGGGTGAGTGAATAATGATGGAATTTTCATTTTTGGGTGAACTATCCCTTTAATGCCAAGAAGGTCATAGCAGTATATTAAAAGCTATGGAGGACATACGGTGTACTAGAATATTACATGTTTGTTGAATATAATCAAGGGCGTACTAATTTTTGCATCCCTTCATTAAAGCTAAATTGGCTGATTTACTTATTTCACAGATACTGATGACATATCTTTCTCTGTTTTTATTAAGTATATGTTTAATACATTTACATTTTGTCATGTTTTCATGAAATGTTAAAGTGATCACTAAGAAGTTTCAGATATGCTCATTCATGATGAGTGCTGTAAATGATCTCATCCGGGAGAAGTGTAACGCTGAGATCTGTCCTCCAGATGGCGCTGCCAGTACCTCTTTGTGTCGGGTGCGTTCGGTCTCCGGCGGCGTGGCCTCGACGCTCAATGATGACGAGCTGGACATGGATGAGCGTCTACTGCTGCAATCAGACGGCGGAGGAGAGCGACTCGGAGACTAGAGAGAGAGAGAGAGAGAGAGAAAGGGGGGGGAGAGAGGGGGGGAGAGAGGGGGAGAGAGGGAGAGAGAGAGAGAGAGAGAGAGAGAGAGAGGGGGGGAGAGAGGGGGAGAGAGGGAGAGAGGGGGAGAGAGGGAGAGAGGGGGAGAGGGAGAGAGAGAGAGAGAGAGAGAGAGAGGGGGAGAGGGATAGAGAGAGAGAGAGAGAGAGAGAGAGAGAGAGGGGGAGAGAGAGAGAGAGAGAGAGAGAGAGAGAGAGAGAGAGAGAAGGGGATTTGGAAATGGAGAGAATGGTTAGATCTGTTGCTGAAAGACTTTCTCTGTAAAGATTCTGTAGAGTTTTTCCAGTCAACTGAACGTGTTTCTCTGTTGCTCAAGGCATTTTGAAACTTGTCAGAATGGGTTCATCGGTTGAGACACGGATGAGTGGCGAAACAATGTCTAGAACGGGGTTTCCAAAGGGGTTTGTGAGGGAACTGCAGGGGGTTTGTGACACGATGAAACACTAAGAATTATATTAAATGCAAAAGTTTAATAAATAAATAGGGCTGGACGATAATTGCGATTATAGCATTCCAGCATTTCACCAGTATACTACCAAAATAAAAGCTTGAGGGTTCAAGTTTGGGAACCCTTGGTCAAGAGAAACACATCCAAATGACAAGAACTAACTTTACTACACATTTAAATAATTAGTTTGAATTTTAAGCTCACCTCAAATCCACTTTCCCTTTTACTGGAGTCATGGTGTTTGCGCTCCAACAATGACAGAATCTGCAACACAGATCATTTCAATAGTTTACGAAATTCTCTGCTGAAAATAAAACACCTGGACACCACTGGGCTGCGTTCTAGCTCTCCATGACCTTCCCTCGCTAACTTTCCTCAGTCCCGTTCACTCAGATGAGTGTCCACTACTGGCGGACCCTTGCAGTGTGTTGAACGTCCTAAGCCCTTGATCACTTGAATCCGCTATGGAGCTGATATATTATTTACTCTTTTTCTCCTGAAAAATGTGTTTAATACTGCATTCTATATGTATATAGGTGTGTTTGGGTTGTTTTAAATAAAATAAAAAATTATAATTAATATATCATAGAGTAGTGTGTGGTGGTGGTAAATAAACACTATATGCTGTGACGTCACAATCGCGTTGCAGTGTGGTATATGGAGCTGCCTGAAGTGTACATATAAAGTAGACTCGTTCCCGCGGTCAACATCGATGGGTTGTCCATATAAACTTCCCTCGTCCACTTCACCAAGTGGAACACACTTCAAAATGGCGACGGAGATTCCCCCGAGGGGAAGACAGTGCTTAGGGAAGTTTGTGAATGCGTGTCTGAAAGTGGAGTGGAACGCAGCCCTGGTCTAGACTGTGCGCAAACCTAACCTTGGAGTTGAGGGCACAGTGTAATGGAGTCTCCTTGGCTTTGTTATGGATGAGCGTTGATGCTCCATTCTCCAGGAGCACTTCCATGATGCCCTCGTAACCCCAGCGAGCGGCGATGTGGAGCGGCGTGTCTCCCTTATCATTCTGAACGTTCAGTCGACAGGAGTGCAGGTCGAAGTACACCAGCGCCTTCACACACTGACACACACATTTACATCAAGAATGAAATACCTACATTACATACACCATCAGTTTTACCACTACACATTCACAAATGTAGTTAGTTAAATATAATGATGTGTCACAATTAAAAGAAAGTAAAACTACTATGTACTGTGTCTTACATCTTCGTGTCCGTACATGCAGGCCAGGTGTAGAGGAGTGTTTCCACTGTTATCCTGAGCATCTGTGTTTGCCTTATAATCCAAGAGCAGCAGCTACAAGAGCAAATGTGAAGATCGATGAAACAACAGATAAGCGACAATGCACAGGAGTTTTATGAAATATGATGAGACTTATTATGATGCCCTAACGCTTGTGAAGAGACAGCGCCAACTCCAGCGAAGACTTCAGATGACAAACTCTGAATCAACATGCACCAATGCTACAGTTTTCTATATGTCCTAATCATTTGTTAACAAACATGGATTCATTACTTTACTGAGTTCATTGTTTCTGCCTTAAAGCAACACTAAGGAACTTTTCCTCTGCGGTCCCCCTACAGGTTGGAAGCGGAATTGTCCATTACTGCTATCATAAATCATTTAGCCTAACGCAGCTGTTTATCCAGCACCGGCTTTGGAATGAACGATGTCCACAGACAAGGTAGAGTATGACGCATGATTTTATGAAAGTATGATGTATTGCGACATCAGAAACGAAGAAAAAAACAAAATAAATGACTATTGTAACGCTTGCCGTAAAGCAAGTCAAATTTGTAGTTTTCTTACGTCTCATTAGAACTACAGAAACGCGACCCAATCTGGCAATCTTACATAGTGTGTTTATAGCAGATAAAGGACCGCAAAGCGGAGGCATAAGTGCCTTTCACCCTGTTACGACTTGATGAACCACTGAAACGAATTTGGAAACATTATTTTAAGGTAACATTTTTTACATAGTGTTGCTTTAAATTAATACATTATTAGCTAACTGTGTGATTTGAACATAACTTGGACACAATCACCTCTGATAACAGATCACTCTAAATTGTAATGCAGACATGCATTTTCTGTCCCAATATTGGAAAATAATCTAACATGTGAGATACTAGGAACTAACTATACAGTTGTGTTACTCTGCTCATCAGAGCTACATAACTACAAGACAGTTATTGACACACGCTATGTTGAGCTCTGACCGTGACTCCCTGGTAGCCCTTCTGGCAGGAGAAGTGTAGCGGTGTGAGGGCATGGTAATCGGTGGCATTCACCACCGCTCCCTTCGACACCAGCAAGTCAATCAGCAGAGACTGACCTGGTCACAAGCACAACACAGTCACAACATTTATTGGTCAACTCCGTGTGAAATCTACAGATTCAAAAATACTACAACAAAATTTACCCCATTATAACATCTATCATGTGAAAAATCTAAAACAAAGACAAAAAAACCAAAACACAAACACAATCCTCACCACAAATAGCAGCAACATGTAGAGGAGTATAGCCTCGGTCATCCCGAGAGAATGGAGTGACTATGGACGGGTCGTTTAATCTCCTGAACCAAGAAAAAACAAGAAAGACAAGCAAAGCAAGACTTTAACATTTAATTAGGCAAAGGACATTCATCACTTTGTGGTGGTCATCAGCCCAACATATTGTCATTACGGTCTCAAAATTAATTTGATAACGAAATTAAAGAGCTGTGATAAAGATTGTAGTGTTAAAGGGGATATATGTAAGAATGTTTATGTATTAATCACCTTTTATTGCCAATGTGAACAAGAACTAATGAAAAAACTAAAAAAGTCCTTCCCTGACTTCCTAGGTTGTGTATGAAAGCCTGTAGACTGATTTTTATGTGAAGGACTCGAATGCTTATACAATGTTCAGGATAATGCTGAAAGAGCCATTCTGTAATGTCAATCTATCACGCAAGGAAAAGGGATTCATTCAAACTATAGTCTCACATAGCCAGTCTATATAGTCTATCGTCTATAATCAAACTATCATAACAGTGTAATTTTAATGACCTCATCTGTCGACATGATTCCGGTGAATTGCAGAGCTGTATCCGCATCACTATGATCAGATGCTTTCTGAACTGCTGTTTTTGTTGTGTTTATGTTGTTATTGAGAAGAAAGCATAAAGCACATATTCACATATTGTATGTGATATTCATTAACAGTATATCGCTGCAAAAGGTATTTACAACTTCTTTTTACTTCTAAGCAAAGAACGAAGACCTTCGTCGTGGACCTTGAATCACGTTCAGTCTCTTGTACGTTACGTGTGCATGAGCCGTGAGTTGCAAGCTGCATTTCACTCAAGTGTCACCGGTATAACAAGGGTTTCTGAATTCTACAAATACTCTTTAGATAACATTTTCCCCGTTCACACAGATCCGCACAAACGACTAAAAATGCTGTATTCTGTATGCCAGGCCTTTAGGTGGCGATGTCACTTTGTAAAGAAAAACTATAGACTGAACACGTTATAAGCATTTTATGATGCCACCATTTTCACCAATCACATTTTTGTAGTTTACACTGAGACAATAACAGTATAATTTTTATAAGTTTTGAAACACTTTGAAACCCGTTTTCAAAAGTTTGTCTTCAGGCCCCCAAAAGGCCATTGTAAAGGAATGGCCAAAACGCATAAGGTTTTAGTTGAAAACGGTGTCGTGTAAACGACTTTAGACCCTCAAGATCAGGTATTTGGTGTTTAAAAGGCATTTATGCAAACTTTCAGATCACTTCAAAAGCTTCTCTGCATTTGTTCTGTGTGATAAATATGTTTGCTAGTCTGTCAGTACTGACCCTGAGATGTGGAGGTCACAGGCGTCACAGGAACACAGTGGGTGGCATAACTTCTTCCCGTCCTCCTCACTCTCGCTTTCACTCAGCAAACGCTGAACCTCGACCTCATTTCCGCTCACAATGTACTGCCCACACACACACACACACACACTTAGAATTAATGCATTACTGCTAATGCGCTCATAAATCATATATTTATTTAATCAAGAACCAATTTGAGACACTTGTCTTGTGCATCTAAACTAGAATAAAAATGTACTTCCTGTTCTCGAGTCAACCAAAAATAAGGCAGAAAAACAGCCAATGGTGCTCACCTCAAAGAGCTGATCTGTAGGTGTTGCATTCTGGGACAGCAGGTCCACCTTCTCTCTGAAAGACAGCCTGTCTCTTGACCCCTGTGGACCACAGCACACATTCACCAACCAAGACATTGCCTCAGAATCCTGGGATTAAGTATTCTTCTTTAAGGGAACATGGGGTGCTGTTGAGTACTGGGTCAAATACTGGGCCTGGTGCCTGAAAGTGTTCAGCTTCAAACCCTGCAGTGGTTGATCAAGGGACTTCCAAAAATTCTAACCAATTGCTCGTATAAAAAGTTAAATTAATTAACGTTAATCTTTCTATTTAAATGTTCCTTGCACAACACTATTTTTTTTACTTGGAATATAGTGTAATAGTAATATGAGCTAATTATAAGATACTTTCATGGTGTTGTTTGGTTATTTTTGGAGCTTGACAGCATTTGTTCCCATTCGCTTGCATTTAGAAGTTGGCGATACGACCACAATCTTTGAGTAATTTTACTTATAATAATACTAATACAAATATGACTAATGTTATTTCACGATAACAACATATGACGTTGTTTTTGCTTGAATTTAGGTTGTTACAATATCAACACTTATGATACCATTGAAAGTACATAATTTTTGACACCAATTTCAATATCAGCAAAAACAAATACAAGCCTGAGGGCTGGGTATTAACATTTCACGATTCAATTCAATTTAGATTTGCAATCTTCAATTTAATTTGGATCTGGATTCAAATTGATTTGATATAGATTCATTTGGAGATTCACAGTAGTGGCCAAAAGTGATGTTCAGAGGATATTTTTTTAATCAAATGTTGGGTCAACTTCATCATAATTAGAAACCGAACCATAACTTGACTGTCTCAAGCACTGTGTTTGCTCTTACCAGAGGGCTCTGGGTGAGGTTCCCCTGGCGGATGTACTCCACAGCAGCCTCAAACGAGCTCAGATAGTAACTCAGATCATCCTTACTGGAGTTGCGGAAGCGGAAGTTCTTTATATAACTCAGATTTGCCATCCTGAAGAAAAAGTCAGATTATCAATATTGTGCATATATAATTAATGCAATCCACAGATTGGTAAATACATTAATTTAAAGGCACACTATGTAATTTTTCACCACTAGAGGTCGCTTATTCAAAACAAAGGCGTAGCTTGATGACACCTTGATTTGGCGGGTTCATGGGAGTTGATGTCTTCACCTCTACAGCCAGTTGAGAATACGACGGGACTCGGACAGAAATCATATTCATGGATGACCGGTAATGTATTAAAGATTAATTAACATTGCGAAAGCCATTGGAGCGGAACGAGGTGCTGGAGCGAATGCTAATGAGAGACGAGCGCGACACACGTCTCGAGAACAGTGGAACTTTTATGATGTCGCAGACCGCTTGCATATGTGTGGTAACACAGCGCTGTTTTATCATATTAGATACTTTTGAGTAGGGATGGGTATCGTTAAGGTTTTAACGGTATTACTACTCTTACCGATACTCCTTATCGATCCGGTACTTTAACGGTATTCTTATCGGTTCTTTTTGTTACATAAAAAATGTATATTGCTTTATATTTTGAAATGTAAAATAAATATCTATAGCAAAAGAAAAAGCAATGCTTTAACAAAACAAATAAAACATATGTTATGCAGAAGGGTGCAGGCTTTTGTGTTTATACAGAAGACATAGGACACCAAAAACAAAGTACAAACACATGGTCAAACAAACAAAAAGTATACAATAAAACAAATATACAAATTATATACCCAGTGCTTTAATTTCAGTGATGTCTATACTGACATTACTGTTCAGGAGTAATATGGGCTAAAAAGACCTCTAATAAAGTCAGATGTAAAATAACACTGCATAGTTTATCATAGATAGATTAAAGCTTATAAAAGCCAAAATTATTTATTCAAGAGCTGCGACTAATTTCCTCTTCGCCTTTTGTTGTTTGATTCACATTAATGGAGCAATCGTCAGCAGGTTTATTAGACTGCTGCCTCTTTAAGACCAAATGCAGATCTAATCATTATTACGCATCATATTTTCTCTATTAACGCCCATTTAAGACATAAACTGTATTTAAGTGAATAAACTGTTTAAGTGAATCTCCAAGACGGCCATTTTGACATATGTGATCGTTTAGATGCGCACACAAAGCCCAAAATATACGTTGCTTGTCTTGTTGCGGTGTTTCGGAGCGCGCGCCACATTTGGAACAGCGTCTATTGCGTCAATTTAGGTACTTTTAATAGCCTTTTATTATCAAACGCGTCCCGCAGTTTAGCAACAGTATAGACTACATTTTACAACAATCACCGATCGTGCAGATTCTGACGTTATGTTTGGGTTTTAGGGAGAAATGACAGCGCACCGCTGTGAAGGGAAGGAAGTTTTATAATCATTGGAAGCCAAAATCTAAATCAAAAATAAAATTAGTTTAATATCAAAGATCTAAAGTGTAACCGTTTGAATGTTTAGTTCTGTCCTCATCGTCACTCATTAAGCAGGGCTGTTGTGTTGTGCGCGCCGTGGCTCTGCGTGAAAGAGCGCTCTCTCTCTCTCTCACACACACACACTCTCTCTCTTTAACAAAAATGCATCACAGACAAATGGTTCAGTATTATTATATATAGAAGTGGCTGGCGAGATTAAATTTGCAAGAAAATAATTTCTTAATAGCAATAATAAATAGCACGTGTACTTTCTTAATTTCTCCAGTACCGACAGCAGAACCGATAACGTCCGAGCTTATCGATCCAGCGGTCTTTCATAATTCAGCACCGGGGCCCGTTTAATACCGGGTTTCGGTACCCACCCCTACTTTTGAGTGTGTTTGAAGTTGTTATAATGCTGTTACTGTGCGTTCACTCTGCGGCTGCTATATGAGACACTTGTTGCACACTGCGGTGAGCTAGATCATTATTAGGAATGGCAAAACAGGGTACTCGCGATATTTAAACAAAGACTAACTGTGTTGAGCTTATATATAATAATGATTAGGTTTCTGTCAATTAATGTATCCAAACAGTTGCTCACCTGTCTAACAAAACACATTATATAGCATCTTTGGTGTTTCCATGAAATCGACGGTAACGCGGGTATGATTCTTAGAAACATTTGGGATAATGCAAGAACACAAATCAACAAAATTTATAACATTGTTCTAGTGGTTTTTGGATATTTTGATCCAAAAATCTTACATAGTGTGCCTTTAACAATCACAACAATGATCCAGAAAACATAACACTCACCAATTAGGAATTTCAGTTTTGATTAGCAAGTAGAGAATGACTGACAGAAGATCATCAGCACACATGGCCTCAATGCTCACCGCTGAAAGAGACAGACAATCATCATCAGCTTTTTAAATGTGTAAAATCTTACTCTACACATGAGAAAGATAGAGTCACATGTTCAGTCCACCAGATTGCTACACTAAGTGCTTCTCGTGAAGAACCACAGCCATGGTATTGGCAGTGACAAAGTTTGTTGCTTCAGTATTTGTAGAATATATTGTCACATCTTTCTATGGTTTACTGGAAAACAATGTTTATTTTATTATTATTATTATTATTATTTATTTTTTACTGGGCTTTTATTGGCAAAAACATATGCAAAGACTCAATATTTAAAGTGTTGACCCTTCTTCATAACCTCTGCAATTCACTCGACATCACTGGATATCAGCTCCTTACTGATGCCGATCCATTCATGCCTCAGTGCCCGGAGTTGATCACAGTTTGCGGGCTTCTACTCGTCCACTCGCCTTACATGGATCATCACCAAATTGCTCCTGGATCGTTGGGATCGTTGGGCTTCTGCAGGACGTTTTGATGCCATTCTTTATTCCTGGCAGTGTTTTTGGGTGAATTGTGAGAGAGCCCACACCGTCGGATGAAAAGCAACCCCACATATGGATGGTCTCAGGATGCATCACTCTCGGCACAGAACAGGACTCATGGTAGCGTTCACCTTTTCTTCCCCTGATGTCCCAAACATTCAGAAGAGGGCTTCATCAGAGAAAATAACTTTGCACTAGTCTTCTGTTGTCTAATCCTTGTACTTCCAGCAACATTTCATTCTGTTCTTCCTTGTGCTTCCTTGCTGCTCTTCTTGCTACCAGGCCAATGTCCAAAAGTCTTGGCCTCACTAGCGCATTTCCATTACCCTTCAAATTTTGCAAATTGAAATTGTGAATTGAAAATACAGCCAATGGAAAGACGTCAATTTCGCAAAAACTCCCATATATTGCAAAAAAGTTTCTACACTCGCATGGTGTTTTTTCAGGCAATCCGAAAAAGGAATATTTCGCAAAACTGCAATGGAAACAGATTTACAGTCACCTGACGTACAGACCAGTCATTCTTTAAAAAAGCGCGGTATGTTTGAACAGAAGACGAGAGAGTGCTTTATTCAAATCATAAAAGACAAAATAAATACGGGAATACTGGATTCTAAACAACAAAGAAATGCCCCAATTTATCAAGAGCTTGAAGCAGATATGAGGGAGAAACACCCAGAAACACCTCATATGTGCCGATCCCAGTATAAGGGTCTTTCATGTTTGGATACACGCCTATGTCTCCTTCCATTAAAGATAATGGCTAGAGCGGTGGCTGAGAAATATATAAACCTACCAACATTCATCGCCATGATTTTTGTAATGATTATCGCCAGAGGAAAAATTTAGTTTTAGTCGCATAACATCGGTTAATGGAAACGGCGTCATTTCACAATAGTTTTTTAACGACATTTAGAAAATATCACAAACGTTTTGCGCAAATCTGTAATGGAAACGCGGCTACTGTGTGTTCAGACTCTCTCACACTCTTCTGCTCAGTAGGAGACGGTCCTGGTACTTGAAGGACACTCTGGGTCATCCTGAAGCCTCCTCCACTGCAGGTGAACCTCTTTCCTTGAGGCTCTTGATGATCCAGTTAATGGTTCTTTCAGGTGCAATATTCTTTGAATGATGGCAATGAAAGCAATGATGGCTGCTCGTCGTTCTTTGGAGGGAACCATTGCTAACACAAGAACACAATGATTGGAAGCACTTCTTCCCTCCTTTAATAGCGATCAGTCTGCTCTTATAATCCACATTGTGGTTTCACCTGACTAGAACTTGTTCACACTTTCTCATGTGCTGACGATGAATAGTGAAATGATGTTAGCTGGTCATTTTGTGCCAAGGACAAAAAACAGTGAAATTTGAGAGGCTTTTTTTTGTGCCAATGAAGCTTTTTGCAATTCTTTAAAATGCACCTGGTCACTCTGCACAATAATCTAGAAACAATGGAAATCAACACCACAACAACTGAAGAAGCAAACTTTGCAAAACACAACATTTCTGTCACTCCAAATTAGTGTTGCACAATGTACCGACACTAGTAAGGTATTGTGATACCCTGCCTTTTTAAAAACAATATGATTCATAATTTTACGAGTATCGGTACTTTAAAAATAACAGGGTTTTAATAAGAGTCATATTTCCTGGGTTGTGTCGACGCGTGGTAGTGAAATATGTCTAAATTCAGCAGTTTCATGGCGGCCTCAGATCAGAAGTTTGGGTGGAGCTGACGATCGCCTATCCCGCCCCAACAACTAACCATAACTTCACCAATCACCATAACTAGAAGCTCCACCATAACAAATGCCCAACCCCACCTCACCATTAAACCTAACCTTAAAAGATGCTATAATCTCCAGCCTGACTGCTGGTCTTAAACTGCTGGTCTGGCGCTGCTGTCCTGAGACTGCGGTGTTGTATGGCTCTGCGGTTCTGCGGTTGGTTAGTATTGTAACTTTATATATCTGCACAGTGCAAGACTGCTTAAAGTTACTGACATGTTAGAGTGATAAATAAACGGGACACGCTCAATTTTAAAAAGAGTTAAGCACAATAAAAAAGAACTCAATGCAATCACATACCCGAAGCACGCGCACAGAAAGTCGCCTGTAACGCCTGCGATAACTTTCTAAATCCTTAATGCTTTAAAAAAATGTAATGCAATTAATGCAAATAAGTCACAAAAGAATGTGAAGCTGCGTCATTAATGCAATTTACGTCAAGCAAGATTATCTCAGAAGTCTTGAGTTTATCACACTGAGCATCACAGTGTAACCCTGCTAGGAGGAACTTTCCATTTCTAACCCTTTAACCCGATTCTGCTTATCTGTGTTGTGATCTGACCATTCAAAGCCCTGAAACTCAGTGATTTTCAGTGATCCAGTAATCGAATTCATTCAAACAATCAGTCCAAAACAGCGCTAATGTAAAGAAGGCCCGGCTGATCCTCAGAGAGAATAGAGACTCACATTGCAGTACATCCGCGTTGTTTCCACACACACCCAGGATAATGTTGGATTTGTAATGTGTACGTAGCTGTGTTTAGTAATCGTAGGTTTATGCTGTTAAGGCGTCTGATTTTTTATTTTTTTTGCCGTCTCCTCATGATCCCGTTCGGGATCGCATTTTGACTCGTCTAAAATGAAGCTCTTTGTTGTAGCTCTGTACACATACTATAAAATGTGAAATCTGTAAAGGTTTTTTTTATTTTTTTCAGTAATGTTTTTTCATGGGTGCTATAAATGTATCATATAATATAATTATATGGACTTCTTATATTATTCCGTTATTTGATGTCCTTTTGGAGTCTCCAAGTGTCCTTGAAGCTTGCAGAAAACACAGTTTTGTGAGAATCACCCTTCAATTTGATTGTTTACTTTGCTGGATAGCATGGAACAAGGTAACTGGCTAATGCTTAATTTCACGATAAGTGTGCGATTAATCACAACAAAAGTGTCATTGATCTGATAAAAAAATAAAATAAAATAAATAAATAAATATATATATATATATATATATATATATATATATTTTTTTTTTTTTTGATTCATTTATTCAATTTATGTAATATTATTTACTTTAACACTACTAAATAGACCTGCATCTGAAAAAAAACAAAGCACTGTTTATTTAATTTGTCTGTTTTATTGTATTTTTCCTATTGTTTGTTACTTGCATCTATGTTCTTATTATTAATAACTAAGATAAATAAAACAACAAAAATAACTATATCATGATATATATATATGATCTATTTTGTGACAAGTGAATGTTTTCTTCATCCGAGTTTAACAAGGCAATTGAGGTCAATAATAACAGTTTAATCTGGTTTTATCCTTTCAGCCAAGTTACCAATGTTGCAAAGATCTATATATTACCTGTAGGCTTGGCTGTATCATAGACGACTGGTGTGATTTTATTTATTTATTTGTTTTTAAGGGGAGGGAATGCTCAAAAAAAGCAGGGCAGGGACATACAATAGTTAAAGAGATTTAATTATTTATTATAATTGACCAAAATGTTCTAAATAAAATCTTTCCTGAAGAAAAGAAGCATTGAAACATGTATAAAAATGGAAAGAACATCCTGTGCCTGTTTTTCTGTCTGCCTTCAGTGCCCTGTTATGGCAAAATTGAGAAAATGACTTAACAAGCTGTTTGACAAACAGACATTAGGATAGCATTCCTCTAGTTTACACACACTGGAAGTGTTGCTGCTCTGCTGCATGGAAACTAGGATCTGAGGTAAAACAGAGGACTAACTGTTCATGAATGAGCGTAAACTGGCTAATCCGGTCATAAGAGCCATGCAGAACGAGATCTGTTTGCAAAAGGGAAATTTAGACAAACCTTCACACGCACACAAACACACACACACACACACACACACACACACACACACACACACACACACACACACACACACACACACACACACACACACACACACACACACACACACACACACACACACACACACACACACACACACAAAGTTCATCATTCATTTACCATGGTATTTACATGGCACTCCTAAATAGTTGCAAAAGTACCAAGGTAATACCATGAAGTGAATACGGAGTATTTTGATAGAAAGTAAGGTTTGTGGTCACAGCACCTGTATCTCGGCGTCTGGTGGACTGCATGATGGTTAAAATAACTTTCCTTATGCAGAGCAGTTTCTGCAGGGGAGACGTACAGATGTTCAGTTGACTCAATTCCCTCTTAGCCCGAAGAATATTTATACTAGGAGAGAGAGAAGTGACATGATCACTAAATAATTTAAAACTCTCTGAGTCTATTCTTTACAAAACTTAACAGTTTCTAGCACAATATTACACATTTTTTCTTCATGATTTTGCATGTCTCTGTGATATTCTGGTCTTTAAAAAATGGCGTAGGTCCTTCCTTAAATGTTACTCTATGGGATATTTCATCTGTCTGATCACTCAAAAATATCAATATTTATTAATATCATTTGGCTTAGCAGCACTTAAAGGAGCATTTCACCCATGGGAACATTAATCTTTATTGAAAGTGGGTCATATAAAATATAAAATAGGTCTGTAGCGTGAGTGGGTCCCATGAGGAAAGAGTGTTTGTAGTCTCAACCCCTCTACAAAGATATGGGACTTCCTGCTTAGGATGACGCAAAATGACGATTTTTACATCATCACAAGCAGGAACTGCAACACTGAAATCCGTATTTCTCCCGTCTCAGGGGAAAAAGAGGGAATAATGCACGACCATTCAAAAATATGACTGGGTTTCTAACGATGCAAAGCTTAATGCAAATGGGTGAAGTGTTCCTTTAAGAAAAAGACATCCATCTAGAGATAGAGCAGTTCACCTGAATTCTGACTTCACACCAAGGTCTTTCTGTTGCAGTTCCTGTAAGGATCGCGTCGTTTTATTGAAAGCTGCATCCTGTCAAGACAAACATACATTTAATACCGGAAAATAAAATTCTGCTACAGCGACGACCAGCTTTTACAGAGGCCATGTTTCTGGAAGCATTTTTACTTTTAATATTCTCCATTCAAAAGCTTCTGAAATAATGCATTAACAGACAAACCAGCCAGCTCTGAGATGACAGAGCATTACATTTAGTAACAATAATTAAAGCATAGAAAATCTGCAAAGTAAAACAAACAAAAAAAACATTCTGAATTACTGAAATCGAAAATTGAAATTTTACTCCCTGCAACAAACAAACAAACAAACAAACAAATTAAGGTGAAAGTGAGCTAATTAATGGTATGGTTGATCAGTACCCGACTTGCTTCAAGAGTCCCAACATAGCTAAAGAGTAGATCATGGATGCCATGATGGATGTACATCTGAAAACGGAGGAAAAAACAGCCTAATTAATTCTTAACTCAAGGTTACACGTTTAAAAGACAGAACACACTGTTTGGTTGTTCACTGACCTCCACTGCTTGTTTGAGTAGAGTCATCTGTATCTCCTGTCTCGCCAAAAGTCTCTGAAATGAAGACATTTTACCCAGTCAGCATCACAAGAGAGTCCGTATTAGAGAGATCCGTTCTTAAACAGCTTACCAGATGAGAGTCCCTCAACAGCCACTGAAGACATCTTGTGTAAAGGGTATTTACAGAGTCCTAAAGGATTGGGTGACAAAATAAACAATACATAGTGAGATCTAAGAAGGAATGAAGTTAAATACATGATATTGTTACTTTATTGAGGAACCAGGGGCCGGTTGCATCAGCTGTGCGCAAGTTACAACTTAGCCAAGTTTTGCCGTAAATCGTACTACTATTTATTTACACCATAGTTGTGCATTGCTCCCTGAAACGTAACTCTACGTATAAACTAAATATTAACGGAAGCCTCCGATCAGGAGTTGGAATGAAATAGACTGACTGAACTGCATCGACAAGCTCTTGTTTTTCCCGACAGACTTCAAATCTTTAGACATATGTGACCCTGGATCACAAAACCAGTCACATGTCGCACGGGTATATTTGTGGCAATAGCCAACAATACATTGTATGGGTCAAAATTATCCATTTTTCTTTTATGCCAAAAATCATTAGGATATTAAGTAAAGATCATGTTCCATGAAGATATTTTGTCAATTTCCTACTGAAAATATGTAAAACATTTATTTTTGTGAGTGAATGCAGCACAATCGCCAACATAAATGAACAACTTTAAAGGAGATTTTCTCAATGTTTCGATGTTTTGCACCCTCAGATTCCAGATTTTCAATAGTTGTATCTGTACCTATTCTAACAAACCATACATCAATGGAAAGCTTATTTCATATGCTGTATAAATCTCAATTTTTAAACATTTTGCCCATGCGACTGGTTTTGTGGTCCAGGGTCACATATATGGTAATCAGTGATGAGAACGCATTACAAGTAACTTGTAAAGTAACGCATTACTTTTAAATTTACAACAAAATACCGGAGTTACTTTTTAAGTTAAGTAACGCAAGTTTTTCCATTTATTGACTAACAGCTCTCCTGTCCTCATCTTGAGAGAGATCGTGAGTGCAGAGGTGTTGTGAACATGATGGTTATTATAGTTCTAGAATAAATGTAAGTTGGCATTTACTCATTCCACTTGCAAAAAAAAATAAATAAATAGATTCAGTATCACCCAAATGTAATAAAAACAGTGCAATGCAATCTCAGAATATTACGCAAACCTGCAATAATGTTACATTAAATATACTTTATGTATTTAATCTCACTTTATTAATGTCTTTGCTGCTGACCTTCCATGATCCACTTCAATAAGCAAACATGACTTTAGATAAACATCACATTTGTGTTTATTTTTTACATTTTTATTGCAGAAGTAAGCGTGTTGAACTGCATCCTATTCTTCTTCAATCCAGAATGGCAGAACAGCTGAAAGTTTGTTTTTATTTTATTTTTAAACTGTACACACTCTACTGTACAGGCGTGAATGTGTGTTTCCTTCAGCCTGAGGCATATTCATTTCACTTTTGGTGTGAAAGGGCCTTTACATTTGCCAAAAATAGAGCTTTTTTTTGTTATTGAAAAAAAAAAAAAAAAGAAAAAAGAAAAAAACAAGCCCAGCCCAGTAATTTAACGCATTACTTTACATAAAAAAGTATCTAAGCAATGCAATTAGTTACTTTTTTATGGAGTAGAGCAATATTGTAATTCATTACTTTTAAAATAACTTTCCCCAACACTGATGACAATGCTGACATTTACACTCGCTCATTCATAGAACATTATGGATATACTACTTAGTTAGTAGCTCTTCAACACAAATCCGTCCTAAACAATGTGTCGCTGTGTGTATCGGTCCGTATTGTGCATGTCAAATAAAATTTGTCATAAATAAATAGAAATTACTATGTTTTTTGACATCAGTATTTATTTATTGATCCTTATTAATGTCAACTACAGTTTCTGAATGCTATTTACATATAAAAAATACCTATCATGTTATTCATGATTAAGTAGTATCATATTTAATGGAAACTTATTTTTATTGTTAGTTACGTGAGGCAAAAGAAGTTAGAATGAAGGAGAAAGTGGAATTCACAGCATTTCAACACAAATTCTGCTCACATATTTGAAGGCTGCGATTGGATCATTGAGGCACCACACATATTACGCAACCACGCATTACTTACTAGCTTCGTTCTGTCTTTAGAGCAAATGGTGCAACCGAATAAAGTACAGAGTTAGTTACAAACGAGCTAGCCTCTAGTGTGGACCATTTTAAGAAAGAACTTATGAATGGCTGGTGCAACTGCAACACATATCTTGTAATACATTTCTTCAGTCACAGTAAAGTGACTCTTGTGAGGTGGTAAAGACATACACCTTTTAATGGATAGTTAAAAAAAGATGTGCTACCAGTTTGAATCAGTGTTAAACAAATCCCTGTATATTTACAGCATTAGCAGAGAGAAATTCTTTGATCTGCAAGCAAAATAAACATTATTACTGTTAATTGAATTGCTATCAAATCAAACTGAATCAGAATCTAATCGAGATCTTGTGAATCGGATTTGAATAGAATCAGGAATCTGTATTGATGACCAGCCATTGGTCTTGGAATAACGTCTAGCTCCTGGACAGGGAGATACAGAAGTTTGTAATAAGATAAAAACTGCCCCATATGTGTTCTCAATATCTATTTGTAATATTTTAATGCTACAAGACAATTCCCATTAGTATTCTTTAGGATCGCTTTCAAATAATAATATGTTCAATTCATTTGTTTTACTGTTCCCACTTCTCTTAAGGAATTATGTATGTTATCAGGCTCTGATTAAGATAAAAGCAAGATTATGAAATGTAAATCTGGGTTTGTCTCACTATGTGATGTCGTAGGCCCTTCCTCTCTTGTTCTTTGAAGGACTGACAGAAGGTGGCCACAAACTTGTCCAGTTTTTCAGCATGGCGGCCCAAGAATTCCCTTACTTCCTCGATATTCTTCAGACAGTACAGAGCAGAAACAGAACTCAACTCCTCTGCGAAAGATAAAACAAATCATCAAATTCATCGATTTTGAACAGTTGATCAAATGGAACGAATCCGTCCAGCAAACGATCCATTTACAGTAATACAACATTGGCATCTGCGACAGTTTCAGTCTGTCTTAACCAGGTACGTTCCGACAAGGTGTCAAGCAATAAATCACTAAACCTATAAATGTTAATCTACATTCTTTGTCCAAATCAGTCATTGCATGTAGACACGTTTTATCAATTGCATGGATTTAATTTTTGTACTGTTTTTCTTCTGTTTGGCTGCAATTTCATCACCTCACACAACATTTAGTTGATGCGTTGCAGTTAGGATGAAGTGTTAAAGTCCCCCTGTGGTGAAAATCCAGCTTTTACATGTTGTTTATATGTCTATGTGGTGTTTTTAATATGATTTTGCACATGGTTTGCCTTAGATTCATAAGTCGACACCATTGCTGAGTATTTTCTCCTTAAAACTGCAGTGAACCAAAGACAGTCTCAAAAACACGCTTTGAAATCGCTGGTGTTTCTGACGTCACAAACTACCTTGTAACTAGGCTTGGCACGATAGTCGGTGTTACCGGTGTTACACGGTGTTCAGTCGCAACACCGGTTTCATCACTTGCCCACCGCAGCACCACAAGAAAATCCGTATCCGTATTTTCTGTCACCAGTTGACTAGCGTTGTATGATCACGCTCAACCATTCAAGCGCGACAAAACAAGAGACCGCGCTGTGGAAGTCCTGCCTATTACACACACTTGCGCACACACGGAAAAGACGCGCGTCAGTATCGAGTTCTCTTTTCGGCCTTGAACAAAACATAACACACACAAATTATGCCAAAATGTCCGTTTTGTTGTTGCGTTTTTCATGAATAATAACGAATAATAACGAACCCACCATTCAAAACACTGTGGTTGAATCCGAAATCGCGCCCTATACCCTCAAATCGGGCGTTATTGTTCTCAATCTCAAGCAGTGAAAAATAGAGGACACTGACAACGCGCTGAAATACAGGACCGAGCAGGTAATATTTAATATGAAACAAAGTCTCAACTTTCAAATTTGGTCAGTCAAACAAAAATAAAATAGGCCTACCGTTTTTTGGCTCTTTAATGTGTCGTGACAGATTGCCTCAGTTAAAGCCAAGTTCAAATCCACCGAAGTTAATCAATAACTCTTCTGACTGCTTTGTCGCACAAAAATGGTGGAATTTGATTGGTCAATCAAACTCAATGCGAATGATGAATTGACGCTATGTAAAAAAAAAAAAAAACACGTCACTCTAACACCCCCCACCCCCACGATGAAACCGGTAATACCGGTGTTGTCACAATTCGATTAACCGGTGGGAGAATATTATCACCGTCACATCTCTACTTGTAACCAATCAGATCAACGCGTGATTGTCAACGAGCTGAGTGAGTGAGTGGAGGCGGGGCTCATTTGCATATTCATAGAACCGCGCATACTAAATGAGGCAAGGGTGTCGAGTTACATTCAAGATATTTTAAGGCATGAAGATGTTTTTTTTCAAGGAAAAAAAAGTTTAAATAAGTCATTTTGGTGATCAAAGATGAGTTTTAAGGGATACATCTATTGACTACAGGGGGACTTTAAGGTGTGGTCACTGCAAAATATTCCACACAGATTTCATTTTGTGGATTTGGATTTAAGTTTATGGAATGTTTAAGGCAAATTCACTGCATTACCAATTTAAATCTGCTTGGTTTGGAAGTGACCTCTGTGTTTCATGCATTATTACAATAATACGACTGCGCCTTTAGCTAGAACCTCTTACAAACAAATTACCAGGGCTGTGGTCAGAATCAAAGGGTCTTGTGATGCACAGTATGCTGTAGGCCTGCTCTTTCTCATTGTAGAAAGTCTCCTCAAACAGGATGGGGACAGAAGTGGGATTGGGAAACCCTGCTCCCAGGCGGACCTGGTTGTTGTCTATAGACACTTCCTGGAAGATACGCCACAGTAAAAAGCTGTTCAGTTACAGTCAGCATCCTGAAATTTAACTCTGAATGATACATGTGGGGCTTCTGCGTGATTATATGTGGGATTTTACACACCTTTCCATCTAGCGTCTGGTAACCCTGCTCAGCCGGCTGAAGCACGTATTCGTCAAACCGGGCTGCTGTAAAAGAGGCCGTCGGTAAACTTCCACAACACGGTACCAGGATCTAAAAAAAAAGAGGTTTGTAAGTTTTTAATTGATCAAGCACAAACAAACTCATCACAAGCTTTACTACGACTTCAGGAGCCTTGGAAAACAGCACACAAGTCTTATGGACTACTTATATGGTGTGTTTTGTTCTCTTTGAGATTGATATATGGTCACTATATGCATCTTTTGAGTTCATTAAAAGAAAGAAAGTAAGTCATATTGATAAAGAACAACATAAGGGTGAGTAAATAAGGTCAAAATAAAGCAATAAACCATGTTGATAATAGTGTTTTTACCACTTAGATATAATTGAAACCAAAATATAAGACTCAAATGTTCAATAAAAAGTCAAATTTTGTAATATTAATAGACCTTAATCAGGGTAGCACCAGATTTTATTTTTGGCAATGAGGCTGAGTTCAGTGTGTTCAAAGTGGTTGAATTTTTCCATCTTTCAGAGGAAAAATAATGCCGAATTTTTTTTTTTTTTTTTTTTTTTAAAGAAACTTTACATAGTGCATGCCACGGAAAAGACTGTACAGTGTGTATATCCTTCAGCCTCGTTTTCATTCCCAACAAATACACCCTGACTAAGGTCTATAATCAAATCAACAATTCTTCAGCCAAGTAATATAGTTCATTAGTCTAACTGGAAACGTTTTATGCCTGTCAGGCAACACAGAAACTTCAATTACACAGTATTATACCGCAGTTACTTCCCATCCTCGGGATATTGCTGATATTCAATCCAACAGCACTGGGATGTTTGACAGTGTCACTCAGTTTGTCAGTGTTTGTTACTTTACACAATGGTTGATCCTGCTTCGGCTTTGTTAGAGCGTTACAGGAATGAGTCCTAAATCCCAGAAATGAGTTAGCATTTTTGCATACCGGGTTCCAATATGGGTTGAATAAGTGTTTGGTTAAATTAAATACATAATAAAAGCCTAAGTGAACACAAGCTCATGATATTATCACGTTTTATTCTACGACATAAATAATTAGGCTTCAAAATTCATCATGGTGGTTCGCGTGACACTAGTGAAACCAGACTTCATTCGCCCCAATGGAAAGCATATTTACACTGTCTGAATCGTCCCCTATCCCCTATCAGACCTGCAAACTCCTCAGACTAAAAAAGGTGACAGTGTCGCCGGGGGGGGGGGGGGGGGGGGGGGGGTTGCATGTTTTTTTTTGCTACATGCCATGGGATTAATCAATGCATGCTGATGAACAATGTATAATAATAATAATAATAATAATAATAATTAATATGCATACCCTAGTTTTGCACTGATGTAAAAAGACTGACAGTGACACAATAAGACCTCATGTTAGCAAAATGTTTTAATCTTTTAACTCTTAAAAAAAAAAAAAACTCTTAAAAAAAACATGTTCTTTAATGTTTGATTATAATTTTACGGTCTTCACATAGGGATGGGAATTGATAAGATTTTATCAATAATAATGCCACTGACGATTCTGATTATCGATCCAATTCTTTATCGATTCTCTTATCGATTCTTGATAGCACTGTGTGGAAAAATGTAGTCATATGCTTCTTTTTTTTTTTAAACAAGTGGTTTTCTTTATTTTGAAGTTTAAGCTTGAGTTAGCAAACTGTACTTTTTTATATAATTTATGTAATAAATATAACCTTATTGTAAAGTGTTACTGATTAGTTACACCGATTCAGACGTCACCTGAGTTCACTGTTGGAAAGATTAGTTGTTTTAACCATTCATTAAAATGAATCGGTTCAAAGGAGTCATTAGTTCGCGAATTGGACGTGTCGTGCGCGTTGTGTGATTATGCCAGCAGTTAGGACACTGACATCCAAGATTTGTGTCAACATAAAAACATTTCATCACTGTATAGTTTTATTTCGTTTAATTAAAGTGTTGTTTAAGTCAGCTGAATGTCCAGAACGCTTTTCAGAGAAGATAAGGAAACTTATTTAGCAAAATTCACACCCAGCAGTAATTCAGAAAAAAAGGTCTTTCGACCTTTTACCACTGTGTCGATTTATTTTTGATTAATATGTGCGTGCGAGGGAGAGAGAGCAACACAGCGCCTAGTTTGGAGACGGTGAAGTCGTTTACACAGAGAGTGCGCGCGCGCGACCGGCTCTCTCTCTCTCTCTCTCTCTGCTCGTTCTTTCAGTTAAACATACACCCTGTCACAAACGCAGCCGTTCATCTACATTACTCACCGATCAAATAAGACTTTGGCGGGACAAAAAATCATTTTGGTGGGCGCTAAAATATAGGAAAATTCATGCGCGAGTTTCCATTAGACTCGCACGGTAGCCAGCCGTCTCATCAAATGGCGAGCTCAGCTCAGTTGACGCTGTGTGCTGCAAGATTCTGACGCAAGTCCTAAGATTCCAATTGGCCAAGAGAAAAAGTGCTAAGATTCCGATTGGCCCAGAGAAATGTCAATTATAAGAATTATCCAATAATGTTTCACAATTCTAGCCTGCATGGCAGTTACTGTGAGAAACAATATACCCCCCCCCCCCCCTCGAAAAAAAAACTCTCCGGTTCTACGCGATTCACGTAAATGACCCAATTGACCAAGAAAACGGCGATTATCGCCGAAAAGCGACAAGTTTGCAGGTATGCCTATATAGTGCACTATGTGCCATTCACCAAATAGATGATAGTTAATGCGTGAACAAGTGACTGATTTCAGCTGCAGCGTCAGCATCTATTAATAATGTAGGGGGCGGAGCTTCAGATTCTAGAGAGCATTTGATTGGACAGAAAATCTGATGAGAAGCTGAAGTGCAGAATGATGTCATCAAAATCACTGATCCATGTTGGCGGAAGTGAGAGACTGTACGTTTTGATCTCTTACATCTTCTAAATGTGAATATTGTCACTGTTTTGGAGCACACTAGCTTATAGATAACAGCAAGTAGTGGTCGACCGATATTGGTTTTTTGATGGCCGATGCCGATATAAAGCCGATATTTATATATATATATATATACTTTATATTTATTTTAATCAATATTTAATAAATTAGAAATAAATTAGAAAACAAATCCTTAAAATAAACATGCTTATACTTTAGATGGCAACTTCTTGAATCTGCAATCCTATTACAGTATTTTTCACAAATAAAGTAATTGTTTAAAAATATATGAATATGTGAATAAAAAGGAAGTAAACACACATATCGGCCTTGGCGATATATCGGTCGACCACTAACAGTAAGGCTAACATATTCATACTAAAGGCCAAAAAAACTTCAATTTTGATTTCATGGGGTCTTTAACTTCTTGATTATTGAACAGATTGACCTGAGCTGGTCACAAGCATGAGGCTGCAGGCCAAATGAAATCAGAGACGAGCTGATAACCACAATTTGTGATAATATAGAATGTGCATCACATGTTCATGCTTAGCTTGAAACACAACTCATTCAATCATTTTTAGGAGAAGTATTCATTTAAGCATTGTTTTAAAGTTGAGAATGACCTCAAGACAGACACTGTCATTATCATCTGATTAACAGAACTTCAAACATCACCCAACATTAAAGAATCAGTTCATACAGAACCTCTTTCTGACCGCATGTGAACTGACCACAGTCACATGAACGAATACATGACTAATTCTGTTCTACAAATAAATCCGGCCATCGTTCCAGTCGTCAACACGCAGACAACATTCACTTTTGCTGTTTCAAAGCAGTTTAAATGAGTAAGATCTTAAACAGCATTTCCGATAAAGCACATAAAATGGTGATAAATGAGGAAGTGTGAACTCACAATGCCATGTAGTTCTGCCACCCTGCTGCTCAGGTCCGGTCTGTGCTTCTCCAGGGCCAGGTAAAAGGGGTTCTTTAGGATATTCTCATCATACACAGCCATATGTGTCCCAAACTCCAGCTCCTTCAAGAGAAAAAAAGGAACAGATAAAGAGAAAGAATGATGCAAAATGGGGGAACATATGGAGAAAAGGAATTTTAGAAATGTCACAGGACGTGGGGGTTGAACTAAACTGGATTAGCATTACTAACCACTTTTGCTCAGCTTACATTTTCTCTCCAGATTGTTTTTGAACTTTGCAAAGCTGTATTTATATCATTATAAACCTAATTTAATATTAAGTGGCATTTGCCAAGCCAAGCATGACTATTACTCATACTTAAGATTAGTAATTTGAACAAAACCCCATTCCTAAGTAGGGTTGGGCAACGATTAATCGTGATTAATCGCATCCATAATAAAAGTTTGTGTTTACATAATATATGTGTGTGTACTGTGTATAATTATTTAGTCTATATAAATACACACATACTGTATGTATGTGTATATTTAAGAAAAATTTGGTATTTATATATAAAATATGCATATATAATATAAATTATGTATAAATATATCTACAGTATATACATGCAAATTTTTCTTAAATATACACATACATATGTGTGTATTTATATATAAAATAATTATACGCAGTACACACACATACATTATGTAAACACAAACTTTTATTTTGGATGCGATTAATCGCAATTAATCGTTGCCCAACCCTATTCCTAAGTATAAAAAAAAAAAAAAAAAACCTGTTCACACCAACAACAATAACTATAAAGATAATTTATACTATAACAATAATTATATCAGCATCCACCAGTGAAAGATATCATTCTGTTTATTATAAGTGCTGCCGTTTTGTCGTCTGCAGCTTTAAATGCTCAGGTGTTTTAAGGCAGGATTGATTCTGATTGGCTGTCAATGTTTTTATCGTTCATCAGCTTGAAAAAATCGTTCTGAAAGTGATTCCAACGATATCGTTCTTCTGTGCCATTATCGTTATAGTTGTGATGTGAACTCTGCTGTTCTTTTAATGATAGAAGAATTTTAAAAACTGTATCTTTATCGTTAAGGTTATTGTCCTCCTTCGGTGTGAAAATTTGGTGCAATAAATATTTTAATTTGAATGGGCGGCAACAGACAGTTCTCATTTGAATGAACGCAAATATTCACATGCTGTAAATGCAACAGATTTTTACGGAGAAATGTTCTGATCTCATTTCCATTTCACTGTGAAAAAAACAGAAAACTGCACAGCGCTGCTTTGTACACCGTATTAACCAGGATAACCGCTGTGTTACTGCTATAATCAACCAGGGTAATCAACCGGGGTAACCGCTGTATCACTGTAATAATCAACCAGGGTAACTGCTGTATCACTGTAATAATCAACCAGGGTAACCGCTGTGTTACTATTATAATCAACCAGGGTAACCGCTGTGTTACTATTATAATCAACCAGGGTAACCGCTGTATTACTGTAATAATCAACCAGGGTAACTGCTGTATCACTGTAATAATCAACCAGGGTAACTGCTGTATTACTGTTATAATCAACCAGGGTAACCGCTGTATTACTGTAATAATCAACCAGGGTAACCGCTGTATTACTGTTATAATCAACCAGGGTAACCGCTGTGTTACTATTATAATCAACCAGGGTAACAGCTGTATTACTGTTATAATCAACCAGGGTAACCGCTGTATTACTGTAATAATCAACCGGGGTAACCGCTGTATTACTGTTATAATCAACCAGGGTAACCGCTGTGTTACTATTATAATCAACCAGGGTAACCGCTGTATTACTGTAATAATCAACCAGGGTAACCGCTGTATTACTGTTATAATCAACCAGGGTACTGTAACCGCTGTGTTACTGTAATAATCAACCAGGGTAACCGCTGTGTTACTGTAATAATCAACCAGGGTAACTGCTGTATTACTGTTATAATCAACCAGGGTAACTGCTGTATTACTGTTATAATCAACCAGGGTAACTGCTGTATCACTGTAATAATCAACCAGGGTAACTGCTGTATTACTGTTATAATCAACCAGGGTAACTGCTGTATTACTGTTATAATCAACCAGGGTAACCGCTGTGTTACTATTATAATCAACCAGGGTAACCGCTGTGTTACTGTAATAATCAACCAGGGTAACCACTGTATTACTGTAATAATCAACCAGGGTAACCGCTGTATTACTGTAATAATCAACCAGGGTAACCGCTGTGTTACTGTAATAATCAACCAGGGTAACCGCTGTGTTACTGTAATAATCAACCAGGGTAACCGCTGTATTACTGTTATAATCAACCGGGGTAACCGCTGTATTACTGTAATAATCAACCAGGGTAACCGCTGTATTACTGTAATAATCAACCAGGGTAACCGCTGTGTTACTGCTATAATCAACCAGGGTAACCGCTCTGTATTACTGTAATAATCAACCGGGGTAACCGCTGTATTACTGCAATAATCAACCGGGGTAACCGCTGTATTACTGGTATAATCAACCAGGGTAACCGCTGTATTACTGTTATAATCAACCGGGGTAACCGCTGTATTACTGTAATAATCAACCAGGGTAACCGCTGTATTACTGTAATAATCAATCAGGGTAACCGCTGTATTACTGCTATAATCAACCAGGGTAACCGCTGTATTACTGTTATGATCGCCCTACTGTCAGAGAGTAAATGTACGTTAATTTAACCCTTCTGGTGTTTTTTTTTGCGCATTGGTCTGAACAGACAAATCTCATTGAATGAAGTTGTTGTGTGAACATTCGTGTTGATGTGAACAGGCCTTTAAACCTTGACGTGTAACTCATCCCACATACTTAACATGAATGATATTTTCAATAGTGCAACTTGTTTAAGTACACAGTCACCTTGCAACCACCTTAGGCTATATATCAACCGCAAAATAATGCCTCAATAAACACTCTGAACACCTTAACAACTGCATATCAATGGCCTAGCGTTGATAACCACTCAGGCCACCCTACAGTAGCATTTGTGGTAGTGGGGTTTTTTCAGAGACAAGCCCCACTTTACACAGGAAAACATCACTCACAAGTTTTTTTCTACAAACAGACAGACAAAAAAAGGCTCTCTTCTAGGGCTGAACGATATATCGTTATCGTATCTATATCGAGATATGAACTTTCAAGATATTACTATCGAAAAAAGCAACGATATCGACGATATAGATTTACCCTCTCCGCGCTCGCCCTGCATACAACTCTGGCAGTCACAACAAACATCAGTTTTACGAGTGCCCTTGAATGCACCGCTAAAGCCAGCGCGCGCACACTACCAGGGACGTGGGAACTATATTGTGAGAGGGGGGCGGCGTTTCCATGGTGACGCGTCCTTGCTTGTCACGTGACACACCGCCGCAGCAACAGCGCTGAATGAATGATGATCTGCTTTTATGTCATTTTTCCTTTTTTATTCAGAATATTCACAAATGTGTTAGCTATGGCATGAAATATTTGATATTCCGATTGTCAAATACATGCAAGTGGAAGTATATGGTTGTTTAAACACCTTTATAACGATCGCGTTAGTTGAGCTGTATGCGCGATGGGCGCCGCCGTGTTAGTTTGTGCCGCAGACGCAGTTCAGAGAATCGGATCTGTTGGATTTACAACCTCTATGTTTACAACACGTGAATTCATCCACTTCTCCCGAAATACTTAAAAGTAAGTGGCTGGTGAACTGGGAATAGAATAGAGTAAACATTGAAGTTACTTACACAATGTGTATCTGATATGAATAAAACGTGTCGAATTATAATGGAAAGGATTATTATTATTACCTCTTCCATAGACATCAGTGTGTATTTTACAAACTCTAAATGTATTTTTTTTTAGTACTTACGTAGTCATATCGTATTGTATCGATATCGAGATATCTGGCATGAAAATCGAGATATGACATTTTGTCCATATCGTTCAGCCCTACTCTCTTCCCTTAACAACTTTTCACTGTCCGATCAGTAGAAATTCAGCTGAACTCATTTAAGCATTCTGAAAATGAAATTAACTTCAAGACACTCCAACGTACAGTAAACATGAGCGTATCCAAGTAAACAGAGGCAGACTATGAGGCGGCAAAGCACCCAACAACAAACTTTCCTCTGACTGAAATTCAAAGCCACAGCACATGTTTCTGAGGGGGGAAAGACGCCTTTATTACATTTCCACCTACAGTTGTATTTTTGAGCCAGTCTTGAAACTGCAGGAAATCCCCACTATGTTCAGAGTGGGAAATAAAAAGTCTATTCGACTCGCTTCCTTAAAATGTGTGTGCGAATTCTGACCAGAAAGACTCTAGAATCTCACAAAACCTGTCAAGAACGAATCTGAGACATATTGGATCTCAAAATTAATAGAAAAATGTAAGAAACTATACTTAAGAAAACGTATCTTGTTTTTAAGACCATTGCATTGTTACATTATTTTAATGACAACTATACGGATTTCACCCACCAATTCTACCAGTTAACATAATTGTGATTATTTTAATTGTTACTATCGCAGTAGTATATTTCTACCGCCTTAAAATTACACTTAAACACCATTGATTTACTGCATTTTTTATAGTATGAGGACAAAACTGTCCAGAGCATTGTGTTTCACCCTATTATTCAACCATGTTAGATGGTATTCAGGCCATGAAGTTTGTGTTTTACTACGAACATTCCCAGCCTAGAATCCTCAGCTTCAAGTTCCAACCAGAAAACATGTAAAAACAGTAAAAGTTTGAACGATTCTGCTAAAGACTTACTCACATATTTATGATGGTTAAAGAGAGTTTGCGACACCATGAATAATTTCATCTTCAAATCGTTGAAATGACGGATAAGGAGGAGGAAAGCCATGAAGATGAAGAGGCTCAGGGTGTCCAGGCGAAGATTAAAGAATCACATGGCAGCTCTGAGAGGTCAAGGCCAAAATCCTGATAATATTTCAAGAGTCAGGCCTCCACCCCTCATTCTGGGCATCATGGGAGGATTACTGGGATGACTGTCTGCCGAAACCCTGAAGAATGTGAAATCTGCCATGTGATCTGCTCCTCCGGGCCATAACAAACTGGGTTGAGGGGGAACCGCACTCCTGTGATCCTTACAGGGATTTCATGGAGTGTGTTTTCCGGTTGACATTGAATTGAGCCATGCCTCCCAGATATCCAATACGCTGGCAATCGGTCACATGACTTTCCATATAAAAGTACTTCACAATGAGCTTTTATCTTGACCCAACACCAGGCCACAAATGATTCAAGCAGAACGATTTTATACTTTAATTGGACAAAACAAAAATGGGCAACTGACGTGACATTACAGGAGATGTCATTTTACTGTCCTCAGAGATCATCTGGCTGGACTACAACAAACACACACATTTAACCATGACGCGGCGGAGTCAAGCGCATCTCCGGTCTGATCTACGAGGAGAGCCGCGGAGTGTTAAATTAAATTACAGATATTTAACCAGTATTAATCAGTCAAAATTCTTAATATCAGTTAACTGTTAATTATGAGAACTGGGGGTTGGTAATGGTACATTTACAAGCACCAAAACGGTATTTATTGTTTGAATTTCGTAATAAAAGTGACAGAATCTGAGAGCTGAGATTTTTTTAAGTAACCTGCTCTGTCTAGTCTGTCGGTCTCCGTGTCCTCTTTGCTTCGCGATTTTTCTGTGCGTGAGAAAATGGATGTGTGGCGTGAGAGCGTGTGAAAAGTGTCAATTGCGTGTGTCTCACGGTGAATGCGTGAGAGTTGGCAGCTCTGCTATCCTCTCAATTTCTTCCTGCATATCATCCGCCGTGCTTATTCTGAGGTCTCGCGAGATTTTGCGAGATTTCCTGTGTTCACAGTCGAGACTCTGGTTGAAAATCTGTTGGTGTGTGGTGTGCTGTCTTTGTCACATCATGGCACACCGCACACTATAGGAGCAAAACCGTTAAATCTAGGATTTTTTGTCCTCATGTTTGTGGTCTATCACATTTTGAAAATCTTATAAGATGTCAAAAATCTTTTGGTGTGTACCCAGCATTACTTTTAAAGGAATAGTTCACTTAAAAAAATGAATTCTGAATGCTGTCATCATTTACTCACCCTCAAGTTGTTTCAAACCTGTCTGAATTTCTTTCTTCTGCTGAACACAAAAAATATATATTTTGAAGAATGTCAGTAACCAGACAGTTGATGGACCCATTTTAATCTTTAATAATAATAAAAAAAAAAAAGGCAGATCATCCCTTATACCAAGTAGACCTGGTAAGTGATGGATGCTGTGTTAAATATTGGGTGTTCAAACACATGTTCCTGCTGCAGTGGGTCACCGATTGCAAACGCAAGCGAAAGGGTTTTATTGCAGTTTGCAGCTCGATTACCTGATAGTGCTGATTCACTCTCACTGTTGGTGATATTACAGTCTTACAGAAATGATTTGATCTGTTTATCTGTGTTAATTTATTCAATCCACATTGCTATATGTATTTTGGGTGAATTCCTGCATTATAAGCACCAATCTTGCAAGACAGCCTCAAAGTTACACGCAGTCATCACAGTCCTATGCTAAAATTCAGGACCTGAATAGTGAATAAGGCCTGATAGTATTTGAATATAATGGCATTATATGTTAACTTGCGGAGTCCTCCAGGGATCTATCCTTGGACCTCTCCTGTTCAATCTGTATGTTTCCCACTAGGTCAAACAATGGCAATAATGTTAAAAGCAGATGAAACTCAAATCGACCTCAATCATCAGGTGACGACAGTCCCACGGACTCCATTTCTGACACAGACTGTGAAGTAATGATGCAAACTGACCACACTGCATTATATTACTTTAAACTGGTTGCCTACTTCCCAACAATGTAAAAGAAATCATTACAATTTTCTCACCACTTGTTTAATTGTGTGGGGGGATTCACAAAATCAATTTCAATGGACAATCTCTAGTGAATTCCTGAAAATCTTGTCAATAAAGACTTCAAAACTTTTAGCCTAAATGGCAGGTTTCTTTTTTTCTTCTTCTTCTTCTGAAAATTAATTATTTTGTTCAGAAATAATGCATCAAATGATAAAAAGAAAACAACAGACAGCTCTGAAGTTTCAATTCAAAAATATGATCACGTGCCTCATTGCAAATCAATACACATTACAAAAGTTATGCTCATGTATTACAATCATGAACACTGTGTTTGCTGTAAACACTTATACTCGTTAGTAAATAGATAAAGGCCTTAGACAATGCAGATAATATTGATAAAAGTAAGCACACAATTTAAGGGAAAATAACAGGAGACTCAAAACAACAACAACATATGCTTAGTGTGCATATTTTTATACATGGCATGCATAGGTTGAGTCTGGAATCAGTATCTGAGCCTGACGCCGATTCAGATCACACATCATTTGTAATTCAACACTATGCGTAATAAAACATCATCTGTATTTCATGACTAATGGTAAAAATAGCATCCGATGCTAACTAGCCATTTGCAAACCAGAAGAAAACACAAACTGCATGGGTCAAATGATTGATCAAGTATGGTATTTGATTAGTTGTAATTATTTGTGTATACATGCATGTTTCATTGATACAGTATATAAATAATGACAATATGAGTGCTAATATTAGCGTTAATTTTCTGTCAGCCCCTCAGACTTGCTATTGCTAACAGCTCTAAAACAAAAGAGCAAAACCACTGAAGATATAACTATTAAGCCGTCTTGAAAGAGGAAACAGGTTCGTCTTACCTCAAATAATTATGTACAAGATGGTAAAGTGGTAAACAGAACATTTACTGGAGTTTGGCAGCGAACGCAGAAACATTTCAGACAACTATCGTCAGTCACACACTGATGATTACTGTAAAATGACACACACCAATCAGAGCTGTACTCGATGAAGTGTTAACCAATCACAAAGCGTCTTTCAGTTTGCTATCGTGACACAGGGAAGCGTCTTGTTTAGGTTAGGCAAAATCTTCTGAAGATTATCTAAATTTAAGAACAGATGCACAAACAATTAAAATTACAAAAATGTAAAAAATAACAATAAAATAAAATAATTGGGAAAACTTGAATGAATTACTTGGCATGAGCTTGCCTGGACAACAGCGTACTCTAGTGGAAAACTCCAAAGCCTTGTTTATCAAACCTGGTCATTTTATAAAACAGGTTTTATTCATTCAATAATATGTTTAAATACAAGTAAACATGTTCATTTTAAATTAGGATGACAATTTAATATTTGTATGATATAGGCTAGTCATGTAATATTATTTTACACCTCTCATTAAATTATTTAAATCAATCTAATAGTATGTTATTATTGTATTACTTTTTATTAATTATTCACTTTTGAAGATTTATGTACTTACGGCACAAGCAAAATTGTTATAATATAGAGCAATTTCCTTTTGACTTTCAAAAAACCTATGAAAGTTTATATAGATAAATATATTGAATGATGTATACTTTCTAATGTCTAATGTTTCAGAATCAGGATCGTTCATACATTACATACACTGAAAAAAGCAAACAGTTGTATCAACTTAACAAATTACTTCAATTGGTAACGGCATCTTAGTTTTTCAACTTTTTATCAACTTAATTTAACTAGGTCAATCACACTTATATTATTTAAGTTTGTTCAATCCTTTTATTTACATAAACTTAATTCGATTGCCTCAAAGACTCAAATTGCTTTATAAGTATTTATTAACGTTTGTTCAGTTTACACACTGACAGTACACTGACATATACAAATCATACAAAAACAACTGAAACATCTATCAACTAAAACTCTGAGACATTCTTGAAACTCTGAAAAGATTCAAAACTTCAACTCCCTCGATCGATCACAATGCGAATGTCAGCAGGTGGTTTATGAAGTTCTCCTCCCTCCTTCCAAATAATGAACACTGCCATGGTGAGGTGCTCAAGGTCAACCTCACAACCATCAGTTTCCACACTTCATCATCTCTGCTGGCTCCACTCTGCTTCCGGTTCTCCGGCTCCGCCCCCTCCATCGGCTTCGGTCGGTTCTCTGGCTCTGCCCCCTCCATCGGCTTCATCCGGTTATCTGGCTCCGCCCCCCTCCATCGGCTTCGTCTGGTTATCTGGCTCTTCCCCTCCATCGGCTTCGTCCGGTTCTCTGGCTCTGCCCCCTCCATCGGCTTCATCCGGTTATCTGGCTCCGCCCCCTCCATCGGCTTCGTCTGGTTCTCTGGCTCTGCCCCCTCCATCGGCTTCGTCTGGTTCTCTGGCTCTTCCCCTCTTCGTCTGGTTCTCTGGCTCTTCCCCTCCATCGGCTTCGTCTGGTTCTCTGGCTCTGCCCCTCCATCGGCTTCATCCGGTTATCTGGCTCCGCCCCCTCCATCAGCTTCGTCTGGTTCTCTGGCTCTGCCCCCTCCATCGGCTTCGTCTGGTTCTCTGGCTCTTCCCCTCTTCGTCTGGTTCTCTGGCTCTTCCCCTCCATCGGCTTCATCCGGTTATCTGGCTCCGCCCCCTCCATCGGCTTCGTCTGGTTCTCTGGCTCTTCCCCTCCATCGGCTTTGTCCGTTCTCTGGCTCTGCCCCCTCCATCGGCTTCTTCCGGTTATCTGGCTCTGCCCCCTCCATCAGCGTCGTCCGGTTCTCTGGCTCTTCCGCTCCATCAGTTTCGTCCAGTTCTCTGGCTCTGCCCCCTCCATCGGTTTCGTCCGGTTCTCTGGCTCTGCCCCCTCCATCGGCTTCGTCTCGTTCTCTGGCTCTTCCCCTCCATCGGTTTCGTCCGGTTCTCTGGCTCTGCCCCCTCCATCGGCTTCGTCTCGTTCTCTGGCTCTTCCCCTCCATCGGTTTCGTCCGGTTCTCTGGCTCTGCCCCCTCCATCGGCTTCGTCTCGTTCTCTGGCTCTTCCGCTCCATCGGTTTCGTCCAGTTCTCTGGCTCTGCCCCCTCCATCGGTTTCGTCCGGTTATCTGGCTCCGCCCCCTCCATCAGCGTCATCCGGTTCTCTGGCTCTTCCCCTCCATCGGCTTTGTCCGGTTCTCTGGCTCTGCCCCCTCCATCGGCTTCATCCGGTTATCTGGCTCCGCCCCCTCCATCAGCGTCGTCCGGTTCTCTGGCTCTTCCGCTCCATCGGTTTCGTCCAGTTCTCTGGCTCTGCCCCCTCCATCGGTTTCGTCCGGTTCTCTGGCTCTGCCCCCTCCATCGGCTTCGTCTCGTTCTCTGGCTCTTCCCCTCCATCGGTTTCGTCCGGTTCTCTGGCTCTGCCCCCTCCATCGGCTTCGTCTCGTTCTCTGGCTCTTCCCCTCCATCGGTTTCGTCCGGTTCTCTGGCTCTGCCCCCTCCATCGGCTTCGTCTCGTTCTCTGGCTCTTCCGCTCCATCGGTTTCGTCCAGTTCTCTGGCTCTGCCCCCTCCATCGGTTTCGTCCGGTTATCTGGCTCCGCCCCCTCCATCAGCGTCATCCGGTTCTCTGGCTCTTCCGCTCCATCGGCTTTGTCCGGTTCTCTGGCTCTGCCCCCTCCATCGGCTTCATCCGGTTATCTGGCTCCGCCCCCTCCATCAGCGTCGTCCGGTTCTCTGGCTCTTCCCCTCCATCGGTTTCGTCCAGTTCTCTGGCTCTGCCCCCTCCATCGGTTTCGTCCGGTTCTCTGGCTCTGCCCCCTCCATCAGCGTCGTCCGGTTCTCTGGCTCTTCCCCTCCATCGGTTTCGTCCAGTTCTCTGGCTCTGCCCCCTCCATCGGTTTCGTCCGGTTCTCTGGCTCTGCCCCCTCCATCGGTTTCGTCTGGTTCTCTGGCTCTGCCCCATCCATCGGCTTCATCCGGTTATCTGGCTCCGCCCCCTCCATCAGCGTCGTCCGGTTCTCTGGCTCTTCCCCTCCATCAGCGTCGTCCGGTTCTCTGGCTCTGCCCCCTCCATCGGCTTCATCCGGTTATCTGGCTCCGCCCCCTCCATCAGCGTCGTCCGGTTCTCTGGCTCTTCCCCTCCATCGGTTTCGTCCGGTTCTCTGGCTCTTCCCCTCCATCGGTTTCGTCCGGTTCTCTGGCTCTGCCCCCTCCATCGGTTTCGTCCGGTTCTCTGGCTCTGCCCCCTCCATCGGTTTCGTCTGGTTCGTCTTTAAGTTTGTAAAGTTATCCTATTGTTTTCTCACCTGTGGACTTCCTTCTTTGTTTTTGTTTTGTTAAATAAACTACGACTGCTGTTGTTGGCATCTCCTCTTCCTTGCCCCGCTGTAATGCCTGTCAAACTGATAAAAACGTAATGCTGCCTGCCTGTGATAGAAAGGTGTCAGAACACTCAGAGCATCACAAGCCACGTTTCCATAACAGATTTGGGCAAAACCTTTGCAACATTTTCTAAATGTCGATAAAAAACTATCGCGAAATTACTGCGTTTCCATTAACCAATGTTATTTAAATAAAACTTTAGAGCAAATAACTGATCTATAAGTGGCTAACATTATTAAGTCCATGAAACCCTCAAAGGCCAAAGATGCGTATGGCCTTGACACACATTTTTTTAAAATACACAAAGATGCGCTGGTATGCTCGATAACACATCTGATAAATCTATCAATTAAAATGGCAGTTGTTCCATCAGGATGGAAGGTGGCTATAGTCTCACCAATTTTTAAATCAGGAGACAAAACAAACATTTCAAATTATCGCCCCATCAGCATCCTCCGTGTTGTATCTAAGGTTGCAGAAAAGTGGATCGCCAAGATGCTGAAAAAACACCTCAGCCACGGCCATTCTGTCTCCTGCACCCCATGCAATTTCGGTTTCGCCAGTACCACTCCACAGAGACGGCACACTGTGTCTTCGTAGAAACAGTGAAATCCTTGCTTGATAAAACCACCTGTGTTGGTGCAATCTTTTTGGATTTAAAGAAGGCGTTCGATACAGTAGATCATCGAGCCCTTCTGTCTAAACTGACTCACTCCAACTTTGCAGAAGATGCGCTAGCTTGGTTTCAATCTTACTTGTCCAGCAGAAGACAATCTGTGAGTGTTAGTGGCACTATTTTGTCTTACCTGGATTGTCCAGCAGGGCTCTATTTTGGGACCAGTATTGTTCTCTGTATATATAAATGATCTGCCAAACGATTGTCAAAAAGTCAATTTCCAAATGTATGCTGATGCGGTTATTTTTACACCTAGAAATGTTATTTAAAACAATCTATACAAATATTTGATCAAAAGCCTCCGTCATTCCATCAGTGTAATATTTTGGAAAAATACAATATTTTGAACATTTTATTCATTTTAAAAATAGCAGTTTAATTTATAAAGTTTTTCAAGGACTAGCCCCACCTCCACTTTCTACATACATTAAACCAAAGTCTGACCGAGGTTTTTGCACCAGAGCCTCATTTAGAGGAGACCTAGAGATCCCGCACAGACAAAAAGCCTTTGGACAAACTGTTCTGTCTATCAGAGGAAGTCACTTTTGGAACAGCCTCCCAACAAACATTAGAGAATGTCCCACTTACCCTGATACTGTATATTGTCATATCCTTATGTGTTGTATATTGTCATATTATCTTTTTGTGTTGATGTCTTCCTGCCTTGGGACTACAGATGAAAATTAGCATTTATGCTCATATATCTGGCTCATTTACAGTCAGTACAGAAGTGTAGATTGTTCATGAATGTGCACTGTCCCAAATAAATAAATAAATAAAAGACTGATACGTACACCAGGTGACCTGTAAATACGAAAAATCCATTGCAGGTTTGCGAAATATTCTTTTTTCGAATTGCCTGAAAAAATCCACCTCATGCGAGCGTAAAAAACTTTTTTGCGATATATGTGAGTTTTAGCGAAATTGACGTGTTTCCATTGGGCGTATGTTCAATTCGCAGTTTCAATTTCCGCAATTTGAAGGGTAATGGAAACACAGCAGGTTTTCTGCTTAGCCACAGACTGGTCAGATTGCCCATGATTGTCCACCACTAAAAGTGCCTAAAAGGGTAGAACCATTGAGAAGAAGGATGCATGGTCTGATGAATCGTCTTTTCATTTAGGACAGCTGTGTGTGTTGTTTACCTGTGAAAACGATGGCAGTATGATGCACAATGGGAAGAAGGCAGCCGGTGGAGGCAGTGTTATGCTCTAATGTTCTGCTGGGAAACCCTGAGTCCTGGTATGGATATTAGTTTGACATGTGCCACTAGCTAAAGTTGCAGACCATACACCCCTTCAGGACAATGGTGTTCCCTGATGGCAGTGGCTTCTTTTAGCAGGATAATGCGCACTGACACTCTGCAAAAATTGTTCAGGAATGAAAAAGAGTTCAAGGTATTTCCCTCCAAATTCCCCAGATCTCAAACCAATTGAGGATCTGTGACCCTGTTCAAACCTGGTATTAAGTGTGTTTTGGTCAATCGGATCACACGTAGACGAGGGAGACTCATTCCCGTTTACACCTGGTGTTTTAATACGTCTCTTTTGTCCACTTTCAACCACTTCTGTCCTGATTACTTCAAGGGGAGCGTCTATGGGCGGGTAAATGTATGGACTTTTTCAGATCTTTCAATCTAATGGACAAAATAAGCTTGCAAAATTTACATATGCATTACTTGACTGGAGTGAATTGCAGAGATGTTGCAATATGCACATCACTATTATCAGATAGATGCGTTATTAACTGCTAATAAGAACTGCTAATAAGAACTGCTATAATAATAATAATAATAATAATAATAATTAATAAAGAAAACTGAATCTCATATCTATTGACAATGTAACCTGAATGTAACCCGTAACACTTTTGATATATATAGATAATATAATACACTGAGTAATTTGTGAATTTTGGACAGTTAATATTATAATTAATGGCTGCTTAAATATCGACTTGTTGGTGGCAATTTGGATCTGGTTAATTTCTATTTTCAGTTTATAGCCTGTTAGCGGGTCACAGTTTAGGACCCAAGGACCAGATGTTTGAAAGAAGACCCGGAGTCAGAATTATAATAAATTGAAGAAAAGTTTTACTGAAGATAGTTTGCAGTTTCATCAGGCAGAAATTAGCTTCAAGACTCACACAGGAGTTTGTAGGCCGCCCCTCTTATAGTTACAAAGATCACAGCAGTTATACATCTGTGACACACACACACACACACACACACACACACACACACACACACACACACACACACACACACACACACACACACACAGTTATACCCTTCACCAATGTCTACACCAATGTCTTCACCAAAAGCTACGTCCTTGCTTACAGATTGAATGATTCTCATTGGCTAAGAAATAGATAAACATAATAATTTTTTCACACATATACAGATAGACTGAAGCATATCTCCGTCGATTATGCGGCTGACACTCGGACCCTGAAGTTAGGCACGTCGTGACCTTCCAGTTCTCAGATTTGGGTTGCTGGGCGCCAGCATGTCCAGAACAACAACTCAGTCAATTTCCAATAATGCCAGTGGTTCAGGGTTTAATTACCCTTTAACCTGTAACCTGTAAAAATGTTGTCACTTATTGGGATTAGTATGCTAACTGTAGCCATTTACATCCAGTCTTTGTGCTAAGCTAGGCTAGCGGTGGGTGCCTCAAACAGACTTACAGCACGCACGGAGATGAAAAAGGTATGTATGGACTTATCTAATTCTGGGGGATACGGTGAATAAGCTAAAGTCCCAAAAAGTCGAAGTGTTCCTTTAACAAAGAAATGGTCCCTTAAATTATTGACTTCAATGACCCCTATATGTTTTAACCCATTGAAGACCTTTCTCAAACACAAAACGAGTCCATATTTCATTTCTGGAAGCCGGGCTAAATGAGCAAGCACTGTTACTGCATTCAGAGATCAAATACAGACATTAGAGAATACATAAAAAAGAACATCACACTAGTTACTTCTATAACAAAGTAAAATCTCCAGAGAAGTCATTCAACTCATGTGATGTTTAGAAGGAAACATATTGATTAATACCTTGATTATAATCACTCATTATATATGAAGAGTTCAGATGCAAAAGCCTCTAGTGTCATCTGAAATTTTCTTCTAGAATGATCATTTTTATCAAGCTTGTATATTCAAATTCAGTAATTTAACTTAAATGGCAATGAAAATGACCTATTTATTGTCATTTAAGTGAAATTACTGAACTGAAGGCTTTTGCATCTGAACTCTTCATATATACATTGAAGCAGCAGTTTATTCCAAAAACCACCCCCCCAGCTAACAATTTTTGGTTCCCATAACGTTAGTTTTTGGTACCCAGAACATTCTCAGAATGTTAGTTTATGGTTCCCAGAACGTTATTTTTTTATGGTAACCACCCAGCAACGTTCTGGGAACGTTATTTTATTGTTACATAAAAATAAAACCAAAAAAGAACGAAGAATTAAAGAACGTAAATTTCTGGTGTTGAATTTCAAGGGATTAACACTGCTAGTGTAAACCGCACCCTCTGGCTGGTGTAAATATGTAGAGTTACTAAATTTACACCGAGAGAGTGTTATTAGTTACATCCGGGACATTTACGCGCTGGGCGCGACGAAACCACCTGAAACTTTTTTCACAGACGCCATTTTCTTTGACTCGCGATGCAAGGCATACGAGGAGGGAAAACGCAGATATGAAGTGTTTTATCGCATTTATATATGCATTTTATAAACTTTTATTACATCATATTGTTTTATTACAATATGTATGTGCTGTGTGAACGGCTAAATCGTTCTCAGAAAGGCATTTTCGTTGACGCGCGATGCGGAGCAGACCAGGATGAGGTTGCTTTTAAACAGAGAAACGACGAAAGTAAGTGTTTTATCTAATTTACAATATGTATTTTATAACATATTGATTTATAGAGAAATTTAAATGCTCTGCGTGCTTAAACGAGCCGAAACCTTTCTCAAAGGCGACATCTTTGACTCAATACGGAGCTGACGACGAGAAGGTTTGCTTGTAACGTCAACAGGGAACACCCAAAGTAAGTGTTTTTAACCTAATTTACAACATGTATTTCATGGCATTATAATGTTTTATAACGATATTTATGTGATGTGCGCCTAAACCTTTCTCACAGACTAACATTATGCCCTGCATCTTCTTTGGCTCGTGACGCAGTGCAGACGCGGGGTTTGCTTTTAACGGTGAGAACACAGAGTAAGTGTTTTAACTCATTTAACGTACAATACGTATTTTATAATGTTATTTTGTTTTATGACAATATTTGTGATGTGCAAATATCATAATGTATTTATCCTCAAACTATCTTTTACTTTCATTTTATCTGAAAAACAAACTTTCTTAGAATGTGTAAGTAATTCTTTAAGATTATGTTTATGAAAATGTATTTATCAGATTCAATTTTGGTTGATATTTGAATATGCTTTCATGTTTAAATGTATTGATTGTGTTATTTGTGTTTGCTAGGAGTATTTCCATGCTGCACCAAGTGGCTAAGGCTAACCAGGCTTGGTCTTTAAAGGCTGTAACGTTACAGACTAGAACCTGGTGAGGGTCAGATTTTACAGATAACATATGAGATAATCATGTGCATAAACATAAATAAAAAATTCTAGCTTTGTTGCTATTTGGTATAACTAGATTTTTTGTGTTTCATAACAGTCATTTTGAATTTGTCCAGTCAAATTACTTTACAAAAGTTACTTTTCCTTTTCCTTAAATAAAATTAGTTTTCAAACCAATTGTTTTCATGATTTGATAGGTAGATGTTTTCTTGGTTTTTAATTTTAGACTCAACTGATTGGGAAATCTCTGCCCATCACCTGCCTCCAACATCACAAAGCCACAAGAAGGGAACAAAGATTCTTCCGTCAGCTGACTATTTAGAGAGATTTCTTAAGGTGCGTGTCTAAATTTATTCCTAAAGGGTTAGTTCACCTACAAATGGAAATTATGTCATTACTTACCCTCATCTCGTTCCAAACATGCAAGACTTTATTTCATCTTCACAACACAAATTAGGATATTTTTAATTAAATCTGAGAGTTTCCCGTCCCTCCATTGACAGTCCACGCAAATACCATGTTCAAGCCCCAGAAAGGTGTAAAGGTACATCATTAAAGTACTCCATGCGACTCCAGTGGTTTAACATACATTTTATTAAACTACGCAAGTGCTGTGTTTGCAGCAACAAAACATTTACCACTTAATTTATAAAATATTAATTTCCAACATGCGTTAAGTGAGCGTGCATCGAAGATTAATAATTTGTAAATAAAGTTGAGTTTTTTTGTTGTTTTTTTGTGCAAACAAAGCGCTCTTGTTGCTTCATAAAAATTTTTGAAGTTAAACCACCTGAGTCACATGGATTACTTATGATTTCCTTTATACCTTTCTGTGGCTTTGTAAGTGATAGTTGAATAGGCTGTCGATGAAGGGACAGAAATCTCTTAGATTTTATAAAAAATATTTTAAAGAGATAGTTCGGCCAAAAATGATATTTAACCCATGATTTAATCGCCCTCAAGCCGTTCGAGATGCATATGTCAATCTTTTATCAGACGAACACATTTTCAGTTATTTTAGAAAATGTCTTAGATCTTTCAGTGATTATAATGTGAAGTTATGGGGTCCACCTCCTTCAAGTCCAAAAATGTGCATGCATCCTTCACAAAAGTAATCCATCCGGCTCCAGGGGGATAAACGAAGGCCTTCTGAGGGTAATCCGTGCGGTTTCGTCATAAAATATATACATATTTACTGGCTGCGCTGTCACGTTCGTTCTACGTCACAACGCTTCCTACGCTACGTCCTACGTCATACGCCAGCATCCATCTCCGTGAACGCGCGTCGACCGTTGCCGGAAGCCAGTTATTTTCGTTTATAAAGTTTTAAATATGTATATTTTTACGACAAAACCGCACGGATTACCCTCAGAAGGCCTTCGTTTATCCCCCTGGAGCCGGATGGATTACTTTTGTGAAGGATGCATGCACATTTTTGGACTTGAAGGAGGTGGACCCCATAGCTTCACACTATAACCACTGAAAGATCTAAGACATTTTCTAAAATAACTGAAAATGTGTTCGTCTGAAAAAAGATCGACATGCATCTCAAACGGCTTGAGGGCGAGTAAATATTGGGTTAAATATAATTTTTGGCCGAACTATCCCTTTAAGTGTTCCGAAGATGAGCAAAACTCTTACTGGTTTGGAACAACATAAGGGTGAATAATGACAGAATTTACATTTTTGGATGAATTAAGTCTTTAATTTACTTGGAAATCAGTTTATTAATAGTTTAAAATAGTTTATTGTTTGAGTCACCTTGCTGTATTTATAAAACACAAATAGTATTAATTGTAAATGGTCTGGTTTTGTGTTGTCTACTCTAGGGAACCAGCACTCCAGGATTTTGAGAAAGTTGGATCTGCACAGCCTTTCCTGCTCTGTGAAACAACTAGGCTATGCACTGAACTTTACTGTTAGCAACTGGACACAACTGATCCACTCATATCCTGCAACTGTTTTTCATCTGTTGAATGTTGTTGCTGTACTGTTGCAAAGTCGAAGGTATTGACTCAACTTCACTGACACAGGACTTACATTCACTGACATGTACAGGATTTGAAGTATTACAGAGATACAGACCATTTGATGAGCAGCTTTCACATAATTCTGATGACAGAAATGCCTATATTTTGCCTTCATTTATTTTAAAAGTTAACATATGTAAAGGGACTTGTTCGTTAATAAAAACTAGTTTGTTAAAACAACTGTTTGCATTTTGCCTTTATTTTTAACTTTACAATGAACCGAATTCTAACTTTCTGGATTGTTTTGATGTGCATTCAATGTTATCAATAGGTTAAATGCTTTGCTTTTATTTCTGAAAAGATTCCTTTTGTCAAAAAGCACATCTCATAAATACAAACTCAATTTGAGTCAAATTTAACACTCCTGAAATGTATATATGACTCCCTCCATTTTGGAGTTAAAATAACACTTTTGAAAGTGTGAAATATGCACATTACTCACGGAGTACATTTTAAACACTGTAAGAGTTCAAATGTACTCCATGAGTAATGTATATATTTCACACTTTCAAAAGTGTTATTTTAACTCCAAAATGGAGGGAGTCATATATACATTTCAGGAGTGTTAAATTTGACTCAAATTGAGTTAAATGTACACTGGCTTTTTTGCTGTGCAAAAAAATAACCAAGAAATAACATTAGGGGAACGTTCTGTGTTAACTGGGCCCCTTCGTTTGGGTCGTTTCCGTTGTTGCAAGGGTAAAGTGAAGTATTGCTAGTTTATTCATGTATTCATGTACATTAATCCATTTTAAATATATGTTGTAGAGAACACTTCCTTTCTTAATATTTCTTAAACAGAAACAACATGTGCAGTAGTTCAATGAGATCAGACAAGCAAAGATTGTGTCAAAGATCAAATTTGAATAAGGAATAACAAATTTATTAAGTAAAAATGTAAAATTATAGTGACAAACAATTGAATCAAATAAATAAGTTTATATTAAAATCCAAAGTATTGTATCTAACAGATGAAGATTGTGAAGATCAGAGTATAGAGAAAGAAAGACAAAAGAAGTAAGAGTCTATATGATTTTATTTATTTATTTGGACACATTTTTAATTTAACATTTGTACAACAAAAGGAAGATTTTTGGTCCGTTTTATTGGACTGATTAACCAAGCTCTCCAGAAAACAATCCATTAATTGTTATCCCTTCAAAACAATACATTATAAATCAATTCTTCATATGGTTTTAAGGTATTAATTGCATTTGATATAGGCCTATTACACTTTCAATAAAAAGTGAAAAGATGTTTCATTACATTTACGCCGTAAAGGCGTCAGCAGCGTGTCGAGCGCTTTGAAACAATGAATAATTTTGGTTAAATTGATTCAAAGTTTCGAAAAGCTTCGTTTCTCCAATCACTAGACGAAATGTCGACCTGTGAACTGTGGGGTATATAAATAAGATCAGTACCGATACTGTATGAAGCCTTGCAATAACACAATAGTACTGATCACCATGTGAATCTCCCAGGTTCTCTGGTCAAAGACGGGTATCATATGTAGCCTATAGCACCGCCTTTGCATGTTTCAACTAGGTCCTGTAAGCGAGTGTAAATTTCTACTCGCACATCTTCAGCTTTTTGCAGATTCTGCTGTGAAGAGTAGAGCTTGAACATTAGTGAAACATGTCTGGAAGAGGCAAAGGCGGTAAAGGACTCGGGAAAGGAGGCGCTAAGCGTCACCGTAAAGTTTTGCGCGATAATATCCAGGGAATCACCAAACCCGCCATTCGTCGTCTGGCTCGCCGCGGCGGCGTCAAGCGCATCTCCGGTCTGATCTACGAGGAGACCCGCGGAGTGTTGAAGGTGTTCCTGGAGAACGTGATCCGCGATGCCGTCACCTACACCGAGCACGCCAAGAGAAAGACCGTCACCGCCATGGATGTTGTGTACGCGCTGAAGAGACAGGGACGCACCCTGTACGGCTTCGGCGGATAAACGCCTGAAAGCAGGAGAGACCCCACAAACCCAACGGCTCTTTTAAGAGCCACACACTCTCCCACATAAAGAGTTAATGTTTTGACCACGTTTACCATACATTAATTATAAAACAAGCAAAATTGTTTAGCAAATGGGCTTTTTTTTTTTTTTTTACTATTCATGTGGTTTAAATAGTTCAACAACATCTGACCATTATTGGTCTCGTTTTTAAATGAAGCTCTGAGTCTGAGCTCTGTGTCTGACCATTATTGACCTCTTTCCTACCAAACTCACTCAATTGGTCTATAAATGGGTTTAAAATTATACAATTATGCACAATATTTGTGTAGAACCGCTTATTTAAAAAAAAAAAAATGAAAGAGCGGGAAACGAAACAAAGGACGTTCAAACATGGAGCGGTGGGCGGGACTATTATTGGTTCTCTGATATGATTGGCTCTCTTTTCTCTCTTGATGCTTTGAGTTGACCAATGAACTACGAGTTTGTGGGTTTGGCCTATGAAAACAGACAATCAGAGAATTCTCGTATAAAATTAGCATAGGGCATTGAATAAATACCTCTGTATCACACAGGAGAAAACATATCTTTGTCAGTCTTATGATCTCGCTTCATCATGCCTGAACCAGCAAAGTCCGCGCCTAAAAAGGGCTCAAAGAAGGCCGTCACCAAGACCGCCGGTAAGGGAGGAAAGAAGCGCAGAAAGTCCAGGAAGGAGAGCTACGCTATCTACGTCTACAAAGTCCTGAAGCAGGTTCATCCTGACACCGGCATCTCCTCCAAGGCGATGGGCATCATGAACTCTTTCGTCAACGACATCTTCGAGCGCATCGCCGGCGAGTCGTCTCGCCTCGCGCACTACAACAAGCGCTCCACCATCACCTCTAGAGAGATCCAGACCGCCGTGCGTCTGCTGCTGCCCGGAGAGCTGGCCAAACACGCCGTGTCCGAGGGCACAAAGGCCGTCACCAAATACACAAGCTCAAAGTGAGGCGTGCCTAACTTCAACTACCCCAAAGGCTCTTTTAAGAGCCACCCATCTTCTCAAACGAAGAGCTAATATTCTTTTTTTTTTTCTTTTTTTTTTCTATTTTTTAAGTGCAAAAAATATTTATTTTGGGTGTCCATTCCATTCTTGTGAGTCTTGTACTCAAAAAGCAGAAAAGTTTCAAGTAGCCTATAGTTAAGCTTTAAGAGTAGCGTCCTTCAAACTTGTACTATCCTGTTACCCAAAGCTTCTTGTGGGTTTACTTTATTTAAAATGACTAGAAGTTCTTATAAATTAATACCTGCTTATAATTATTAATTATCTTATTTTTTGCTGGATTTCCACTGGAAACACATTTCCTCAATTCCTCTTGCACCCACTCACCTCAATCACACTTAACCAGAGTCAATCATACGATTGTGCCTTTGCTTTTTCTTGTTTTCTTTAATTTATTCATTTTTAAACCAGGTGTAGGCAAGTTTGGTCCTAAAGAACTGCTGTTCTGCAGAGCTTGGCTCAAACCCTGAACAAAAAACAAACTCACCTGCCTGTAGCAGTAGTAATCCTGAAGACACTGATTAGCTTGTTCAGGAGTGTTTGATTAGGGTTTGAGTTAAACTGCAGGACAGCGGCTCTCCAGGACCAAACTTGCCTCCCCGTTTTAAAGGATCATTCTGCTTTTATATCTGTGGACCAGCAAGCTTATACTGAATGACCTACAACACTTTATACTGTAACATGGAGGCCTTTACTGCACCTTTTTTTTTGCCACAGTGTAGTAGACCATACAAAAATAAATGACATTTGTGTTTTTAATAAACTTGTCATTAAGAAATCTGACTGGCTGGTAATTATAAAGTTACTATTTTTCTGTGCTCATTCTCCGTCTCTCTTTCACTCAAGAATGACACATATCCACAGAAAGAGTCATAAACATGCAGCCTATCTCTGTTCACAAAACGTATCCAACATGTTAGCTTTTATTCAAGTAACTGTCCAGTGAGAATCTACATTATTAGATTATATAGAAAACAAGACAAAGAGTAACACAAGTCCATAAGGAGAAGGCTGGTATCCAAGAAACACACACACAAAGCATACAAGAGCTGAACAGCTTCTGAACAAGAACATAAAGGTAAAGACAGAGACAGAAAAGTCAAGCTGAAAACATTTCTCTTTCAATTCAAAGCAAAGTTAATACGGTCCGTTTCTAAAAAAAGTTTATCTACAACATTAGACCTCAGCATTTGGTTAATTTGCATTATTAAGGCAAAATTAAAAAACAAATTGTTGGATCCTTAACTCTTGTCATTGATATCCTCAAAATCTCATTCCAACCAGGCAAACAACAAAACAACACAATGTTTTGAGAACAAAAGTAAATCCATTTAAGCACATACCGGTACACTGATTGGCTTCATCACTGTCTCCTCTCCACCAGTAAGCTGGTGTGTGGTGGGCGTTCTGGCGCAATATGGCTGCCGTCGCATCATCCAAGTGGATGCTGCACATTGGTGGTGGTTGAGGAGATTCCCCCCTTCCATATGTAAAGCGCTTTGAGGTCTCAGAAAAAGCGCTATATAAATGTAATGAATTATTATTATTATTATTATTATCAGTGTCCAAAGTGTTGTTTCAGGCCGAGAAGTTTTCTCAGTTTTGGTTCAGAGAGAAGGTGTATGTTTGGTTTTATGTGTGAGGCTCAAAATCTCCTCACTAATTTAGTGAATCATGAGGAAAATTATGATTCATAATTGTTTTTGAATGTTTAAATTTAAAATGTTTCAACATCATTGTAGTTATTATCAGCTCTGCAGCTCCAGTGTCCACATACTTTGGTCGTAATCCCAATATATCAAACATATAGTGTAAATAATGTGACTGTTATATGAATTAGGATTTAACAGTGGTTAAATCAAGATACAAAATTAGAAAATTACATTAAGAAACCTGTGCTTATTTTTTACATTTATTCATTTAGCAGATGATTTTATCCAAAGTGACTTATGGAGAAATACAACAAGTGATTCAGAGAATGACATAAGAAATTCTAGCAAATTTCTTTTTTTTTGAGTCACTTTGCTCTGCCTTACTTTAAATGAGCAGCTCATTCAGATGAGCTTTTACACAATCCTCATTCACATGATGAAAACTGAGATGAATAACGAATAAGGAGAAACAAATATGATGATTTGCATTTTTATTTACGTTATATGATGTGCATCAGCTTATATATATATATATATATATATATATAAAATACCAATTATTATTATTTTACAGCCAGATCATCTGCTGGCCAGACACAGAGAGACTCGGAGCCTCCGGATGATGTTCGTGTGCTTCAAGCTGCCCAAAACAACATCTGTATTGAAGCCTCCTCACGGTCCTCACTGATGCTGATTTCATTAAAGTCTATTTCAGACTGTTTGCTGAACACACAGATGAGGCGTTCGGGCTTTTATTAACCTTTACACTTAAACTATCCATCACATTTACACGCGGCTTTCCCCCGTGGCTGATGCTCGCCTTGGATTTGATCTGACGGAGGCAAAATAAACATTTCCTCTCGCGTATTTTAGTCTCCAATGAAAGCTCAGAACCTCTGCTTGGTGTTCACTTTGTTTTGACTGCGCCAAACTATTTTACCACTCCAGTTTTGAACCAAATGTAAGAGAAGAAAACACACGCGTGAGGGGCTCGTGGACGCGCACAGACGCCGAGCGGGCAGGTTGAGTCTATAAGGTTCTCATGTGTTATTTAAGAGCGCAGCGCCGCTCGAGCACTACTCATTGCTGAAAACAGAGATAGCGTCTGAAAGACAGTTGATCTGATCAGAGAGAAATGGCAGAAACCGCCCCAGCACCCGCTGCTGCCGCCCCGGCAAAAGCGCCCAAGAAGAAGTCCGCTGCGAAAGCCAAGAAAGCAGGTCCAGGCGTCGGAGAGCTCATCGTCAAAGCTGTGTCCGCATCCAAGGAGAGGAGCGGCGTGTCCCTCGCCGCGCTGAAGAAAGCGCTCGCTGCCAGCGGCTACGATGTGGAGAAGAACAACTCCCGCGTCAAGATCGCCGTCAAGAGCCTGGTGACTAAAGGGACACTGGTGCAGGTCAAAGGAACCGGCGCCTCGGGCTCATTCAAGCTCAACAAGCAGCAAGCCGAGACCAAGAAGAAACCGGCCAAGAAAGCGGCTCCTAAAGCGAAGAAGCCCGCGGCCAAGAAACCCGCCGCTGCCAAGAAGCCCAAGAGCGCAGCGGCTAAGAAGCCCGCCGCCAAGAAATCGCCCAAGAAGGCCAAGAAACCCGCAGCCAAACCCGCAAAGAAGGCGACGAAGAGCCCCAAGAAGGCAAAGAAGCCAGCAGTCGCTAAGAAAGCAGCCAAGAGCCCTAAAAAGGCAAAGGTTGCTAAACCTAAAGCGGCTAAACCTAAAGCCGCCAAGCCTAAAAAGGCAGCGCCCAAAAAGAAATAAAGTCCAGTGTTTGTTCCTCAACGGCTCTTTTAAGAGCCACCCACTAATTCTGAATAAGAGCAAAACTCGTTTATATCAATGATTTGTGTTAAATTTTAAATCAAGTATCTGATATGTGATTTTGACTTATTGGACTCAAGCAATCTGACCAAACAAGTCAAAACACTTGAGTTTTGAAGGAAAAAAAGTAATGTTATCCATTATCTGTACATAAGAAATGTATTGTAAATGGCCAAAAAAGCTGAAGAGGGTTCAGACAGTGATCACAGTGTAAATAGGATGTTGTAAAGTTACAACACAGTAGAGACAGAATATACACACAACACTACTGGAGAATTGTGACAAATACAAACGACCCACATCCAAAAATATGGGCAGTGATAAACGCCAATATTACAATAGGAACATAATATTGTACAGTATCAGACGGTCAATGTGCACAGTGTGGATGTGAAAGGCACAGCGTACAATATCCATTTTTGTAAATATATATATATATATATATATATATATATATATATATATATATATATATATATATATATATATATATATAATATTTATATATATATATATTTCAATGGTTTCATCTCTTCTGTCTTAAATGTAATTAATACTTGTGCATAGTAATCCCCGCCAGAAAGGGTGTTGGGATTGGGAGGGAAGTTCAGTGATTGGTTTAAATCTTTACAGACTCTAAGCCAATGGGCGACTGCCACTCTCGTTTAAATACAGTGTGTGGAAATACGAAATCCATATATTCTCTCGACTGTAATTAACTGAACTGAAAATGAGCGGCAGAGGTAAAACCGGCGGCAAAGCCCGAGCAAAGGCTAAGACTCGCTCCTCCAGGGCGGGACTGCAGTTCCCCGTTGGCCGTGTTCACAGGCTTCTCCGCAAAGGAAACTACGCCGAGCGCGTCGGTGCTGGTGCTCCTGTTTATCTGGCGGCGGTGCTCGAGTACCTCACCGCTGAGATCCTGGAGCTGGCTGGAAACGCCGCTCGGGACAACAAGAAGACCCGCATCATCCCCCGTCACCTGCAGCTGGCGGTGCGTAACGACGAGGAGCTCAACAAACTTCTGGGCCGAGTGACCATCGCTCAGGGCGGCGTGCTGCCCAACATCCAGGCCGTGCTTCTGCCCAAGAAGACCGAGAAACCCGCCAAATCCAAATAAACAGATTGAAGACTGGGTTATTGAAACAACGGCTCTTTTAAGAGCCACCCATTTTATCTGACAACGAGCGCTTTTCTCTGTTAATATTTATAAACCGTATAAACTCTTTTGGTTGGGGGGTGGGAAATTACCCACCAAACGACTAGAGTGTGTGATTGATTGTCTACCTCGATGATTAACTTTACAGTTGATGTTGTGCATGTTGTAAGAACATCATGACCCCCTAATGTGTCTACCACCCAATCCATCTCCCCTAATCTTAAAATAAATTTGTCTATCAAGCTCCGATAATTAATACTTTAATAATTTATCCAAAAATAAAATAAAAAGTAACATACACATTAGCTTCATGGAAACAGAAATTGGTCGATGTTACCCTGGGTCTTTTCCCTTTAGTAGCAGGTCTATTGATCCCCCATTTCGCGAGAAGGATGGAAACTCTAGTCTGTCTTGCTGCAGTGCTTTTATACTGTAATGTGAATTTGTTATAATCCGAGATCTGCACAAGCACTTAGAATTAAGGCGAGTATTTCAGAACAAATAAATACAATATTGTGAGTATAAAGGTGGGCAAAGTAGTCAATGGAACAAAGCAGCTCGAGCGGGAAACTCCGCTTGTTTGAAAAGAGGAAACGCGCAGTCATTGGCTGGCACTCATGCGCAGACTTCATGTATTAGCCAATCACAAGGCCTGCATCATCGCGTCACTATGAGCTCGTGGCGGTTCGATGCTTTAAAAGCCGGTGTTTAACGCAGAGCAGCATTTCCAGCGTAAGCAGGACAGAGAGAAAGACCGCAGCAATGGCAAGAACCAAGCAGACCGCTCGTAAATCCACCGGTGGTAAAGCCCCGAGGAAGCAGCTCGCTACTAAAGCCGCCCGTAAGAGCGCACCGGCCACCGGCGGCGTTAAAAAGCCTCACCGCTACCGGCCCGGGACCGTGGCTCTGCGGGAGATCCGCCGCTATCAGAAGTCCACCGAGCTGCTGATCCGCAAACTGCCCTTCCAGCGGCTGGTGAGAGAAATCGCTCAGGACTTCAAGACGGACCTGCGCTTCCAGAGCTCCGCTGTCATGGCCCTGCAGGAGTCCAGCGAGGCTTATTTGGTCGGTCTGTTCGAGGACACCAATCTGTGCGCCATCCACGCCAAGAGGGTCACCATCATGCCCAAAGATATTCAGCTGGCCCGCCGCATCCGCGGAGAGCGCGCTTAAACCCGCGTCTGCTTCAACCCACAACGGCTCTTTTAAGAGCCACCAAAACTACAAAACGAGAGAATTTCAAAATCAACTCAATGAGTAAAAAGTTGTATTCATACATTACATTAACACTACATTGGTCACTGTTCTCTAAATCATCAGCTACTATTATATATATTATATTATACATATATAATTCTAATTATAAAAAAGGACCGTTTGTTTTGCTCGATAAGACTCTTCGTCAGGTGGGATCGTGCAGAGCCCTTTGAAACTGCATTGATTTGGACTTCAACAATTTGGTTACCGTTGAAGTCCTGAAATGATTTCCTCAAAATAATTTATTTTCCACGAAAGAAAGTAAATGATCAGAAAACTTTCGTTTTGAGGTGAACTAATCCTTTAAGTTTAGAACTATCCAGCTTGTAACTATTATTACATAACATGCATATTGACATCAATCTATAAAACTGCCTTGTCTGTTTAAAGTCAGTCTCAAAATGCTAATCTGTAAACAATTCAAAGGTGTAAACTCTTTACAACATATCTGAATTAAAGTTATAGAACTTAAATACAGGCTAATCTCTTTGTTTATGAGCAATCTTATGAAAATTGAGCTCATTCTTTTAACTGCACAATTTATTCAAAACAAAAACAAAACTCAGGTTACTGCCATGTACATTTGTAAAGTGCAAACCACTGTTCAGTCCTTGTACCATTTTCAGCCCGGGACACACCAAGCCACACTTAATGCCCAAGGCCAGCCCCTCCCACTGGGGTTGAACCTGGATTCATGAAGTAACAAATCTGTTCTTACTATCCTGTCATATTTATTTTTTAACAAAAATGAAGAAGAAATATGAATAATATAATATGGCCAAATAACAAATCACATACTGAGTTTTCTGCTACAAAGTGTCCAATTGTTACTTTAAAAAAAAGAAAAGAAAAAAAAAGATGTATTGCAGTAAGAAATATACTTTTTCGACTTTTGTTTATATATATAATGGCATAAAATATATATAACATAAAACATGTTAATACATACATATACATATTGATGTAATAAATACATTATATGAAACTTTTCTGCTACAAAACATACAACTGTTGCATTATGAAAAAAAATAAAAATTGCATTTTAAATTAAAAACTACAAAGCAGTCATCTTTAACTAAACTGACAATCAATATGCAAATATGCATCTCAATATGCAAAGAAAGAAAGAAATAGGCCTTCATTCTCTACAAGTTTTGGCTTACACTCAGAACTGAAAATAGCAAAGCCTTACAGCATCAGCAACCGCCTAAGCAGTGCACTGGTTTCTGCAACTTTGTTAATAACTGTCTCATTGTCTATAGACATGAGTATTTCCTTTTCTGTGCCCATTAACATGAATCCCTCTAAGTGCTCCTGAGACATTGAGCTTCTTAGCCTGTTCTTAACAAATTTCAGGGTTGAGAAGCTTCTCTCACAGGCGATCTGAGTGATTGAGATTGTCAACACAAACTTATATGCCAAACCAATTACATGGTAGGCATCAGTAAGAAGGTTGTACTGTGAGCCAAATGGCAGAGTTTTTGCAGCAGGAACAGGTCGTGTTCTCCAGTTGTACCTCTGGTTCCATATACAATGGTCCACTTACCAAATTTAAGGAGACACTTGCTGATGTCTTGGAGAGCTGAACTAGGGAGCCCATTTTCCTTAATTTTGCCAAAGTTATTAGGATCAAGAGTTCTGCATTTGCTGAAAACCTTCTATGTAATGCTACCTGCCACAGTGTCCAGAATGACATTGTGCACATTGACCTCACAGTCAGCATCTGGTGATGTCAGAGGGTCATCTTCTGATAGCTCTCCAGGCATGTTTTTCTTTTTCCGAACCTGTTTCTCTGGAAGTGCAGTCTGCAGTTCTATCTCAATGCTGTGCTCTTTTTGATTGGCCCTACCCACAAACCCATCAGCTGCTACTTTCACTCCCTCAAAGTCTCTGATAAATTTGTTAAGGCTTTCCTTTGTCCCCTCAACCAGGTGCTGAGCTGCTAGCATATCCATAGCCTTTATCTGTAGGTACTTGGAGAGGGGGGATGTACACTCAAAAATTCTGAGAAAGGTTTGAGCAGTGAGGACCGTCTCAAACTTTAAAAGGGCTTCAATATATCCCTTTGCTTTGACCCGCACTGTTGGCTTCTGTTGGCACTGTTGAGAATTTAACATATTTCCTCAACTAGGATTTCTTAGGACTTAGTATGTTGTTCTGGACACCTCATATAAATTATCTAAGCTGCAAAAAATAATTTTACAGTTAGTCTGTCGTAAAACGCTACTTTGCCTGGACTAAGTTTGCACAGTTCAAAGTCAATAGGTCAGAGTTTCTTAACACAGCATTTCTGTGAAAGTGGCTTTGTTAGCCCGTCGTTAACAATTTATGCTTCTGCAAGAAATGCATAGAATATATTTTGTGCAAAATAGGTGTAAACTCAGAATTGCCATTAAATAAGCAAGTATGTAATTTAAATAGTTTAGATAAAATTAGGCAAGTGGTAATTATCACAAATTGAGCATAATAACTGATTATACAAAATTTCAACGTCATCGAGCCACCTCTAAATATTGTTCAAATAAGCTCATATTTTGCCTGAATTATTTTTTCATGTTTTATAACAAATTGAGGGGGTCAGACAATTATAAATCTATATATATATATATATATATAGTAATTTTGATCACATCTTGTAATAATTACTTTAATGAGCTAATTGTTTTTGCCTTAAATTAAAACATGTTAGCAAACTGCACGACAGAGCCTAATATTATTGTTTCTCTATTACCCACTTATCATGCAACTCTTGAAATGGGTTGAACTGGAATGTCCAAAGTCTCTATCCACTATGGACCTGATTTATTATTTACATTTTTGTTTTTCTTATGAATTTGTTTGATGCACCATGCAAAGATGCATGAAAGCTGTGACAGAAATCAGGATTACACCACCAAATGTTGAACTTTTCTGAAGTTAAAACATTAGTCTTGTGTTGTTTAAAAATGAATATAAACTTTCTTTCAGATTGCTAAATTATTGATGTCTATTGTTCCCCCTTTCCTCAGTCTGTCCGTTTGTTTGAATGGATGTCATGTTATAACTAAAGACAATAATCTTGAAGTAGATTTTTTTTTGTGCCATTTAAAAAAAAAAAAAAGCTCTAAATGGCAATGGTTTTACTTTAAATTTGAAGGAAATGTTGTCAGTAGTTTGTAGAATGATCATTTTACTTAAACACACATATAAATAGTAAATCCAGACACAACATTTTGTATTTGACTTATCCGCACACATGGCTGATGATTTTTTTAAGTTAAATCAAGATAGAAAACACAGCCATCTTTCTTTTTACTGTCACAATCAACACATCGTGGTAATTTTGTATGCATTTCTGCAAATCCATCTTGATATTTTAGTATATTTCTCTTAAAAACAGTAGAATAAATAGTGATTTCTAATATTCATTGGTATATTTTAAATTGGTATAAGGCACAAATGCCTGTTGTAGTAAGGTAAAAATGCACTTGAAATACAGTTGTGGTTTGTTGTTGTTGAGATTTACAGAAGTTGGGAAATGCAGTTATAGTTCACAATTTACACAATGTTCAAAAAACAAAAGACAAGCCTATTTTTTTTCCTTGACATTTTAAAACTAATGGCACACTGAAAGAGATGGATTAGGGCTATGAAACGTGCTCAGCCTAAATTATCCACTTAAAAACTTGGGAAAGTGTTGTCATCAATGTTCATATTAGCACTAGAAGATCCATGAAAATCTTCAGAATAAAAGCTGTAAATAGTAAGACACAAAAGCTCATTATCTGAGAAGGTGAGTGGCTCTTAAAAGAGCCTTTGGGGTAGTTGAAGTCAGGCACGCCTCACTTTGAGCTGGTGTATTTGGTGACGGCCTTTGTGCCCTCGGACACGGCGTGTTTGGCCAGCTCTCCGGGCAGCAGCAGACGCACGGCGGTCTGGATCTCTCTAGAGGTGATGGTGGAGCGCTTGTTGTAGTGCGCGAGGCGAGACGACTCACCGGCGATGCGCTCGAAGATGTCGTTGACGAAAGAGTTCATGATACCCATCGCCTTGGAGGAGATGCCGGTGTCAGGATGAACCTGCTTCAGGACTTTGTAGACATAGATAGCATAGCTCTCCTTCCTGGACTTTCTGCGCTTCTTTCCTCCTTTACCGGCGGTTTTGGTGACAGCCTTCTTTGAGCCCTTCTTGGGCGCGGACTTTGCTGGTTCAGGCATGATGACGCGAGATCACAAGACTGACGAACCACTGTTATCTCTAGAGTTATACAGTGGTATTTATTCACTGCCCTATGCTAATTTTCAAAGAGATACTGGAATTCTCTGATTGTCTGTTTTCATAGGCCAAACCCATAAACTCGTACTTCATTGGACAACTCAAAGCATCAAGCAGGCCAATCACAGGCGGATAAATAATAGTCCCGCCCACTGCTCCATGAACGACACCCTCCCTCAAGTTTCCGTTGTTTCGTTTCCCGCTCTTTTTATTCAATATTTTTTGAGAAAATAAGCGGTTCTAATATTGTGCAATGTAATTTTTAAACCCCTTTTAAATCTATTGAGAGAGTTTGGGAGAAAAGAAACGAATAATGGTCAGACACCCTTTAAAAACAGTATCCTCATGAAACTATTGTTAAAATGTTTAATGACAGAAAAAAAAATGAATACAAGCTCATTGGACCGTTTGTGTACAATATAACATTTTCGTCTTCATCTTCACTTCTCTTAACTGTGGTAGCCATACTATGTTAATGTAATTGCTAGTTTGAGTTGTTAGTTTCCACAAAAAAAAAAGAAAGAAAAGAATATTCGTTAAAATAACATTTATCACAAAAACATGCTCACATTTGTGATGTAAAAAACAATTATATATATGGGCGTTTCTTCAACTAGGGGCACTTTTAGGCTTGTGAAGTTGATTAAAAAAAACTTGATCAAAAGTCACATAACACAGTCTCATAAGTTTAAATAATTTGTCTAGTTTTAAGGTCTGTAAGAGAACAAACATAGATTACAAGAGAAATTGTTAATATTTTACATTTTTTCCGACCTGCAATGAACAAATGTCATTTCCACCACATCTCAATATACAGCTGTTATTTAAAAACAGAATAACTTATGCCACTCAAGAATTGTCTAAGATCATTTTTGTAACTAGTTTTATCAGTTTTTCCACAATGTACAAAAATTATACATTTGTCAATGAGATAAATTAACTGCCCTAAGGACCAAATGGTGAACTGTACACCTGCACACTCTGAAATTTAATTTTGGTTAGGGCAAGAGCTTATTAGAAAATAACTAACTTGAATTTTTATATTAAGTAGAGCATGATCTCGTAAATTGTGGATACATTTTTAATGTGTGATGAGAACTTTTTAAATGTTTTTAAAAAATGTGTGTGGTGATGGAAATGACAGGGTGGTGGTGGAAATGACAATGAATTAACGTGAATGTAGAGAAACAGTAATATTTAGAGAAATATTTATTTGAAAAATATATTTTGAAAACTCTTAAACTCATCACACTCAGTAAACTCAATTCACAACGTCAATCTACTCTTGCGATCCATATCAATTGTACTTTGTAATCATAAATGTCATTTCCACCACATGCTGTCATTTCCACCACAGAGGGCAGTGTGGTGGAAATGACATTTCTGTAGTTTTTTGTGAAAAAAGGGAAGATAGCTTCACTGATAGCTTTGAATAAATACTCAGCATTTCATGCATGCAAAATACTCTTATTTAACTTAAACATTTTTACTTTTTAAAAACACCCTTGAAGGTACAGCATGTTTCCACCACATGCTGTCATTTCCACCACAGAGGGCAGTGTGGTGGAAATGACATTTCTGTAGTTTTTTGTGAAAAAATGGAAGATAGCTTCACTGATCAGCTTTGAATTAATACTCAGCATTTCATGCATGCAAAATACTCTTATTTAACTTAAAAAAAAAATACTTTTTAAAAACACCCTTGAAGGTACAGCATGTTTCCACCACATGCTGTCATTTCCACCACAGAGGGCAGTGTGGTGGAAATGACATTTCTGTAGTTTTTTGTGAAAAAATGGAAGATAGCTTCACTGATTAGCTTTGAATTAATACTTAGCATTTCATGTATGTAAAATACTCTTATTTAACTTAAAATTTTTAACTTTTTAAAAACACCCTTGAAGGTACAGCATGTTTGGAAATGACGTAGAATAAATATATTAACTGATCAAGCAATATTTACCTTGATTTTTCTTATTTGTTCTTGATGAAAATTAAAAATTGCCTCCATGTCCAACATGTGCTCTGATGTCTCTGAACATTCCCATAGAAACCACCTAAACAATCTTTCACACAAACTTTTTAAAGGGACATTACAGTGTTGTGGTGGAAATGACACCAATACTGTGCGACAGCTATATTTTGTATAAAAAGTAATATTGATGGTGGTCTCACATTAAATACTATAATGTATTTTAATTATTTTACTAGTGCTTAATTTAAGTATATTAATAGTTACCAGATAAGTCATACTTTTAAACTGTATTTTCATTGTTGAAGTTAAAAAGTCTGGGTGTGCGACAAGGAGAAAACAGTGATTTTGACACCTATAAGGAGGTTGAAAAGTATGAAGAAATCATAATAGAAAGGTAGTAAAAAGTTAAGGAGGTTTTATTGTTAGTTTGAAAAAGAAAGAGGATTTTGTCCAAAATTGTATGTATTTTTAAAAATATGACCAAAGTACATAAAAGTGCCCATAGTCTAAGAATCACCCATATATAATAGACATGACAATTCGGAATGAATTTTATGGTTGATAATAATCAAAACATTGACTCTTTATGTGGCAGAGTGTGTGGCTCTTAAAAGAGCCGTTGGGTTTGTGGGGTTTCTCCTGCTTTCAGGCGTTTATCCGCCGAAACCGTACAGGGTGCGTCCCTGTCTCTTCAGCGCGTACACAACATCCATGGCGGTGACGGTCTTTCTCTTGGCGTGCTCGGTGTAGGTGACGGCATCGCGAATCACGTTCTCCAGAAACACCTTCAACACTCCGCGGGTCTCCTCGTAGATCAGACCGGAGATGCGCTTGACGCCGCCGCGGCGAGCCAAACGACGAATGGCAGGTTTGGTGATTCCCTGGATATTACTCGAGACCATGCTCTCGCTCTGCTAACCGCCGGCCCCCTCCGCGTGGTCCCCGGCCTAGGATTGCGGTAAAGCCAGAGCCCTCAAAGTCGTCCTAGCACGTCTAGGGAAACGACGGTGTTCAGGTCTCGCTGCGGCCAGACTTCTACCAAAACTTCTCGCTCGTTCAATTCCAGACAATGTGACTGTTCCAGTGTATTCTGCAGTAAACAAGCCGGAACCACAGCCCGCTTGCCTGCACACAAACGCCGTTTTTTCGGCGACCCAGATAAATCCCATAAAGAGTGTATTTTCTGGTATTCTGGCCACGGCCGAGGGTGTTATGAGTGTAGTAAAAATGCCAGCTCAGTGCTCATTCCTACACACAGACACAGCCCGCCACAAGCCAGGGCTCGCACACATGAAATCGACTCATGTCGATTGTGCATTAAACGTAGTAAATGTGCCCACGACCCAGTGCCCACAAACACTGCATTCTGCATGTCTCACGGTTTCAAATGGGTTAATGTACCTTACCAATTCTTGTCACCTGAATTGGAATTTGTTTGTCACTGCTCAATGGTTTGTGACTAATATGGAAAATATAATGTCCATTGCAAGTTTTGAAGGAACATGATGCCTTAACTGGATACACCTGGTAATTTCAACTTTGAGTGACCTTTAAGTGCTGGTATGTAAAAATCAGTGTGCAGCAGGCATTATGTTTCCGAAATTTTTCATAAATTGCATATGTCCATGAATTCTGCAATTTTTTGTTTCCGGCAATGGGCTTTATCTTTTTCCATTTCCGTGTGGATCTGTACATTGTAAAAGACTTGGGTCCTGGCCTTATGCTTCTGTTTGGCTTCTTTTGATGTTGCTGTTGGTCCGCAGACTTTGGTGTAATGCCGTGCTCTCCATCGCTGTCTGTCAGCTCCATAGGTGAGAGATGGTCTGCAGACTTTGGTGCCACGCCACACTCTCCACCACAGTCTGTCAGCTTCACAGATGAGAGATGGTCCGCAGACTTTGGTGCCATTCCGCGCTGTCTGTCAGCTCCACAGGTGTAAGGCTGTCTGGAAATTAAATGCGCATGTAAACACCACGACAACTCCATCCTGCAGGCCTGTGCAGATGACAGTAATTTCTGTCAGACAGACTAAAGTAAAAAAGTAAAGACTGTGCTGTGGTTCGGGTCTTACTAGATGTGAACTACTGGATATTTCTCCACCATTCGCCATGGCTACTCTACCCTGATATCCATCTACATCTTATTATCAGATGAATTCTGAGCACTCAGACCACAAACTTTAGAATCTGAACAATGTGTATGTTTTAAATTGCGCCTTCTAAAGTGGCAGGTTTTGCACTGCGCAAATATATACGCATGTCGCCGCTACTACATGTGCGACAAAGTGGTCACGAGCCAGTAAATCTTTCGTTGCAACATCAGCAGAAGGGTAAGCTTTATAAACCAAGCGTCTTAATGCATTACCAAACACACAAGCCATCTCGTTATGGAGCTGACGTCGGGAGGAAAAGTAAACCATAAACATCTCTGGCTCGACCAGAAAATAAAAAAAACACTTGAGCTCATTATCATTTATTATCATTATCATTTACTTGTGCCGCCATCTCAAATTGTTCAGACCAGTCAGACCATTCCCGTCCCACCCCAATGACCCCAGTAAATATTTCTGGCATGAAAAGAGGGCGAGAAACTGGAATTACATTAGAGTTAGCAGCTGTCATATCTAGAGGTCGACCGATTCATCGGTTTTGCCGATATATCGGTACCGATAGATGATTGGTGGAACTATCATTATCGGCAAAAATCCATACCGAGATTTTCCGGATTGCGTCCGTTGCTGGAGCAGCTGAGAAGAGTGCGCTGGCATTACACAGTACGGGAGCACTGAGAAGACACTGGTGGCATTATGCAGAGAGCGGCCTCTAGAGGACAAATAAAAATTATCACTGGCACCGTGGCCCGCGGCCCAAGATCGCGTTGAAGCCCGAGCCCGCGAAGTCCTCCTAGCATCCGCAAGGAGGAAAAGATGGTTGAGTCCCGCTACGGCCGGACCGCCATCAAAACGCACAGCTCTGTCAGTCCCCTATGTTCAGGCTACTGCAGCAGCACACACCGCAGCCAACGAGCCAGTATTAACACTCGCTCGCCTGCACACAAACGCCGTTTTCACGGCGACCCAGATAAATCTCAAAAAGAGTATAAGTGCTTTAAGTGTAGAAAATGTGCCCACACCCATGTGCTCACTGCTTCACACAAGTACAATCCCCATGGTAACGCGCCCAGAGCGCTCTCTCATAAAGCGGCCTCACACCGCTCGAGTACTAAATGTAGTAAATGTGCCCACACTTCCGTGCTCACAACTACTCGCTGCTCGCTCTGTCACTCAGTTACCTCAAACTGCTACGGCTCAAGCCGCAGGGGTATTAAGTGTAGAAAAAGTGCCCACTCCCGTGTGCTCACTGCCTCACACAGACCAGGTTCCCATGGCAACGCGTCCAGAGCGCTATCTCTTAAAGCGGAAACTTTCCGCTCGAGCATCAAGTGTAGGAAATGTGCCCACAGCCCTGTGCTCACACCTGCCCACTGCCCGCTCTGCCAGACAGGTTGCAAACCTCATAAAGCCCCCAAACACTGGCCGTGTCATAAGTGCAAATCCCGCGCCAGCTCACGAGCACGCGCGCCCACTTTCAGACACCATAATCCCCACGCCGCTCTCGCGCCTGGGTTATTTGACAGCAGTTCACGCTCCATCGCCCGAGATCGAGCTACTAAATTCTGCACAGTCGGCCAGCCCTGTTCTTCTGCCCTCGTGTCCGAGCATCGCGCGCGCCGCCCCGTCTTCTCTGATACGGGTTCCCCAACCCGCGCAACGCGGCGATCTGATCCCAGAGACCATTCGACCCCTAGCTATGCATGCAAAAGCATGGGAGGCTATTCAGGGCGCGTCAGAATGGGTGCTCAACACCATAAGACACGGTTATTCGCTCCAATTTGCTCGTCGCCCTCCGCGCTTTCTAGCGCAGACGGAAACGAAAGTGAGTTTGGAAACAGCACATCTGCTTCAAGCAGAAATAACAAAGCTGCTGCGAAAAGGGGCCATAGAACAGGTGCATCCTTCCCTGAGCGAGTCAGGCTTTTACAGCCGTTACTTCCTCGTTCCCAAGAAGGACGGAGCATTAAGACCTATTTTAGATCTGAGACATCTGAACAAGGCTCTCATGAGACGGCCGTTCAGGATGATTACAACCAGACAGATCCTCGCGCAAATTCGCCCAGGAGACTGGTTTATCTCTCTCGATCTGAAAGACGCGTATTTCTAGATCCAGATAACTCCCCGTCACAGGCCATTTTTGAGATTCGACGGTCGAGCTTATCAATACACAGTCCTGCCGTTCGGCCTGTCTTTAGCACCCCGTACATTTACGAAATGCATGGACACGGCTCTCGCTCCCCTGAGGAGTCAGGGAATGCGAATTCTGAACTACTTGGACGATTGGCTCGTTCTAGCGCAGTCAGAGACAGAACTTGTGTCTCACAGAACAGCGCTACTCGACCACCTGGAGGGTCTGGGTCTAGCGGTCAACTGGACCAAGAGCTCGCTCTCGCCCCGGCAGTCGATTTCCTTTCTCGGAATAGAACTGGACTCGGTGGCGATGACGGCCAGATTGTCGGAGCAGCGCGCGCGCCGCATCCAGCGCCTCGCTGCATCCTTCAAAGAAGGCAACCGGGTTCCCCTGAAGGCATTTCAGCGCATTCTGGGGCATATGGCCTCAGCTGCAGCAGTGCTTCAGCTGGGTTTACTGCGCATGCGCCCGCTTCAACGCTGGCTGAGAACGCGCGTATCCCATCGAGCCTGGGCGACCGGCGGCTCGCTAATCAGAGTGACTCAGGTCTGTGTCTCAGCCCTGCAGCCCTGGCTAGCAGCCGAATGGTATCACACGGGAGTGAATATGGGAGTGGTTTCACACCGGAAAGTTGTCTCAACAGACGCGTCCAACCTAGGTTGGGGAGCGCTCTTCGAAGGCAGACCGGTCTTTGGCCACTGGTCAGACCAGGAGAATCTCCTACACATAAACTGTCTAGAGATGCTCGCGGTCGAGAAAGCGCTCATGCACTTCCTCCCTTTCCTCCATGGTCACCATGTTCTAGTCCGCACGGACAACACTTCAGTAGTGGCCTATGTGAACCGCCAGGGCGGTGTCAGATCAAAGCAACTCTGCGCCCTGACGGAACGCCTCCTCGTATGGGCTCAGCACTCTCTGCGCTCTCTGAGAGCATCGCATGTGCCTGGCCATCTGAACGAGGGCCCCGACAGACTGTCCAGGGACAACGTTCCCCCTGGGGAGTGGTCTCTACACCCCCAAACAGTCCAGTCGCTGTGGCGCCGCTTTGGCAGAGCGAAAGTCGACCTCTTTGCGTCAAAAGACAACGCACACTGCCCAGCGTTCTTTTCGAAGAGCGAGGACGCGCTGGCCCAGCCTTGGCCCAGCGGCCCGCTATATGCGTTTCCACCAGTCTCTCTGCTGCCTCAGGTCATCGAGAGTCAGGGAAGCGCGCCACACAGTGCTCCTCATAGCCCCGTTCTGGGAGAACCAAGCTTGGTTCCCGGAACTCATACAATTGGCAGACTCAGCCCCTTGGCCGATTCCGGTGCGGAGAGACCTTCTCTCTCAAGCCTGCGGCTCGATTTGGCATCCCCACCCAGAGCACTGGTCTCTGCATGCGTGGAGCCTCAACAATTACATGCTGATCTACCAGAAGGGGTGATGAACACGATCATACAATCTAGAGCCCCCTCCACGAGGCGGCTCTACACGTCTAAATGGTCTGTGTTTAACAAATGGTGCACTACCAGAGGGCTCAATCCACAGACATGTGGGGTCTCGCAAGCATTGTGCTTCCTTCAAGAGCTACTGGACGCGCGCAGGTCCCCCTCCACGCTCAAAGTCTATGTCGCGGCCATTTCAGCGCTCTCTGTTTCAGAGCCGGGCCGCGCATTAGGAAGGAACGAGTTTGTCATCCGCTTCCTTAGAGGAGCGAGGAGGATGAACCCCCCGCGACCCCCTTCGGTTCCTATGTGGGATCTTTCACTGGTCCTAGACGCACTGAAAGCACATCCCTTTGAACCCTTAGAAACTGTGGACATGAAATACCTCACGCTCAAAACCGTTTTTCTGATAGCACTGTCTTCAGTAAAACGTGTGGGAGACCTTCACGCGTTATCCACTAACGCTGCGTGCCTCGAGTTCGGACCCAATGACTCTAAAGTTATTCTCAGACCGAGGCATGGGTACGTCCCAAAAATTTTGGGCACTCCCTTCAGAGCGCAGGTCATTTCCCTTTCAGCCCTGCCGAATACTGGCTGCGAGGCAGATAGTCACCTCCTCTGCCCAGTTAGGGCGCTGAGAAGCTATATTTCGCGCTCCGCCGCCTTCAGGCGTTCAGAGCAGCTTTTTGTTTCGTTTGGTGGGCGCACCAAGGGTCTCGCCGCCTCGAAACACACCCTGTCCAGATGGATAGTCGATGCTATCGCAGCTGCTTACGCATCTAAAAACCTGCAGTGCCCTTTGGGCATTCGGGCACACTCCACCAGAGGCATGGCCTCATCGTGGGCGTGGTCCAGTCGGATTCCCATTCATGACATTTGTGCAGCGGCAGGCTGGGCCTCCCCCTCCACATTTGTTAGGTTTTACAACCTGGAAGTTCCCGCTTTGCAGGCCAAAGTGCTATCAGTCTAAGTCTCGCGTAAGCCAGCCCACTGTCTGTGCGCGGGCTACGCTGCTGATTTAGCTCTACTGGTTGAGCTACACTATATGGAAGTGTTAGTTGGACCGGCTGTGCCGCTCCCTGCCCCATATGATGTGCTTGTGTACTGTGGTATCTTGGCCGCCCAGCTCCGCTTCGCGTTCCCTGGGCTCCCCATGGGATTCATTCAGGATGCTGAGCGCGCGCACGGCGTTGACAAAGGTGTTCCCGTAGCGTAAGCTAGCTTACGCAATACGAGAGAACCTCTCGTAAGAGAACGTACTCGGTTACTAAACGTAACCTCTGTTCTCTCTAGAGAGGGAACGAGTATTGCGTAACCCGCCGTGCTCTCGCCACGAGCTCATTTCACTTCATGCGACAGAAACCAGCGAAGCAGCCTCTGTTCCTTGCTTATATACGCTAAGCCACACCCCTAATGACGGGCTGTGACGCACTAAGCGCGCCAAGCGCGCTCATTGGACGTGACGTCACGCGCAAGGCTCAGCCATAGGCTGCTGCAGTTGCCACAGAGCAGCCAATGGGCACGCGATTCGCTTGCCCTAGGTCTGCAGGCTGCCGCACTGCGTTGACAAGTTTTTAAAAAATTTGGATAATTTTTGGCTTCAGTATCTCGAGAAAGGAGACTTTCCCGCAGCGTAAGCTAGCTTACGCAATACTCGTTCCCTCTCTAGAGAGAACAGAGGTTACGTTTAGTAACCGAGTACGTTATATCACCATTTGAAACTAATGAACTTGCTCCTGATTGGTACACAGACATACCCTCTCCCTCCAAATTATTATTATTATTTTGTCCCACCACTGCCACCAGTGTAGTAAACCTTTTGATATCTTTAAATATGTTTAACCAGATTTATGGAGGACAGAGGGTACATCACAACACCGGACTTAATGGAAAAATATCACCTTGACAATTTTATTTAGAAAAACATAACCATTATGTAAAAAAAATAAATAAAAATAATTATATATATATATATATATATATATATATATATATATATATATATGTATAGCAGCCATAAATCCGAGCATATTTCACCTCCGTTGTTTTATTCATTAAACACAAATAAAAGCCTGACTACGCCAAATGTTCAGTTTTCTGATAATATAATTGGCATATTAAAGTGTGGCAATAAATTAAATGTAACAATTATATTACTACTAATTATAAAAATGCCAACAGAGTAGCTTGATGCAAGGAAATGGTCTCGAGCAACACAAAGAGTCCCCATATTCCCCAGAGCGCGAAAATCCAGTCAGGTTCACCACTGCCGAGCCTCCCTTTCTCTCACCTCTCGTCTCTTTAATGTCCTCCACTCCAGGTGAGATCAATTATCCCTGCCTTCGGTCCATGCTGCAGAAAGGTTCATATGGGCGGGGCCAAAGACAAACAAAAAGATGAATCCCCATTACAATACTTCATGCAAATAGTTAAATGCACTGATAGTTCGAGTCAGTTTAATCATCTTCTAAATGAATGCGCTGTCTTCATTAAAACACACAGACGGAGAAACGGAAAGGGATAGGGCTCCCTTTCCGAGCACATTTCTTTAGATTATTGTAGATTTGTAAATGAATGTGTCCCATGCACTCATGTCTCTCTCTCTCTGCAGATAAGTTGTGTGAGTTTCTGATAAAGAATAGTGAAAAGGTGAGAGTTGCACCATTTAAAGATAATATAATTGCTGGAATTTATGTTTTTTGTTGTTGTTTTTTTTTTTTAAACATTTTGTTTGTTACAAAAATGTACAGATATCTTCTCTTGTGTACATATAAGTAACAGGAAGTACCAAATCATTGCTAAAAGCCACAGCACCACTTTCAGTGATACTGTTGAGTTGAGTTTGCCTCCTGAAACTGCCTGAACATCTCGTACCCAGCAGGCCAAGGAGCAACGCTGGAGTTCTTGCAGAGGTATGAAACCAGCAGTTCATTTCATACATCAAAACATTAATGAAAAAAAAACTCTATAGCTACATCTAAATTAATCCGGACACATTTGGAAACATTGTTTTAATTTTAAGATGTTCTCAGACCACACTATCGTTCCAGCATTTTCCAAAAGTTTCACACTGAGATGTTGGATGACTCGTAATTCATCTTCCTGTGCATGCTGTAAAATGTAAAATGCTGTAAAAGCTGATAGTGATGATTCCGAGAGACCAGAAATAGCTATGTTTTCTCAGGACAAAAAAAAAAAAAAAAAAAAAAATCCTGTATGGAAGGAAAACACTTTGAAAGGACTTTGAAAACACTCACTCTTTCCTGCTTAGTTTAATTGTTTGTTTTTATGACCCCTTGTAATTCATCGGTTGACTAGTGGTCCAGTTTTGAAGACAAATTGTTTAATTATTATTATACTGTGTGCGTTTTTTTTTTTTTTTTACAAATTGTTGTATTGTTATATTAAGTATACTGATACAATTGTTTTAAAAGCATTACTAGTTTTAAAACTGTTATTGTTTTTATTAAATTAAAACTATTAAATGAATATTTCTTTATTTTGCAGTTAAGAGGCTGGCTTTTTGTATATAGCAGTGTTCAAACTTGTTTATAGATAATTTAAAGTAAACAGATTTCATTAAACATTAAAAAGCTAAAGAAAAACACAAGATTTTATGTAAAATGACAGTTATAAATGGTACTTTATTGACCGAAAATGACTGTTTTTACAAGAAGTTTATTTTCCGTTATTTTGTTTTATTTTTATGGCACCCCCACTTTTCACACTCTTGTACATCGGGTGACTGACATCATTTGAACAGGATGGTTAAACTGGCATGGGATGTTTTTCTCACCTTTGCCTTACCATGAGGCTCCAGTGCTCAGGTTACAGTAACATGGACAGTAAATGTGCCACAGAGAACGATGGGAAGATGTCCAATGGATTATGCTGGCAAAAGCAACAACAGTTTTTGGGGAAACTCCTTAATAGAGAATACATGGAGATGTTATCTGTTCTGAACTTCTCAAAATAGTTCATGGAGGTCTAAAATCTCCCATGTAGCATCTAAGGGTTTGGATCCTGAAGATGTTGGACATGCCCTAACATTTGTGCTTCAGCTGTTCATCAGCTTCAGCTATTAACATCAGCTAGTTATACCATAAGGGGGGTTTGAGCACACTCACACACCTTTGTGCCATTTCTGGAAACAGTTCCTGTTCAAATGAAGACACAAGTGAGCGTCACAGCTTCTTTCCATGCACTGCTTTGCAATGAACACGCATGCGGCGACCAGCAGTGGCAATATTTCTGACATCAGAGGTCAGCTCAGATCCTGGAACCGGCACATGGTCACTACTGGTGTGTTTTGGTGCTGTTTTCTGAGACACACCACAGAGCTCTCCAATAAGCTCTTCAATAAACTTTTTGTGCGTCATGTTGCCGTGTAGCTCCTTGTGCAATATGAAAGCGTTGGTGGCAGCAACGTCCAAGAAGTGTAGAAAGACTTTTCTGTACCACTTCATGGTTTTGTGCTGTGCAGTGTAGTACTGCAACAGCTGATCGGACAGGTCAACACCTTCCATGTGCTGGTTGTACGCGGTCACAGGTGCAGGACATGGAAATGTCTTTTTCCTCCACGTATCTTGTACTTTCACTTGTCGTTGCACACGGTCTCCTGTATAGGCAGCATGGATGGTGGAGCAAACAGACACCTCTTGTTTGTCCATCCACTTCACACACACAAGAGGCCCATCCCGAATCCACCGGATGGATCCCCTGCTGGACTTTTTGGTCAGTGCATTAGATGAGCTCTGTGGGAAGTCCTTCCTATAGTCTCTGTAAGTTCCACAAGCACCAAACTTCATAGCAAACAAGTCTGTTAAGAGCTTTGGACTTGTGTAGAAATCATCCATGTACACATGATACCCAGAGCCCAAAACTTTCTTGTCCAGGAGAGACATCACAGCATCATAAGAAAGCCCATGGTCTGTGGGAAAGATGTGATTGCGCAAGTACAAAGAGAGGTCCACAGTATATCCATTCGACGAGTCCGTAAGGACAAAACACTTGAAGCCCAGCTTTGTTGGCTTGACTTTCATGAACCGTCTCATTCCTGCATTTGCTCTGCATGCCACCAGTCTTTCCTTCACAGTGACATTTCTTCTAGGATGATAGAAGGCTTTGCACGCAAGACGGATGGTGTCCATGAGGGGTTTGACCCTGAAAAGTTGGTCATGTTCAGCTGTTCCCCTCTTTTTGTCATTTTCCTTGTCTGCATCTGGGTGGCTCATGTGCAAATTCCATGAAATGGTGCGGTATCGGTCCCTAGACATGACTGTGGCGGGAAAGGGCACAGAGAAGAGACTGTCCTGCCGCCAGTAGTCAGCGATGGAGCTCATCTTCACCATGGCCATGTAGAAAACGAGTCCAATGTAGCGGTACAGCTCGCCAACACAGACATCTGTCCAACTGTATTTGCGACCCTGTGCGAGTGCCCTGGCTGCCTGAGCGTTTGTGTTGTGGCACAGATTTGACACGGCGCTCTCTGAGAAAAACAGTTTGAACAGACTCACAGGGGAGTGTGAGTCAGCAAGACTCAACTGCGGCCCAGGTTCCCGTGCCGGCAGGAATCTCCGAGGCTTTGGGGCCACGTCGACATCAGTCTCTTCCCTCCATGACAGAGTCTTCTTGGCTCTCTTTGCAACAGGTATCTGCTCACAGTCATTCTCACATCTGTGGGGGGAGAAAACAAAAGTGAGCATGCTGACAACAGGATCACAACAACATCATCATCCATTACTAATAGTGATATATTGCCCATTCATTAAAAAGCTTTTTAAAACCCACAATCACTTTGTATGTATTATTTCACAGTGTGTTCTCAAAATTAATCTGTCAGCTGTAAAATGTAAGATAATGTGCACATACTCATTAAGATTCTCAACCGCGCTGAAAAATGAACGATGCTTTTTTGCCATCCCTGTGTGGGGTGCACGTGAAGGAACCACATTTCTAAGAAAAGAAAAGGTACAAGCACAAATATTAGTGAACATTTGTTAGCTTAGATTGTCCAAGGTGGCATACCAGTGTATGCATAAGTGATTGGCAATTAATGTGTATGGCTGATGCTTTATGCCTGACGATGAGGCATCATTGAAACATTTACACCTAAGCAGATATTGGAGAAGGTGGCATACCAGTGCATGCATAAGTGATTGGCAATTAATGGATATATAGTCTCCTGCTTCATGCCTGTTGATGGGGCATCGACGACCTTATGTTATGCACGTTCAAAACATTTACACCTCAGCAGATACTAGAGAACACAGTTAAGCTCAGTTGATGAGCCAGTATTTTACAGCAAACGCCGGTGTTCTGCCGAATAATACCACCTATCAGATTGTGCTACCAACACTATATTTGTATTAAGGGAAGGTAATAAAGCCTCAAACCACATGAATATGATGTAAGCTAACCCAGAGTCTGAATATTTAATTTTCTCTCTCTCCACATTATAGAGAATAAATGCTTGTTTTGTAAGACATACTATGAAAAGACCACAGGACAACACATTTCACCCATAATATTAAAAACAGGTAGCCTAGATTTCAGTCTGGACAGGTCTGAAACAGCTATACGTGTTGGCAACTCTAATAACTAAAATAAGAATAAATGACTTACTCTTGAGAAAATGTGTCCTGCGCTGGATCAAAGCCCTCCTCCAAATGCAGGTCTTCATCGTCAAGGTATTCGTCGTCTTCGGATTCTGAAGAAAAAGTTAATTCTTCCTCACTGTCTATGGTCATCTGAAGAGCTTGCTCGCGTGCGTGACGTGCCATCTTGATGAAAGGTCAATACAGCCAAACAAAAGTTTGCTGTCAATTTTATCCTATTGATAGGGGGCGTTTACCAGATTTCTTATGTCAGGTAATTACCATGTGAATGATTCGCCCTGCCGGTGGGTGTGGCCAGACCGGGGCATAGTTACCTTTTTTCAGGGGTGGCCAGTGATTTTATTGGGATGGCAAAAAAACATGCATACTAGCTTTTGGAATATGAACACACACGGATTTCGTGTAAATGCCTCTACAAAAAATCATCTATGCAATTTTATGATTTCTTTTTATTTATTTATTTTTTGCGTGGCATACATTTTCTTTCATAGACAATTAAGGAGTCTCCGACACAAACGCGATCAATCCGTACAGTAACCGATATAGTTTATCTAAATATTAGCTTATAGTTGTCACTAAATATTCCAATATATATATATATATATATTATTTTTAAGATATTAAATATGCTACAGCGTGCATTTGCACTGCACAACATTAGTGCAGTCAACTAGGTGTTTATTGAACGATCCATTGAAAGATTTAAAGATAATGCTAATTTCAGAGGGCTGGATGGCCCTGCTCTGGTTGCGTGTTTTCATTGGTCAGAAATGGGCTGCTGGAAAGACACATCCGCCAATTGAAAGCTCTTAAATTTGAATCCCTTCCCATCGTCCGAACCACCAGTTGATTCTTCAACGCGCCTTTTTGTCTGACTTTCCCGCTCATGTGACAGATCACAATCATGCCAATATATACTTTAATCTGACAATTGTAATTCCGCAATGTTCTTACATATTATGGTGCACATTATATTAACTCTTTGTGAGAACGTGTATAAACATTTGAAGATCATACATATCAACACGCAAATAAAGTCCCTCAGGATTCAGTTTGAGTCCAGAATTTTGGCAAGAAGGCCTACATGTTTTGTGGTGTGTAAGAACTAGTTTAAATTTTGAGAAAATTAAGCTTGTTGCAAGGGAGCAGGGTTTGTATACATTTTCCATTTCAAAATCCCATACTTTTTCACACTCAAATTATTTTTCAGCATTATGTTTGGCATATAGTAGCCTACAGTCATCTTTATTGTCCTCCCCCATTGGTTTTCTCGAAGTGATAACATGTACGTGCTTACACGATGAGGAGAAACTTAAACACTTTATAGCCTCTATTCACCTCTGACAGGGGTGCCGCTAAGGGGGGAAACGTTAGGACAATTCTAAGGGCACACACACTTTTGGGGCCCACAGAGATCGATTTTATTAATAGTAACAGTGTAATAGTGGGCCCAACATAGACATAATAAATACATAGATGCCCTATTGGCCGCTGGATCGTACGTCAACGGCGCGGCCATATTGTGGAGGGCAACTTTCCCCTAACTCTCATAATGGGAATTGAGAAAAATGCCTGCTTCGTGTGCTGCTTGGGGCTGTAAAAAATCGCCACACAATTGAAAACAGGTCTTGGTGAATTACCTTTCACAAGCAAGACTGAACATTTGTTTCTGGTTGTATTTGGTCTTTATAATTAACTAATAGTAACGTTAGTTGGTCGTCGGAGTCAGTCAGACTAAAATAGGTAGCGATGTCGCTAGTTAACTTAGCTGTGAAAGTTGAGACATAAGTATGTAGCATTGTATCACCATAAAGGATATATCAGGTATCTTTGTTATTATTTGTAGTATCTATCTGTAAATATCTATCATGTTAGTGCTATAAAATACAGAAAGCAGCCTGTCGGTGTGATTTGTTTTTGCCGATTTGTTTCATTTTCTCAATGGCGGTCAATTCTAATCACAAGAAAAGCTAAAAAACAGAAAATGGTTTTTCCACAATAAGAAAATTGTATTTCATTTAATGTGAAAATTGTATTATATCTCTGTATGGGGGTCTTCACAATTCTTATCCAAGAATAAAAAGCCAAATACATGAAAAGCCTGAGCTTGGACAATTCCTTATTACAAAAAATATATGTATATTTTATAAGTCTAACTATCGAGATTTTAAATAACTAGAGATGGATCTTTTTGTACACCACATACAAACCACTGAAATTGGTTGATAAATGTAAACGTTATTTTTGTTTTTTATCCAGAAAAAACGTAGCTCACCGTTTACTTGCATTTGTTTACAGCGCAGTCTTGCCCTCAGTAATATGGTGGACGTGTTGATGTATCACAGCAAGTTTCCAAAGCGGCCAATAGGGCATCTATGTATTTATTATGTCTATGGGGCCCAACCTCATATTCTTTCATAGGGCCCAACATTGCTAACATGAGTCCTTTACATTTAGGCTCTTCAAGAACAATAAATGACAGTAATATGTGACTGTATACAGGGACTGCTTGTGTGTTTTCTTACAGAACTTTCTGCCTCTGACCTGTTTGCATTTGTGCCTTTGCTTTTCCTTGTTTTCTATAAGTTAGATATTTTAAATGGTCTTTTTCCTTTACATCGGGCCATCCAGGTAGTATTGTATGACCTAAAACTCTTTGGCTATAACATGTAGGCCTACAGCACATTTTTACCATACATTGTAGATCATAAAAAAAATAATGTAAATTTTTGTTTTTAATAAACTAGTCAGTCAGAAATCCGATTGGCTGGTAATATTAGCAAAGTTAATAGGGGACCGTTTCTTAAAAAAAATACTGCATCTAGTACAACATTAGGCTTCAGTATTTGAGTATTGCATTATTAAGATGTAAAAAAAAAAAAAAAAAAATTGTTGGATCCTCTTGTCATCGGTGTCCTCAAACTCTCTTTCTAGGGAAACATGAGGAAATGGTGTTTCATATAAATACTGTTTGTCATGAGAGCCCCATTTCTTTTCACAAGAACAAAATCAAAGAAAATTATCATATTTTGTTCTTAAGACTCCACTTTTGATTATTCTTGTGTAAGATTGCCCTGCTGTTTTGTAAGACTGCTTCTTTCTGTTTTGTTATGTGCACATCACGGACAAACCTAGACAAATCAAGAACCATGCCTTGGACACACTGGTACACTCGAACTCAAGATGCACACATACATTTGAATTTCTGACATCTCTTTCTTATTATTATATTTATTAATATACCGTAAATGGGGTTGATCTTTCAGTATTATGATTGGATGGCCTGCATTGTGGATGATTCTGCTTTATCTTGTATACATATGACCCTTCTTCCTTAATAAAGTTTTGAATGTGATACTACAATGTCTGTGTCTTGATCATCAATCCAGTACTGATGCCACACATCACAGGGGTCGAGGCCTGTTTCCATCTGATGACTGACAGATGCTTCAAGGCTGTAGAGAGTCTACCTGAAAACAAATCTACCAGAAAGATATTGTCTTTGATCAGAATACCCTCATATCCCCTGTTGTTTTAGAACAAGGGAAATATGAAACTGGGTTGTATAATATAAAATATAAGTTGTTTTTTGAGTCACTTGCTCTGCGCCTTGCTTAAATGAGCAGCTCATTCAGATGAGTTTTTACATGATCCTCATTCACATGCCGAAAACTGAGATGAAGGATGAATAAGGATAAACAAACATGACGATTTACATTTTTATTTAGGTGATATGATGTACATCATCTTATGGAAAGGTTATATATTTATTATTAAAAGTAATACAAAGTATTATTACTTTACTGCCAGATCACCTGCTGGCCAGACATGAGTCACAGAGAGACTCGGAGCCTCCGGATGATGTTCGTGTGCTTCAAGCTGCCCAAAACAACATCTGTATGAAAGCCTCCTCACGGTCCTCACTGATGCTGATTTCATAAAAACTCTATTTCAGACTGTTGACTGTGCTGAACACACAGATGACGCGTTCAGGCTTTTATCAACCTTTCCACTTTATCCATCAAATTTACACGCGGCTTTCCCCCGTGGCTGATGCTCGCCTTGGATTTGATCTGACGGAGGCAAAATAAACATTTCATCATCGGGTATTTTAGTCTCCGATGAAAGCTCAGAACGTCTGCTTGGTGTTCACTTTGTTTTGGCTGCGCCAAACTATTTTACCACTCCAGTTTTGAACCAAATGTAAGAGAAGAAAACACACGCGTGAGGGGCTCGTGGACGCGCACAGAGACCCGAGCGGGCAGGTTGAGTCTATAAGGTTCTCATGTGCTATTTAAGAACGCAGCGCCGCGAGATCGTCATTCATTGCTGAGAGTAGAGAAGCGTTTGAAAGACTGTTGATCATCCGATCAGAGAGAAATGGCAGAAACCGCCCCAGCACCCGCTGCTGCCGCCCCGGCTAAAGCGCCCAAGAAGAAGTCCGCCGTGAAAGCCAAGAAAGCAGGTCCAGGCGTCGGCGAGCTCATCGTCAAAGCTGTGTCCGCATCCAAGGAGAGGAGCGGCGTGTCCCTCGCCGCGCTGAAGAAAGCGCTCGCTGCCAGCGGCTACGACGTGGAGAAGAACAACTCCCGCGTCAAAATCGCCATCAAGAGTTTGGTGACTAAAGGCACACTGGTGCAGGTCAAAGGGACCGGCGCCTCGGGCTCATTCAAGCTCAACAAGCAGCAAGCCGAGACCAAGAAGAAAGCGGCTACTAAAGCGAAGAAGCCCGCGGCCAAGAAACCCGCCGCTGCCAAGAAGCCCAAGAGCGCAGCGGCTAAGAAGCCCGCCGCCAAGAAATCGCCCAAGAAGGCCAAGAAACCCGCAGCCAAAGCCGCTAAGAAGGTGACGAAGAGCCCAAAGAAGGCGACGAAGAGCCCCAAGAAGGCAAAGAAGCCAGCAGTCGCTAAGAAAGCAGCCAAGAGCCCCAAAAAGGCAAAGGTTGCTAAACCTAAAGCCGCCAAGCCTAAAAAGGCAGCGCCCAAAAAGAAATAAAGTCCAGTGTTTCTTCCTCAACGGCTCTTTTAAGAGCCACCCACTAACTCTGAATAAGAGCAAAACTCGTTTATATCAATGATTTGTGTTATGTTTGAAAGCGAATAGATGAGATTTGACTTTTGAGCTCTTAGACTCATGCAATCTGAACAAACAAGTCAAAACTGTTTAAAAAAAAAAAAAAAAAACTTATGTAAACCATTATTTATATAAGGAATTTATTGTAAATGGCCAAAAAAAGCTTAAGACAGACAGTGATCAGTCTAAATATGTTGTACAACACAGTAGAGACAGAATATACACACACAACACTATGCTGGAGAATTGTGACAATACAAACAACCCAAACCCTACAATATGGACAGTTATAAAACTCCAATATTACAATAGGAACATAATTCTGCACAGTATCAGACAGTCAATGTGCCCAGAATATACAGTGTGTGTGTGTGTGTGTGTGTGTGTGTGTGTGTGAAAGGTGTGCAGCACATTTGGTAGAAACAGCGTACAATATCTATTTTTGTATTTATTTAAATTTCATACATATAATTTTATATTTCAATGGTTTCATCTCTTCTGTTTTACAGATAATTAATACTTGTTCATAATCCCCGCCAGAAAGGGTATGGGGCTTTGGAGGGAAGTTCAGTGATTGGTTTGAATCTTTACAGACTCTAAACCAATGGGCGATTGGCACTCCCGTTTAAAGGCAGTGTGTGGAGACAGTTATTTCATCCTATTATTTTAGGCTGAGGTGATTGAAGTAACTGATCTAAAAATGAGCGGAAGAGGCAAAACCGGCGGCAAAACCCGAGCGAAGGCTAAGACTCGCTCCTCCAGGGCGGGACTGCAGTTTCCCGTTGGCCGTGTTCACAGGCTTCTACGCAAAGGAAACTACGCCGAGCGCGTCGGTGCTGGTGCTCCTGTTTATCTGGCGGCGGTGCTCGAGTATCTCACCGCTGAGATCCTGGAGCTGGCTGGAAACGCCGCTCGGGACAACAAGAAGACCCGCATCATCCCCCGTCACCTGCAGCTGGCGGTGCGTAACGACGAGGAGCTCAACAAACTTCTGGGCCGAGTGACCATCGCTCAGGGCGGCGTGCTGCCCAACATCCAGGCCGTGCTTCTGCCCAAGAAGACCGAGAAACCCGCCAAATCCAAATAAACAGATTGAAGACTGGGTTATTGAAACAACGGCTCTTTTAAGAGCCACCCATTTTATCTGACAACGAGCCTTTTTCTTTATTTTTTACAAACACCATGAACTCATTTGGTTAAGTGGGAAAATGACCCATCAAATCTATAAAACGTATGAATTCTCTATATCGACCTTTACATGTATAATCGTAGTTGTGCGCATGCTTGCTATAAGCGCATGATGATCCCCTAACGTGTGTTTGCTACCCAACCCATCTCACCTAATATTAAAATATAGTTGTCTACCAAGCCTTGATAGCTTATTGTATGTAATAAAAATTGATTATCTGAAATAAATAAATCCATTTGCATATCAGCTTCAGGAAAACAGAAATTGGTCATCAATGTTACTCTGGGTATTTTGCCCTTTATGCTGAGATTTACGGAACGTCCCCCTGTTTTACGGGACGGATGGAAACCCTATTGCGTCTCGCTGCCGTGCTTTTACACAGACTTACACTTGACTTTGTTCTGATCCAAAATCTGCAAAACCACTGGGAATTACGACGAGCATTTCAGAACACATAAATACAACAATGTGAGTATCAAGACCAGGGAGCTTATGTACACTGTTTTATGAGCAAAACAAAGCAGCTCGAGCGGGAAACCCTCCACTTGTTTGAAAACGCGCAGTCATTGGCTGGCACTCATGCGCAGACATCACGTATTAGCCAATCACGAGGCCTGCATCATCGCGTCACTATGAGCTCGTGGCGATACAATGCTTTAAAAGCGGGTGTGTAACGCAGAGCAGCATTTCCAGCGCAAGCAGGACAGAGAGAAAGACCGCAGCAATGGCAAGAACCAAGCAGACCGCTCGTAAATCCACCGGTGGTAAAGCCCCGAGGAAGCAGCTCGCAACTAAAGCCGCCCGTAAGAGTGCCCCGGCCACCGGCGGCGTCAAGAAGCCTCACCGCTACCGGCCCGGGACCGTGGCTCTGCGGGAGATCCGCCGCTATCAGAAGTCCACCGAGCTGCTGATCCGCAAACTGCCCTTCCAGCGGCTGGTAAGAGAAATCGCTCAGGACTTCAAGACGGATCTGCGCTTCCAGAGCTCCGCTGTTATGGCCCTGCAGGAGTCCAGCGAGGCTTATTTGGTCGGTCTGTTCGAGGACACCAACCTGTGCGCCATCCACGCCAAGAGGGTCACCATCATGCCCAAAGATATTCAGCTGGCCCGCCGCATCCGCGGAGAGCGCGCTTAAACCCGCGTCTGCTTCAACCCACAACGGCTCTTTTAAGAGCCACCAAAACTGTACAAAACGAGAGAATTTCATAATCAACTCAATAAGTAGAAAGTTGTATTCATACATTACATTAACACTATATTGGTCACTGTTCTCTAAATCATCAGATACTATAAGAATTGCATATAATCCTTATTATAAAAAAAGGACCGGTCGTTTTGCTCGATAAGACTCTTCGTCAGGTGGGATCGTGCAGAGCCCTTTGAAACTGCATTGATTTGGACTTCAACAATTTGGTTACCATTGAAGTCCTGAACTGATTTCCTCAAAATAATTTAATTTCCACGAAAGAAAGTAAATGATTAGAAAACTTTCGTTTTGAGGTGGACTAATCTTTTAAGTTTAGAACTATCCAGCTTGTAACTATTATTACAATACATTCATATTGACATCAATCTATAAAACTGCCTTGTCTGTTTAAAGTCAGTCTCAAAATGCTAATCTGTAAACAATTCAAAGGTGTAAACTCTTTACAACATATCTGAATTAAAGTTATAGAACCTAAATACAGGCTAATCTCTTTGTTTACGAGCAATCTTATGAAAATTGAGCTCATTCTTTTAACTGCACAATTTATTCAAAACAAAAACAAAACTCAGGTTACTGCCATGTACATTTGTAAAGTGCAAACCACTGTTCAGTCCTTGTACCATTTTCAGCCCGGGACACACCAAGCCACACTTAATGCCCAAGGCCAGCCCCTCCCACTGGGGTTGAACCTGGATTCATGAAGTCACAAATCTGTTCTTACTATCCTGTAATATTTATTTTTTAACAAAAATGAAGAAGAAATATGAATAATATAATATAGCCAAATAACAAATCACATACTGAGTTTTCTGCTACAAAGTGTCCAATTGTTACTTTAAAAAAAAATGTATTGCAGTAAGAAATATACTTTTTCGACTTTTGTTTATATATATATAATGGCATAAAATATATATAACATAAAACATGTTAACAAAGCAAAGCAGTCATCTTTAACTAAACTGACAATCAATATGCAAATATGCATCTCAATATGCAAAGAAAGAAAGAAATAGGCCTTCATTCTCTACAAGTTTTGGCTTACACTCAGAACTGAAAATAGCAAAGCCTTACAGCATCAGCAACCGCCTAAGCAGTGCACTGGTTTCTGCAACTTTGTTAATAACTGTCTCATTGTCTATAGACATGATTATTTCCTTTTCTGTGCCCATTAACATGAATCCCTCTAAGTGCTCCTGAGACATTGAGCTTCTTAGCCTGTTCTTAACAAATTTCAGGGTTGAGAAGCTTCTCTCACAGGCGATCTGAGTGATTGAGATTGTCAACACAAACTTATATGCCAAACCAATTACATGGTAGGCATCAGTAAGAAGGTTGTACTGTGAGCCAAATGGCAGAGTTTTTGCAGCAGGAACAGGTCGTGTTCTCCAGTTCTACCTCTGGTTCCATATACAATGGTCCACTTACCAAATTTAAGGAGACACTTGCTGATGTCTTGGAGAGCTGAACTAGGGAGCCCATTTGCCTTAATTTTGCCAAAGTTATTAGGATCAAGAGTTCTGCATTGGCTGAAAACCTTCTATGTAATGCTACCTGCCACAGTGTCCAGAATGACATTGTGCACATTGACCTCACAGTCAGCATCTGGTGATGTCAGAGGGTCATCTTCTGATAGCTCTCCAGGCATGTTTTTCTTTTTCCGAACCTGTTTCTCTGGAAGTGCAGTCTGCAGTTCTATCTCAATGCTGTCCTCTTGTAGTTTTTGATTGTCCCTACCCACAAACCCATCAGCTGCTACTTTCACTCCCTCAAAGTCTCTGATAAATTTGTTGAGGCTTTCCTTTGTCCCCTCAACCAGGTGGTGAGCTGCTAGCATATCCATACCCTTTATCTGTAGGTACTTGGAGAGGGGGGATGTACACTCAAAAATTCTGAGAAAGGTTTGAGCAGTGAGGACCGTCTCAAACTTTAAAAGGGCTTCAATATATCCCTTTGCTTTGACCCGCACTGTTGGCTTCATACTCATATCTTCCTCAATTGAGGCGAGAGTCAGCAGCAGGTCAACATACAGAGCATCTTGAGGCTTATCAAAACACCCAAAGACCTTAGTGATAGCCTGGTCCTTTGCCCACCACCCGGTTTCCCCTATTGAGCACAGTCTTCTATGATGTTTGTCGTTACTTAAAAACTGCAACATCATTAAGCAATGAAAAGAGAGATGTACTTTCTACAACACTGCATGTTGTGTCTGCCAGTACCAGATTCAGAATATGTGACTGTAGGAGACTGCTCTGAGAGAAATGCAGAGAACCCTTGATATTGTCCCTGCATGTTAGCTGCACCATCAGTGGAGTTGCCCACACATGTGCCAAAGTCAATACCAAGCTTGTCTAATGTCTGTTTGAGCATCTCTGTGAAATATTTTCCTGTCGATGCTTCACAGTCTACCACAGCAACCAGTCGCTCATGGATGGAATCTATAACATATCTTAAAATTACTGCACATTGGTCTTTTGAGGTTATATTTTGGGTGGTATCTATTTGGACCGAAAACATGCCTGCCTGTTTAATCTCGATCTGCAGTTGTGCTCTTTATAATTTGGCTGATGACATCCACAACTTTAAAGATGATGTCTTTTGAAAGAAAACATCTGGTTGCCAGCCAATAGACTTTTGCCTTTTTAGCCATTAGAAAGTAAGTATCGGCACAATCTATATGGGCATTACTTTTATCATGTTCCTCAATCTAATGAACATGTTTCCATGCATTCACACCTCCCTTTATGAAAGGACTACCACCTGCAAGAGGTGCAAATGCCAAACATACAGAACAGTTCAGAGAATTTGCAGCTGGTTCCATCCTTTCTGTTATAAACTTTTGATATGTGATGTTTCGGTGGCTGTTGTGTTGAGGATGATAACTGAAAAACACATTAAGGTCCTTGAGACTGAGGATGAGCAAAATAATTAAACTGATCAGTCTCGTCTACACTGGTTGCTTGTAGCTCAGGGAACTTCTGCCTGGCTGTTGTTGTCTCACTGAAGATCTCTGTCCCTATTTCTTTCCTTTTCTCACTTCCCTCAGCTTCAGAATTAACTTTATTAAACCACAATCACATTTAAAATAAGTTAAAAGGCTGAAATCACTGAAATTGAATTAAAAGTGATAAAGCTGAATAAAAAAAAAATTATTCCTAATTTGCTTTGCAAATATGGCCGCCAAGTGAACAGACTTTCCTTGAAAGGGACTTTGCTATAGTAGGCTACATTTACATTTATTTTATTTCGGGCATTTAAGATTAAGACCCATTCCTATGTGTTTGAATGGAGGAATCCTAAAATCTCAAACTACTTGCCGAACTCACAATTAATTAAATTATTTTAAATCAGCAACAAAATCTGACATGACCTTTCCCATAAATGTTGTTTCTTATGTTCGTATAGCATTAAAAAAATGATTATTTTTCAGGCTAGACGAGCCAATGCGCATGTGCAGTCCTAAGCGCCAGTCTCAGATTTCTATGCAAACTGCCACTGGAGAGTCTAACTGCAGTGACATAATGACATTACCAATCAGCTAGTGGCTCTTCAACTTAGAAGGCGGGACTTTCTGTGTTTCTAAATCAATAGTCTTTGACCATAGTCACTATACCTTGAGTCGCCAGTTCCTGTGTGTTCGTCTGTCTTGAAAAAATATATTAGTTTGGCACGTTTGTCAGGGAACTTCTGCCTTTTGTCTCACTGAATATCAATGTATCTGTCTCTTTCTTTTTCTCACTTCCCCCAGCATCAGGCTTATCTTTATTAAACAATCACAATTAAAATCACTGAAATTGAATTAAAACTGATAATCAAAAGAATGAAAACCTGAACTGAATAGAAATAGAAAAAAGAATTTCTTCGAAATAAGTCACTTTGGATAAAAGTCTTAAATACATACATGTAGCTAGTTTATCTATTATAGTCGCTGTACCTTGAGTCGCCCTTTCATGTGTGCTCATCTGTCTTCTGGCACATTTGGCCGAGAGAGTTCTGTTGAGAGTTCTCACAACAGAAAACGGCACTTTTGAAATGCACGGGTCTGATCATGTGCTGATTTAAATTCAAATCTGTAACTTAACGTAACACATATAGGCCTATTTGTTTCTGTGTGTTTGAAAAAATGAAGAGAAAGCAGGCGAATCTGCCGGTCCAATTTGAGCCGTGGCCCGATGGCGACTCTGGGCCTGCCTTGAGGGTATTTTCACTTGTCTACCTGACCTGGTAATGTGTCCATGTGGCTGAGAATCAGGCAGTTCTTTGTATTGTGTCCTTGTCAGTTGTAGATGACTGAGAGTCAGTGACCTGTGAGTCCATCTCACTATTAGTGTCGTTGTCTGTTGCTGTAGTGTTGCTGTAGTGAGACCAGAGGAGAACTGGCCCCCGACTGTGCCTGGATTTTTTTTCTCCATTCTGTCACCTGATGGAGTTTTGGTTCCTTGCCACTGTTGCCTTGGCTTTTGGCTTGCTTAGTTGGGGACATTTAAAGGGATAGTTCACTTTGAAATTCATTTTTGATATGTTTTAGCTTACCTCAAGGGCATCCAAGATGTAGGTGTCTTTGTTTCCACAGTAGTTTCAATTTTGATATTTTTAGGTCAAACCGTTCTTGTCTGTCAGTCATAAAATGCAGGTCTATGGTCACTGTCTCAAAACACAAGCACAGAGTCCAAATTAAAACAATTCCCCACGTCCAAATGAAACAATTCCCCATCATAAATACACATTGATGGCCTAAGACACGAAACGAGCGGTTTGTGTGAGAAAACGAACAGTATTTATATCGTTGTTATCTCTTGAAAACAGCACACGTCCAAATGATCTGACGGCGCGGGCGGGTATAGATATATACATAGATGTCGCCTTGGCTACGGTTTCGTTCCAATGAACTGCAGTAGCGAAGGCGCCATCTAGTGTATATATCTATACCCGCCCGCTGGCGGGTATAGATATATACACTAGATGTCGCTTGGCTACGGTTTCGTTCCAATGAACTGCAAAAGCGCCTGAAAATAGGTCTAATAGGTTAGACAAACTTAGTCCCGATCACGTTGGAAGAAGTTACCGAGCTGGGGACTATTTTCAGGCGCTGCGTCATATCATTACGCCTGCTGCACTCATGGTACAGCCGCACAGTTCCTTGATTATTACGCTGGAATGAGAGTAGTTCCTAGCCATATAGGCTTAGAAAATCGCAACTTTTCATTTTCCGTCGATCTTAGTACACGGTTTAACTACAGAAGAGTCAAGTTTTAAATAGGAAAAATATTGAAACTCTTTGGTCATTTTGAAAGAAATGCTACTGGACTCATCAGAATCAATGATCTGTGCTAAGCTATGCTAAAAGTGGTACCGTCAGACCCGGAGTTCGGCTGAATGGATTCTAAAACGGTAAAACTCAACTGTTTAACTCTGGGGGAGATGTAAAATGAGCTTATTTCCGAAAAAAGTGGAGTATCCCTTTAAACATTTCACGCTTGCTTTGTGGTGACTTTCCATTGCATGCTGTGTGCTTTTCTGTTCACCTTGCACTGTTTTTGACACTGCTTATTTTGTTTACTTCTATTTCTTCAGCTAGCATTTTCATCTAATTTGACATTACTCGTTGGCCTGGCAGGTGTTGATTGCTTTTTCCAACGTGAGGTCTGCCTCACACAACAATCTTGCACGCACATTGTCGTCTCTTATCCCGCATACGATTCTATCCGTGATAAATTAATCAGTCAGGTCGCCAAATTCACAGTCTTTCCCCTTGTGTTTAAGATCTTTGCGCTCTCGTAAAAAAAAACATATGGCGAATGTGCGGTAGATTCTTTCTGGGCTCACAATATTCTTTGAATTTCCTTTTTAGTGCATCAATTTTATTCACTTCTTGCTCTGTGAACTGGAATGTGTTGTACACTTTAATGGCTTCTTCACCCGTAATATGAAGAAAAGTAGCACACTGCACTGTCTCTGATTTCTCTGTCACGCCACTCGCAATGAGGTACAACTCGAATTTCTGAAGCCATACCTTCCAATTCTCCGCCAGGTTGCCGTGAAGAGACAAAACTGATGGTGGCTGTGGTAGCGACATCTTTTCAGTTGTGCTTCTTCTTTTTTTCTTTTTATCCATCTTCTGACACCATGTTATGTATTTAATATACTTAAGGTGAAGAATAAGATGACACAGACACGAGATGACTTTCACAGCAGGGTCTTGTGTTTTTACTTAACTTGACTGTTCATGACGTCACCCAGGTACAGGTAGCATAACCATACAAAATACATGACAGTATTGCAGCAGGCTTTGAGGGGCACTGCTAGACTTTATATGACACTTTAGGCGGCTGCATATATATATATATATATATATATAAAACACCTAACCCTAAAACAATTCTAACAAAAGGTTTCTCAGCTGTTTTTAGGTGTCCTTAATAACATACTAAAAGTTTACCAAAGTTTGACCACTAGAAAGGTGTAATTTTCAAGATGGCGTCCAAGATGGGCAGGAAGCCCTTAAAATGTCCTAACTCCTTCATTATTTGACCTAGCCAAGTAATCTTGGTGCCTAACTCCATGTTTTCTGGGTCTATGAATCCATTGGACTTGTTTAAATTGCACTGACATGATTACATACTTATGGAATACATGATTTTGTGAGATTACTGTAAGGTTTTATCTTTGTTTGGGGTGAACCAGAGATGTCAACGATTTAGCTTATGTCATTTAACTCCTACTCAGTACGTGTTTTTGGACACATACCCTTTTTTTGCTAAAACACAGACTTGACAGTCGATGTAAAAGTTACTGCACCCAAAAGTAACTTAAATTGGAGTTGTATAACTTTGATCAAAAACAACTCTGAATAAGCCCGAACAGAGGCCTGTGTGTGAACCCTCTAAAATGGTCACTCATTTAAAATTTTCTCAGCTCCAGGGCAGGATTTGGCATCCTCGACCCAAGATATGGAGGTTGTGGGTGTGGTCGATTAGAGGCAGTCGCTAGCGACAATGGCATCTGGTCTTCCTGCTGATGTTTGGGAGACCATTGATAATGCTTGTACGTCTTCTACTAGACCGCTGTATTACTCTAAGTGGAAGGTTTTTGAGTCTGGTGTTCGGTTCATGCAGTGGACCCAGTCAGCTGCCCGGTCGGTTCAGTGCTGGAATTCCTGCAGGATAAATTTGTGGCTGGAGCAGCTGCTACCACCTTTAGAGATTATGTTGCGGCTATCGCTGTGGCGCATGTCATCACAGTTGTTTGTATGCTTTGGGGCTGGCCGTCGAGGGCTGGCCGCCTCTTAAGCACAGGATCTCTCACTCGGTGAGAGACGCAATTTCCAAGCTTCCTTCACCTCTGGGCGTTAAAGCTCGCTCTACTAGGAGTATTGCGTCCTCCCAGACTCTTTTCAAGGGAGTTCCTTTAGAGGATGTTTGTGTGGCGGCAGGTTGGTCCTCTCCGCACACTTTTATTAGGTTTTACAACTTTGATTTAGATGCGGCCCCTGGTTCCCGGGTTCTTTCTGTATGAACCGGTCACCTAGGTCCTAGTTGAGTCTGGTCTGGCAAAAAAAAAAAAAAATAGGAAAGTTACTTGTTGGGCCAGATCTGGCAGCGCTTAGCTTGGCGTGTGTGGTATATCGTTCCCATTGCGTCATCGCTACACAGCATCGAGTGAACCTGTGAAAGAGAACATCTCGGGTTACTCGCGTTACCCATGTTCTCTGAATAGGGAATGAGACGCTGCGTTCGCTGCCAAGCTCCTCTTGCTGCCGAAGGAGCTGCTTCTTCTTCGGTGGAAAATCTGAGGAGCAGATGGCGAGTTCACTGTATAAGAGTGAGTGACGAAGCCCCGCTGAGGAGGCGCCCGCGCCATCGGCCAATGAATTGGCGTGATTCTATACGGGTTCAGACAATCAGCACATGCCTTCACGTGACAGCCCTGTTTTGACAAATTTTACAGTACCACACATCTTCTAATGAATTTATTCTTTATTGGAATCAAAAGAATGGTTATGAACCACAGAAACCACCAACACTAGGCAAAACGATATGAAAAAAGGAGAAATATGCAATTACTTAAGGGAAATTGTACTTATTTTTCGCATAAATATGCTTGTAACCAATTGCTTTAATATATAATTGTACTTGTAACCACTTATCCATCATGCAAATATGCTAATTAGAATATTACATGGCTCAAACATGTATCAGGCACCAGTATTCCTGGTCTAGGAGGAATACAAAGAAGTTGTGGTGTAATTAAGAAAGTTACAAGAGACTGTTTAATGTAGAATGCCTTTATTTTGAAGGTGTGTGTTTTATTTTGTAATTTGGATTTCTTGTGGGTGGGATCATTTCCTGTTGTGCTGCAGTTGCGGTCATGTTGAAGAAGCACATGTTGTAGTTAATGCCATCCCTATCCATCCTTCTTATGTTCGGTCAAGGGGTATCGTCAGTGAGTATATTTAATTTAATAACTTAAGACCCAATTTAGGAGCAATATATTATTTGTTTTGAGCTGAATTTATTTATTTGTTTACTTACCTGTATCTAGGGATGGCTGATGCAAAACTGACGTTCCGAAGCTTTTCGAGATCCTGAAGCGCAGATGTTTCAAAACACTGATCCGAAGCGTGATTCAAAACACCCATGTCACGTGACTACGGCTAAATGAAGCCTTGGCGTGTTTCACAAGTGTTTCAACAGGTGGCATGGTCCGCCGGATCAGCGTTTGATTGACAGGGTCGGGAACAGACCACACAATCGCACATCTGTATAAAAGTGAAGTCAAGGCATCTTGACCTCGTGGGTTTTTGTGAGAGGAGTTTGATTTTGAGATAGCGGATTTTTGGTGATATAGTGACATTTATAGTGCGATTTGTTTAGTTATATTTAGGCTTACATTTAAATTTACACATTGACTGATAGGCTAGAGACAGACCGAGTATACATATAGTGACACATTAATAGATGCATAGATAGAAATATATATAGACAGATAGATTAATAGATAGATACATAGATAGATTAAGATATAGATATAGATAGATAAATAAAAATGGAGGCTCCACAGAAGAGATGCCGTACATCTGTGGTGTGGGAGCATTTCCATTTGGAAACCCCAAATAAAGTGAGATGTATGTATTGTGATCAGCAGCTAGCCTACTGTAACAATACATCATCCATGATGCGCCATTTGAGGAGCACTCATCCTGCCATTTTGCAGGGTGCAGAGGATGGTAGCATTCCCCCTGTACCTAGGCCTGCTACTGACACTGCTGGGCCATCTAAGCAAGGTATGCATTGTTTGAAATATAATTATTTGTATGTCCTTGCTAAAAAATATCTTTGCATGCCAGCAACAAGTGTCCCTTTTGAGAGGATTTTTCAAAGGCTGGAGAAATTATCTGTAAAAAAAAAAAAAGTAGGCTAAGTCCTTCCACAGCAGAGAAATTTATATTTTTTAATAAAAATCTATAAAAAAGTGAGACATTGTGGTTTGATATCTTTTATTAATATTCATTTTTCATTACCAAAATAACATTATGCACAGTGAGGAGCCTACAGGTTACAAGCTTCACATTTTAGAAAAATACAATAATAAAAACAAAACAAATTTTTTAATGGCTCGTTGTCAAGGTTGTTTCAGATCAACACCTGCAAGTGACCACTAGGTGTCAGCGTTGAGACGGTTGTCGGATTGTTTCGAAGCCTCGACACAATATGGCACATTTGCTTCAACTGTTTCATTATTTCACGAAGCCTCGATCTGCCCACCACTACCTGTACCTTAATTAAGATATTTTGAAGGTGCAACCTGTAAAGGGGAAATAAAGACTTTATTTATTAATTAATGGTAATACAGAAAATACTTACCTGTATTTTGTTATGTGTTTGTTATTTCAGTTTTACATTTTCTTCATTAAAATTACCTGCCAAGTACAACACATCACCTGTTCATTGGAGGAAAACTTTTTGAAGGAACGAGTTTAGCTTGCTGTTTCATGTCAGATGAGAACAGTATAGGAGTAATGGATATTTTAAGGACCTGACGGCCGCCATTTTGAAAATGGGGCCTTTCTTGGAATCAAACTTTGGTAAACTTTTAGTATCTTTTTAAGTACATCTGACAATACTGTAACCCACTGAGAAACCTTTTGTTAGGGTCAAGCCATATTTGCAGCTGACTACTTTTAGGATATATGGATCGTGAGTCTGACTGCATTGGAACTTGTCCGGACAGAATGGATCGTTTCCCTTTGTGTGCTGTTCACTTCAATCAATATTTTGTGGAAAGTGTATGTGTTTGTTTGTGTCTTACAATATATTGCTTCTTACTGAAACAACACATTTATTGTAAATTCGAATGTCCAGTTATATGACTATTTCATTTTAACAAAGAGTTTCATAAGGACAGTAGTGTGTTTGCAGCCCCATGTGATGCATTTAAATAAAATATTTTCAGGTATTTATTGACCATGGGACTTGCGGTGGGGTACAGTGGCGAATAGCTACGTGTTTGTCACCATTACTGTGGATTTTTCTGTTTTTTCTTTTTTTTTCCTTTTTTTTTTTGTATTTTTTTGTGTGCTTGAACATTTGATTTCTCTTGTGTTTTTGATGAATGTTTAAATCTGCGACTACTACGCTTTAAAGAGCGTTTATTATGATCTTTGTGAAATACATTTTATGAAACCTGAATTTTAATATGAAACACAGGTCAGGGTTGGGATTAAATCACATGTGCTCTAGCTATATTTTGGGGGAGGGTGTGTGTCATGTGACGCGGCACTGGTTTCTGTCAGGTCCTGTATGCGAATGTAAAAGGCTTCCTTGTAACCCACACCAGTATCTATTCGTTATCTTTCAGTGATTGACTGAGGAAGTCAGAGAGTGAAACATGTCTGGAAGAGGCAAAGGCGGTAAAGGACTCGGGAAAGGAGGCGCTAAGCGTCACCGTAAAGTTTTACGCGATAACATCCAGGGAATCACCAAACCCGCCATTCGTCGTCTGGCTCGCCGTGGCGGCGTCAAGCGCATCTCCGGTCTGATCTACGAAGAGACCCGCGGAGTGTTGAAGGTGTTTCTGGAGAACGTGATCCGCGATGCCGTCACCTACACCGAGCACGCCAAGAGAAAGACCGTCACCGCCATGGATGTTGTGTACGCGCTGAAGAGACAGGGACGCACCCTGTACGGCTTCGGCGGATAAACGCCTGAAAGCAGGAGAACCCCCACAAACCCAACGGCTCTTTTAAGAGCCACACACTCTGCCACATAAAGAGTCAATGTTTTGACCACGTTAATCATATAATTAATTTTAAAACGTTTTGTAAACTGAATCCAGGATGAGCTACACTAATACAGTAATAAATAAAACTTCACAATTTTCTTTTCCTTAATAGACAACACCTATAAATGTAAACATTTGTTTTTTTTACGCATGGTAATAAATTGAACTATTTTATTAACATTTTGAATTCATAAAACATTATGCCATTCTGATGTGGCTGTTCTTTGGATTCATTTGGTGAGAGTATTATCCTCCTTTTCTTTGAGGGACTTAACGTTACATTTTATTTCTCATTGAAGTTTTGAAAACAATTCCGTGGGTTTTATCACTTGTCTCAGAATCTGAAGAGTTTTCTGGTATCTGTCTATAACTTGAACTTTTTTCACAAAAGTTTTTAACCAAAAGAAATGAACATGAAATTATTATTTAATGGCCATGATGAGACATTTTTTTCAATCATATGATTTTTTAACCTTATATATATATATATATATATATATATATATATATAATTATTTTTTTTAATTGTGAACCATATTGAATTGAAACATGAGTTGCCTTTGAAGGCAGCTACAATGTAACTTGTGGTTCACGTTGCCTGTTTAAGGGTTAAACATCTCACCAATAGTTTCATAAGTAGGCCTACACCGTTTTTTTTAACTCCCTCAATGGATTTATAAGGGGTTTTAAAATTACTCGATGATGCACAATATTAGAACCGCTTATTTTCTCAAAAATATTGAATAAACGAGCGGGAAACGAAACAAAGGAATCTTTGGGAGTGGTGGGCGGGACTATTATTCTTCCGCCTGTGATTGGCCCTCGTGATACTTCGAGTTGTCCAATGAAGTACGAGTTTATGGGTTTGGCCTATGAAAACAGACAATCAGAGATTTCTCGTATCGCTTTGAAAATTAGCATAGGGCAGTGAATAAATACCTCTGTATCACACTAGAAAAATACATTACTTTGTCAGTCTTGTGATCTCGCATCATCATGCCTGAACCAGCAAAGTCCGCGCCTAAGAAGGGTTCAAAGAAGGCTGTCACCAAGACCGCCGGTAAGGGAGGAAAGAAGCGCAGAAAGTCCAGGAAGGAGAGCTACGCTATCTATGTGTACAAAGTCCTGAAGCAGGTTCATCCTGACACCGGCATCTCCTCCAAGGCGATGGGCATCATGAACTCTTTCGTCAACGACATCTTCGAGCGCATCGCCGGTGAGTCGTCTCGCCTCGCGCACTACAACAAGCGCTCCACCATCACCTCTAGAGAGATCCAGACCGCCGTGCGTCTGCTGCTGCCCGGAGAGCTGGCCAAACACGCCGTGTCCGAGGGCACAAAGGCCGTCACCAAATACACCAGCTCAAAGTGAGGCGTGCCTAACTTCAACTACCCCAAAGGCTCTTTTTAGAGCCACCCATCTTCTCAAATAAAGAGCTTTTTTTTTTTTTTTTTTATTAATCTACACAGCCTTTAATTCTATAAGAATTTTGATGAATCTGTTAATATCAACACTGTCTTTTTGAGGACATTGAGTCAGCCTTGCACGATAAAGAGCTTTTGTGTTTTCTTACCTGTAGCCCTTAATTCTACGAGAATTGATGAATCTGCTAATAAATACAGACAACACTGGTTTAGGTTGTTGAGATTTAGGCTGAGCACATTTCATAACCCTAGTCCATCTCTTTCAGTCTGTTATTAGTTTAAAAATTTGAAAGTAAGGTTGTGTCTTTTCTCTTCCTTGCTCCTCATGTAAATGGCATACTCACAGCATGTGTAAATCTCATCAACAACAAACTGTTCCTTACATTTGAAACTCACTCAAACGTGCTTTACCTTCCAACAACAGGTATCCATACCTTATTATACTAATAAAAAAAAAACTATCAATGAAAGTAAGGAATCACTGTTTAAGTTAAGAGAAAGGTAAAAAATCAAAAACATAAAACAAGATGGGTTTGCAGAAGTACAGACAAAATTACCGTGACGTGCTGACACTTTTTAAAGAATAAAAATGGTTGTGATTTGTTCTTTCTTGTTTTTCTTTTTTACCATTTAAAACTCTAGTCATAAACTTTTGTTTTATTGTTTTAATTTCATCAGCTGTGTGCAGGTACAAGTAAAAAAAAATAAAAAAAATAAACAACAACCTTATTTCCCTGGATTTACTATTTATGTGTTTTTGTACAATTAAAGTAAAATTAACATTCTATATAAAATACTGACAACATTTCTTCCAAATTTCACGTAAGAACATTACTGTAATTTATAGAGCATAATGTTTCCAGAAAATGAACACTGGTAAAAGAAAAAAAAAGAAAGAAAAAAAGACCTGATTAGGCAAAAAACTGACCTAAATAGATTAGAGGGCCACCACTCCCTTTATAAGTGAGTTATGTTTAAACAACAATTTAATATTTATAAGTAATCAACTTATCAATTTGTTTTTGTTTATGCTTCAAATTAAGTTTGTCTAACTCAATGTTGATTGTAGGTCGAAGATAGTTTAATTAGAAGTTGTGACAAACGTTTGATTGATGCAAAATGTTTAATTTGGTTTAAGAGTGAATTTGAAAACAATTGATGATAACTTTAAAGGATTCCAATGCGTTAGAACAGAGGTTACAACAAATCAAAGCTTCATTTGGAGGAAAGTGCTTGTCTCCAGACGACCTTTCGGAGGCAGAAAAGGCTATTATCCAGTTCTGTCAATGGGAAAGATTCAGCGTAGAAATTTCACCACTGAAATCTGGAAGATCTGAAATCAGAAAACACAGTGGTATTCACAAATTAGGCCCCATTCTAGAAGATGGATTGCTGAGAATCGGTGGCAGGTTATGCAAAGCTGCTATGCCTGAAGAAAGGAAACATCCAGTTATTTCCAAACTGATTCTTGGGCATATTCATGTAAAGAGTGGCCATAGTGGAAGAAACCATATGCTGTCTATATTAAGAGAAAAATACTGGATTACTCAAGCCAATGCAACAGCCAGAAAAATAAATATTTCAAGCTGTACTTTCTGCAAACGACACAAAGGTCTGACTTACCCGAAGAAAGAATAACTGCAGATCTACCTCCTTTTTCAAATGTAGGAGTAGATTACTTTGGCCCAATTGATGTAAAAAGAGGTCGAACTTGTGTGAAATGCTATGGTGTAATTTTTACATGCAAGGCCAGTAGGGCAGTTCATTTGGAGGTGGCATAGGCTACTCACTGGACACTGATTCTTGCATAAATGCTTTGCGACGAATCATATGCAGAAGAGGACAAGTCAGTCATATGAGGTCCGACAATGGAACAAATTTTACTAGTTCAGAAAAGGAATTGAAAAGAGCACTGGCAGAGTTAAATCGAAATAAAATCACAAAGGTTTTAGCACACAAATGAATTAAATGGAGTTTTAATCCACCTACAGCTTCACATCATGGTGGCGCATGGGAGCGCATCATCAGAATGGTAAGAATGGTGTTGTCCTCCGTTTTGAATCAACAAACGCTGGATGATGAGGGATTACACACTGTTCTGTGTGAAGCCGAGGCAATTCTCAATGATCGACCCATCACCGAAGTGTCCAAAGATCCAAATGATCTTGAAGCACTTACCCCCCCCCCCAATCATCTGCTTACAATGAAGAGAAAACCAATCTATCCTCCTGGGCTTTTTGAGAAATCAGATCAGTATGTAAGAAGAAGGTGGAAACAAGTACGATACCTTTCAGATCTTTTTTGGAAAAGGTGGATAAGAGTACTTGCCTTTGTTACAGGAAAGGTAAAAATGGACCAAAGAGAGACATAATCTTAGGCCTGGTGATATTGTACTCATTGCAGATTCTACAGTCCCACGCAATTCTTGGACTCTTGGAAGAGTACTAGAGACTTTCCCAGATCAAAAGGGTTTGGTTAGATCTGTACGAGTTCAAACCAAAACAAACACAATAGTAAGACCAGTAACAAAACTTTGTCTTTTATTAGAAATGTGAAAAAAGAAGGTTCAAATGCTTGGTGTAGCCTACTCATATATATATAAAAAATCAAATGGTAAAAGTAATTATTATTTAAAATGTATTGATGTACATGGACTGTTTGATGGCTCCTTATGTAAATGTATGAATTTTAATTGTTTATGCCCTATGTCATTAACAATTAGGGGCCGGTATGTTGGAGCCATTATATTGAATTGTTTTTTTTTTTGTTTTTTTTTGTGACACTAGGGATATCTAGAATATCTTCATAAGATATGTATTAGTATTTGAGTATATTTAAAGAAGGTGATGATGAGTTACAGGTGCACATATTGAAGGTCAAACAAACTTTTTGACCATGCCGTGTTTGAGCGTCATGTTTGTACAAGACTGTGCTCATGCCAAAACAGTTTGTTAGCAATAAGTCAAAGTAAAGTGTTGAGTATAATGTATATAATGTAAATATTTATATTGTTAGAAAAGATTTCTATTTTGAATAAATGCTGTTCTTTTTAAACTTTTAATCCTGAAAAAGTATCACAGGTTCCAAAAAATAAATTCAAAAATAATAATATTTTATATATACACTCACCTAAAGGATTATTAGGAACACCTGTTCAATTTCTCATTAATGCAATTATCTAATCAACCAATCACATGGCAGTTGCTTCAATGCATTTAGGGGTGTGGTCCTGGTCAAGACAATCTCCTGAACTCCAAACTGAATGTCAGAATGGGAAAGAAAGGTGATTTAAGCAATTTTGAGCGTGGCATGGTTGTTGGTGCCAGACGGGCCGGTCTGAGTATTTCACAATCTGCTCAGTTACTGGGATTTTCACGCACAACCATTTCTAGGGTTTACAAAGAATGGTGTGAAAAGGGAAAAACATCCAGTATGCGGCAGTCCTGTGGGCGAAAATGCTTTGTTGATGCTAGAGGTCAGAGGAGAATGGGCCGACTGATTCAAGCTGATAGAAGAGCAACTTTGACTGAAATAACCACTCGTTACAACCGAGGTATGCAGCAAAGCATTTGTGAAGCCACAACACACACAACCTTGAGGCGGATGGGCTACAACAGTAGAAGACCCCACTGGGTACCACTCATCTCCACTACAAATAGGAAAAAGAGGCTACAATTTGCACGAGCTCACCAAAATTGGACAGTTGAAGACTGGAAAAATGTTGCCTGGTCTGATGAGTCTCGATTTCTGTTGAGACATTCAGATGGTAGAGTCAGAATTTGGCGAAAACAGAATGAGAACATGGATCCATCATGCCTTGCTACCACTGTGCAGGCTGGTGGTGGTGGTTTAATGGTGTGGGGGATGTTTTCTTGGCACACTTTAGGCCCCTTAGTGCCAATTGGGCATCGTTTAAATGCCACGGCCTACCTGAGCATTGTTTCTGACCATGTCCATCCCTTTATGACCACCATGTACCCATCCTCTGATGGCTACTTCCAGCAGGATAATGCACCATGTCACAAAGCTCGAATCATTTCAAATTGGTTTCTTGAACATGACAATGAGTTCACTGTACTAAAATGGCCCCCACAGTCACCAGATCTCAACCCAATAGAGCATCTTTGGGATGTGGTGGAACGGGAGCTGCGTGCCCTGGATGTGCATCCCACAAATCTCCATCAACTGCAAGATGCTATCCTATCAATATGGGCCAACATTTCTAAAGAATGCTTTCAGCACCTTGTTGAATCAATGCCACGTAGAATTAAGGCAGTTCTGAAGGCGAAAGGGGGTCAAACACAGTATTAGTGTGGTGTTCCTAATAATCCTTTAGGTGAGTGTGTATATATATATATATTCTTTTTTTTTATTATTATAAAAAAAAAATTGGAACCTGTGATACTATATATATATATATATATATTATATTAAGCAGCACAACTGTATCCAACATTGAACAAATGTTGAGTAACAACAGAGTAACAAATCAGCATATTAGAATGATTACTGAAGGATCACGTGACACTGAAGACAGGAGAAATGATGCTGAAAATTAAGCTTTGAATCACAGAAATAAATTATATTTTAAAGTATGTTCAAATTGAAAAGCATTATTTTTATTTATATTATTTTAATATTTCACAACATTAGTGTTTTTTTTTTTCTGTATTTTTAACCAAATAAATGCAGGCTTGGTGAGCATAAGATACTTTCTTCAAAAACTTCCCAGTTTTTCATTGTTTATAAATTGCGAGTTTAATATTCTATCAAATGTTTTAAGACCAGAATATGGAAGAGGAGAACAACAATTTCATGATTAACATTATTGTGCTGTAGCACAAGTGCAGAACATACATTAACGTGGAATGGAGAAAGACTAGTCAGCTATGATCGTCAGGCTAAATCGTCAAGTAAATACAATCTCCTCAGTCCTCCGAAGATCCCGAAAAAAATGTCCGTTGGTGCTTCAGTGACTACTTCGCTCAGAGAACCTGTCAATCACAGCTGTCAATCATGACGTTACACCACCGCATCACGTAACTAACTAAAAACCAACTTATTTTTGAATCAGACACTTGAACTTACATCAGCGTGATATAAACGACAGCAAATGAAAGAAACCACCTTTGGAAAAAAGATATTTGAAGTGTATTTAATTGTTTAGTTGGTCTCACGTCCTGTTGAATAACACGGGCAGGCGGGGCTTATGACCTATACTAGGACCAGTCACCGGGGGGCGATCGAGACGTTTTGGCTTCACTTTTCAGGGCTTGTGCGGCACGCTTGATTTTGACTAATAAATTATGAATGTTTTTTTTTTTTTTTTTTTGGAGTGTTCACTAAGTTAAATCAAACAGTCCAGAGTTTGATCTATTATCCTATTTCGGACTATATTGTTTATGGGTGTTTCTGCAACTACGGGCACTTTTGACTATCCCAATTTAAAATAAATAAATAAATCAACCTCTATGAATTGCAATTTTAACCATCACAGTCTGTAATACATATAAACATTTACACAAAATAGAATGTAGTCGTTAAGATTTTAATCTGGAAAATGCAAATAGAGCAGTGCTGCGGTAATGACATCTTGTGTCGGTAAGGACAAAATAAAAATTTTTAGTGTAAAAAATGGCATGTTTATATATATATATATATATATATACTAATATACTTCAGTACTAATAATATACTGAATATTTGTAATTTAATATACAGTAAACCTTGAATTTGTCTCTACCGCAACACAAGGTCTTTACCGCAACACCTAAATTTTCTGCGGTAAAGACATGTTGCGGAAATGACATTTTTGCTAATATTTTAGCTAATTGGCAGCAAGCAAGGCCACCACATTAGTTTTGACTCTTAGCATCTTAATATACATGAATTCAACAGTAATATACATTTATTTTTAAAATGTAGTTAAAAAATACACAATTATTAAGCTGAATGGTAAGGACGCACAATAAATACTAGAGCAGAAAAGATGATGTTTACCTTTTTTTGGGGCATCTTGTGAGTGAGGTAGTGTGGTGGCCCAGTCTGTCAGCAATGTGCTCAAGTGATAATTTCTGTTTCCATAGAAACTAGACTTGTTTGTTTTCGATAAAATTTCATAATAAAAGCTTTTTTTCATTGTTGTGGTAAGGACTCAAAAGTGTGGGACAGGCACATTTAGTTAAAATGATCAGTAAATAATACAAAGAATTTTAAGATGCTGTAAATGATTCTGTATATTAAACAATTCCATTTGAAATAATGTCATATTGTAAAAGAATGAGCTAATTTTAAGTATCTCAACATTGAAACCACGGGTGTGGGACATGAGCAAAAATGGTGTTTGGGCCTATAAATGCTTCATAATTTTATATTAAATCATATTATTTATTCATAATTTGTTATGTCAATGTGTGTATTGACACTACGTTTATATTTATGAAACATCAAAAGACAAATTTTAACATAAATCTAAAATTTCACTCCTGGGACTTAAAAGTGCCCGTAGTTGCAGAAACACCCTTATATATTCCAGCCTTATATATAACCATATATTGGCATATAATATATATTATAACCTTATATTCCAGCCAGTCCCAATTAGTTTTGATCAATCATCAGGTTTTTTTTTTTTTTGCTTGTTTTTTTGTGCAAAGTGAAAGAAAAAAAGCTTTACTTTTTTTTGAAGTTACAAAATTCTTTAAAATCTGCAGGTAGTAAGTGTGATTGTCACGTGCTACCGTTCTGCCGGTCACGCGTCATAATGCAGGTGTGCACGTCACACACGTCAAAGTGCACTTTGAGACTTTGTGCTGCTATTATATACTGTACATATTCAGGAATTAGTCCTCTAGCCAAATTATGACAGACATATTTACATAACAAGAAAATGAAATGCTGCCTGATCTATATGAACTGGAAAACATTACATTAGACATCACTACGTTGATGTTATTATGATGTCATTACAGCCATATTGGTTTTTATAATACTTGATGTGGGCTGAATATGGTGATTTAAGAACTTTTAATTTGACACGTCATGGAAAACATGAAAATTATCAGGGGGAAGAATGTGGGAAGTAATGCTGGTTTTAAAAGATTACTATGCATTTCTTCATCAGAAGGTAAAACTGGGCTTGTGGGATACAGAGTTATCAAAAAACAAAACAAATGTGATTAAATGAAGGAAGAGTTCAAAGGTCACCATGGTATTTTTGCTGACTTATTTGCCTTTCTGTTTTGTCTTTCAGTCGAATCGTCTTGCCCATTTCTGTTGAAGAGGTACGTACAGTCATTTTTACTTTTTCTTGAGATCTTACAGGTGCTTCTTTGTTATTTATGTTTATTAAAAAATAATAATAATAATCTAGTCATAATTTGAAAAGTGGGGGCTTATGGATGTGTTTTGGCATGATGACTTTCCAGACTCCACCCAGTTTGTTCTGATGGGCATTCAAGATTGATTTAGGTTGGTGTGTTTTTACCCTGGGTATCGGAGCGCCTCGCTGCCATCGTTCTGTATCTGTAGTGCTTGAATAAGAAATCGTTGTTGAAGAAGTCAATTGTTCTTGTCTAAATGGCAATAAAAAGTGACACAGGTTTGGCGTGTGTAGTTGCATTCCTTTCTCTTCACCTGTGAAGAATCGGGAAGGGCATAGAGGATATTACATTGTGGAAGCTGGTTTTGTAGACGTGCCCAGTGTAGGTGCAGTCAGAGAGCAGGGGCTGCTGGGAGCTGCATGACTCATTTGTGTCTGGATGTCATTGTGTTTGAGTGTGTGTGTGTGTGTGTGTGTGTGTGTGTGTGTGTGTGTGTGTGTGTGTGTGTGTGTGTATTTTTAATTTTTAACTGGTTTAATGAAAATAAAAAATAAAAATAAAAATAAATCTGCATTGTTTATCCTTTTGATATTTAAAAAGAAAAAAATGCACAAATTGAACCTTTTATTGAAGTAAAATAATTGAAATTGGGGGGGGGGAATCACATTATGAAATAAATGTTTTTCTCCAAAACATGTCGGGAACAATTATGTGCCCCCTTTAATTAAATACTTTTTGCAACCTCCTTTTTCCAAGATAACAGCTCTGAGTTTTCTTCTATAATGCCTGATGAGTTTGGAGAATAACTGACAAGAGATCAGAGATCATTCCTCCATACAGAATCTTAGCCTGACTACGTCAGACTTCTTACTTCCGCTCAATTTCATTTCGCTTCTGCACTCAGTCTGAGACAGCGTAATAGCTTTCCGTTTTCCTCCGGCCTGAAAACAGCCGGCCAATCAACGAACAGAGGGCGGGCTGAGAGCCGTGACGTAGACACTGATTGTACCGTGGATGCGTAGATTGACTTAACATAATCTGCAAAAGTCGTTCACAGCCATGTCCACTCCGGTATTTCGCTCGATGGTTTTGTTTTCGCATCATACTACATGTGTTTACAGTGGAAGTTAGATGAGCATGCGCATAACACACGCCATAACCAAACGTTATGTGATTGGCTTACGGGTAACCAATGATTTTAAACTTCAGACAAGCGCCTCCCCGCGAGAAAGAAAACGCTTTTCAATTATGCCATGCCAGACTCTGTCTACGAATCAAAGCGAAGTAGCAGAGTTTGGTATTACCAGGCTAACAGAATCTCTCCAGATCCTTCAGATTCCCAGATCCATGCTGGCGCTTCTTCTCTTCAGTTCAGCCCACTCATTTTCTATAGGGTTCAGGTAAGGGAACTGGAATGGCCATTGCAGATGCTTGGTTTTGTGCTCAGTGACCCATTTTTGTTTTGATTTTGATGTTTGTTTATGGATCATTGTCCTGTTGGAGGATCCAAAATGGCCCATTATAAGATTTCTAGCAGAAGCTGTCAGGTTTCGATTTTTTTATCTGTTGGTATTTGATCGAATCCATGATGCCATGTATCTGAACAAGATGTCCAGGACCTCTGGCAGAAAATTAGGCCCACATCATTAAAGATACAGCAGAGCATTTCATTTTACACATGGGGTACTTTTTTTATCCCAGTGTGCACCAAACCCATCTTTCACGAGTTCACACCTACATATAATTTTGAGGGAGTAAGATTTAATGCGTAGCCTATTTGGCGTGCTGTCCGGAGGGAGGGCTCCGAGCTCGGAAATTCAGCCCGAACCCAGAGTATGTAAGTGTTTAGAACTAGAAGTGTGGAGAAGGGGTGGTGGGGGGATGCTGCAAACTGTCAATGGATCAAGGTAAGACTGCTGAGTCTATATATACCCTCTTATCATTGATTGCTGAGTGCTAGCCACTCGTGTTAATTATCTGAACGTGCTCCTCCCGAACTTAGTTAATAAACTTCATTAAGTGTTTGCTGTCAAAAAGCTCTTTTTTTGTTTCATCTGTCCATTTCATAATGTGGTTTTTTTTTCTCCCACTTTCAATTCTTTTACTTCAATGAAAGGTTAGATTCTTGCTAATTTTTTTTTTTAATTTTTTTATATAACATAGCAAAAGGATTAGCAATGCAGATTTTTTTTTTTTTTTTTTTTTTACAGCCATCTTTGATCATATTACCAAGGGGACAAATAATTCTGACCAGCACTGTAGGTTAACGTCATCTAACACTCAAAACACTTTAAAACACTGTTGTTAAATGTAATCTTTAACAAATCTTAGAAAAAATGTGATTTTTTTCATACTGTGTGTTATAATGTTATGCTTAAATTCACCATGTTTTCACGACTTATTGATGTAACACTTTACAATGTTTCATTTGTTAACATTAGTATTGTTTAAAAATTTGTATGGATTTTTAAAATCAACAATTTATCGGTTATTTGTCATAACGTTCAAATAATTATCAGTGTACTGTCGCAGCCAGAATTAGAATAAAATGGTTAGGATTGGTTTCCAAAGTGTCCAAAACTGCTAAAATATTTTTCCACTTTTACTGTTTGTCTAACTAGAGGTGCACTTGCATTTGCTAGAAACGGTAGACACCAGTTTCCCTCTTTTCTGTCATCAGATTATTATTGTTTGAACACTTCCTCTATAATTGTGTCCGTTTGTTTATGGCACACCAGCCTGTTTGTGGCTATTTATTTATGTAGATGTTGAATCCTCTCCCAGCTTTGTACGCAGCCATGACATGACATAATACATTCATTTTTAGTGTGTTTTTGTTTTTGTCATTATACTGTAATACATTTGCATATGACCAAGTCAAGTTGACATTATTCTCTGACATACAGTACCAGGTGGGTCAGCTGTTCTCTGTAGCCGAGGCTAGTAAGAATGAGACAGGAGGTGGAAATGGGGTGGAGGTCCTGAAAAACGAGCCCTACGAGAAGGAGGATGGAGAGAAAGGACAGTACACGCACAAGATATACCGCTTGGAGAGGTAATAATCATAATATGAATTAATCAGTGCTGTGGTGTATATTCAAGTGCCATCAAGCAGCAAAATTGGTCTAGTCTGCATCTCAGTTTTTCTTATGCAGTAAAGTGCCACGTTTTGTACGGTTACTGGCCCCTTCATCTGCCCTGAATATCCATGAGAAGGCCTGGAATGCTTATCCTTACTGCCGCACAGGTACCGCACACAGTAACACAGCTTAGCACTGGAGCTAAATGTACACAATAACGCATGATAGGAATGAGGAAATTCACTTTTAAAACTGTTTTCCTTTTTTTTTTCCTTTTTTTTTTTCTTGCGGTCCCTACTTCATTCATTGCTCCAGTTCTTACGGTGAGTGTATGAGACACCTGTGTGTAACTAAATTAAATATTTTCTATTACTAATCAGCAATAGCAATTCCTTTAACAATTAAACAGGTGTTATTCTTATCTATAGGCTACTCTTCAAAGGTTTGGGATTGGTTACATTTTTTTAAAAATGTTTTTAAATGGCTCCAAGGCTGCATTTGTTTGATATAAAAAAAAAAAAAAAAAAAAAACATGAATATTGTGAAATATTCTTACAATTTAAAACAACTGTTTTCTATTTTAATATATTTCAAAATGGAATTTATTCCTGTGATCAAAGCTGAATTTTCAGCATCATTACTCAGTGTCACATGATCCTTCAGAAATCATTCTAATATGCTGATTTGCCGCTTTACTATTTTATTTTTTAGCATTTATGTGAAGTTTTTTTTTGTTGTAAAACTATAAAAGTATTTACTGTCACTTTTGATCAATTCTTACTAAGTAAAAGTTATCTTAAGTAAGTCTTACTGACCCCATACTTTGAACAGTAGTGTGTCTGTATAACAAATTTGTTGTGTTTTTTTTTTATATATTTTATTTTTTTACAGAATGAGTACATGAAGGACGATTTTTTAGTCATGATTGAGACGTGGCACAAGCCTGACCTCGGTGAACAGAACAATGTGAGTAGGCAGTCGACATTATGTTGATTAATGCGCAAAATTATTTGAATTCCACATCACCACAATAAGCAGGAAATCGATTTTAAATTACAAGTATCTGTAAGGATCTAACGTTGTTCTTTCTGTTTTCTGAAGGTCCATAAGCTTGACCCCGAACAGTGGAAGAAGGTCGAGGTTGTACACATTGACATTGCTGACAGGTCTCAGGTGGACACTAAGGTAAGGAAAACTGAGTGTTTACTTTCAATGCATGATCAAACTTTGAGACTTGCTGACGGTTTAAACGTCTTCACAGGACTACAAACCAGACGAGGATCCTGCCACATTTAAATCTCAGAAGACTGGTAGAGGGCCATTAGGACCTGACTGGAAGGTCTGTACTCTTTCTTAAATTGTTTCTAGATATAGCTCCTGCGTTTTTGTAGAGTTCTGCAGTTGATCAACTTTGTTCCTGTGTGTTGCAGAAAGAACTTCCTCAGAAGACGGACTGTCCTCATATGTGTGCCTATAAACTAGTCACTGTCAAGTTCAAGTGGAATTTCATTCAGAATAAAGTGGAGAGTTTCATCCACAGGGTATTAAACTTTAAAACACCTCATGCTGTGTTCAGTTTGACTCAACAAAATGTCCATCGTGGAGGTGCAGTTTAGAAAGATAAACAGTTAGTGTTTGTTCATTTTATTCGAGGGCTTGATGTTTGTGTGTCGGCCTAGTGCTGCTAATGCCGTGACTCATGAAACTTTAATGTTTGTTTGGTTTGACTTCAGCAAGAGAAGCGTCTGTTCACCAACTTTCACAGGCAGCTCTTCTGCTGGATAGACCAGTGGATCAATCTGACCATGGAGGACATCCGCTGCATGGAGGAGGAGACGCAGAAAGAGCTTGATAACGTGAGTTCAACAACAGAGTGCAGACAGTGTTTAACACAATCATTTATAACATTCACAGGTTTTCAAATAATATTTAAGTATTAAGTATTAAAACCACTAAAACAAATAAATGAAGGCAGAAGAAGGCAGAAAAAAAAAAACAGAAGAAAAATGACAAAAGCATGCGACAAAAGTGATATGATAAAGATAAAAGCTAATTTATAATATTAATAGTATTTAAATAACACTAAATAAACACTGAATGCAGTAAAGATCCAGTGCTGAATGACCTTGGTCAGAGGAATTATTTTATCTATATTTAATTTATGGATACACTGATATTAAAGTTCTGGCTGAGACCAATAAGCAGAAAATTATTTTCAAGTCCAGACTAATTGATATGGGGTTCGTACAAGGTGCTTAAAGTACTTGAAGTACTTGAATTTGACTTTTTGAAATTTAAGTCCTGGAAAACCCTTGAAAAAAGCCGTTTTTATGAAAAGGTAATTGAAAAATGCTTGAATTATTAAAAGACTATATATGTAAAATTAGTGTTTATCTTTTCATTCAAAATTAACGCTACAAACCGTCTGATATAGATATAGAGCCCTTTTGCATGGCTATGAGTGTGATATTGCTCATATAAATATCCATGTATATGATACAATATTCATTCTTCAGGTCAATCATATGTTAATGGGAGAAAAAAAATCAGTTTGAATAAGGAAAGCGATATATTTGTCATAGTATCCTTTCAGTGGTTAAGGTTACCAAAGTCATTGCATGCGCTGCACTTTATTTGTACCATTTTGTTTTATTAGTTTATTTGTATCTATCTATTTACCTTTTTTTTTTAGAATTTGAAAGATAATAAAGATGTTGTTTGATAAGTGATCTCTGATTGTAGAAACAAAAAAGACCCTTGAAAACCAAAAAAGTAGTGCTTGAAAAGTCCTTGAAAGTCACCTTATGATAAATGGTGAATATTGGAATTTATACAGTTTGTGCCTAAATAAATTAAAACACTTGACTAGAATCATTCAGTTGAAATGCTACACGTTAATTTGGGCAGCATTATAATGTACAGTATCAGTATGAAAATTTATTTTTCATTTTGAGGTTTGGTAAAGATTACATTTAACAGTCTTATTAAATTATTAATGTTGTAAAGATTAACTTCAAGTGAGCGGTAGATGACAGCAAAGGTATAAAAGTAAAAATGGAATGAAGCATGCATAATTAAATATCCAATATTGACAAGTCTGAAATCTTTCCCTTTTTTTTTTCTGCCCATAGATGCGAGAGACCGAACCAGTGAGAGGCATGTCTGCCGCAGACAAATGAGGCGCTTGTTTATTGTCACTGTGAGTAAAGATGTGCTGATGGTTTATGTTTATTTATTCACACTAACTCTGCCCACCAATTGTCTGATTGAGCCAGACAAAAATACAAAAGAAACTGATAACTGGATCAGTGTTGTGGAGAGTTAGGCGGGTGGCGTTAGCTTTTGACGCGACCAACCCAAGTTCAAATCCAATTTTTTTTCTTTTCCCATCACAAATCAGCTCGGAGAGGAGTTTATTTTAAATAAAAATTAAGAAAATATTCCAAAAGTGGAAATAAAATGCCTAATGGGTATATAATAGTTGGTATAACGTGATTAACAGATAGAGTTAGGGGTAGGGGAGGGCTTTTGTGGACAGGGACAAGTTAAATTTTTTTTTTTTTTTTTTTTTTTTTTTTATAATATACTATAATACATTGAGGTGCTACTAATATCTGCCACTATTTGTATAAATGGCATCTTACTGTTTTTTACTGAAAATACTGCTAGTTTCACTTAGTGTAAAAAGCAACAAAAAGTATTTTATTTACACTGTGTAAATTGCGTACATCGCTGCCTTTGTTTATATGTGGAGGAATAACTGCTAAGCAGTGCAGACACTCACATGGGACAGTATATTTTATGTTTTTACCATATATTATATATGAAGAGTTCAGATGCAAAAGCCTCTAAATGCCATTTGAAATTTTCTTATAGAATGATTATTTTTATCAAGCTTGTATATTTAAGTTCAGTAATTTCACTTAAATGATAATTAATAGGTAATTTTCATTGCCATTTAAGTGAAATTACTGAATTTAAATATACGAGCTTGATAAAAATAATCATTCTATAAGAAAATTTCAGATGGCATTTAGAGGCTTTTGCATCTGAACTCTTCATATATAAAAAAAAAAAAAAAAAATTGGTATTATTAGGGCCCAAGCCCTGAAAGGGTGAAGTATATATATATATACATATATATATATACTGTATATAGCTTTAGGTAAAGGCACCAGGGTGGCGGTGCCACCGGCTTGGGCCCGTCATCGCTGCTCACAGCTATATTTAATGGGGGGGGGGTCTGTCTAGTCCATAGAATTCCCTCTTTATACAAATTAAACGCATTTTGCATCAATCAAATTGTTGTCAGAACTTCTACTTAAATTATCTTCAACCAACAAACAACATTGAGTTAGATGAACTTAAATTGCATGATAACTTATAAATATTAAATTGTTGTTTTGAAGGGGGTGGATTCTGGAATCCATTGCTGCTTCAATGTATATCTAATGAGTTATTATAATCAAGGTATTAATCAATATTTTTCCTTCTACATATCACATGAGTTGAATTACCTCTCTAGGCTTATGAGATTTTACTTTAGCCGCTTTCCGATCGGAGGAACCTTTTCACAGTTCCTAGAACTATTGGCTAAAGTACCCGGATGTCGGCGTGTTCGCACCGCAAGAACTAGGAACATCTAAACCAGCACTATAGGAACTACCCGTGACGTTAGTGTACGCTGATGACCGAACGCACGCGGAACACCAGCACCCGCCATTTTTAAAACAGCTATAATGTAAACACACATATTATAGCCTATATATTTACTCCAGAAACTAACTATACAAACATGGAAAACAGTGATAGATGGGTCTCTAAACCTTTATGCTGAAGAGAAAATCCAACGCAACTTTGAGGGGACCAAGCCAAACATGATTATGTTTATCTGCCCAGCTAGCAACACTGGACATCAACCACACGGCATAGGCTAATAAACTTTTTCATATACTGTCTACTTTCTATAACAGTTCTATCTAATATTAAACAGTACTGTTAGACAGATCGCTAACTAATGAACACAGAGAATGCGAGCATTGTTTGCTCTGGCGTTCTCAGCGCCGTCAAAATAAAGGTTCGTCGCGCCGTCAAAATAAAAGTCACCGTGCTTGCGTCACTCCCTTACCCCTCCTACCAGTTCCTATGGCCACTTGGCCAGTGCGAACGCAAACAGCAAAACCGAGTTTGGGGGAGAGTAGTTCTTAGAACTGTTTAGAAGTGGACAGTTCCTAGAACTAAGTTCCTGTAACTACTTGGTCGGAAAGCGCCTTTTGTTATAGAAGTTACCAGTGTGATTACTGTAATGTTATTTTCATGTTTTTCTCTAATGTCTGTATTTGATATGATTGCAGTAACAGTGCTTGATCATTTATCCCGGCTTCCAGAAATTAAATATGGACTCGTTTTGTTTGAGAAAGGTCTTCAACATGTGTTAAAACATATAAGGGTCATTGGAACCAATATTTTAAGGGACCATTTCTTTGTTAAAGCTTTACTTGACTGTGTTATATTAAAGTGTCCTCTCCTTGAGAGAAAGAACGTATTATTTCGTAACCAAATGTCCCCACAAGGATTGTAAAACCTGAGATCACCTCCATTGTGGGGACCAGCCAGCAGTCCCCACGAGAGAAATGGGTTAATAAACATACTAAATTATATTTTTTTGAAAATGTAAAAATGGAGAAAGATTTCTGTGATGGGTAGGTTTAGGGGTAGGGTTAGTGTAAGGAGATAGAATATACAGTTTGTACAGTATAAAAACCATTAAGTCTATGGAGAGTCCCCACAAAGATAGTGAACCAGACGTGTGTGTGTGTGTGTGTGTGTGTGTGTGTGTAACTGCTGTGATCTTTGTAACTTTAAGAGGGGCGGCCTGAAGTCTTGAAGCTGATTTCTGCCTGATGAAACTGCAAACTATCTTCAGTAAAACTTGTCTTCAATTTCTTATAATTCTGACTCTGATTCATCATATCTGGTTCTGGGTATTTGACTGTAGATCCCCTTAGAGTTTCAACCAGTTTCAACAATTAACTTTTAAAGGGAGTGGTGGCCTTCTAATCCAATTATTTATTTATTTATTTATTTTTTTTTTTTAAAGCTAGAGCTCATACTATATAACTTATTTAGCATGTAAATTTAATGAACAATAAGATATTGAACAATAAGATACTGGCATTAGTACAGTCATTGCTCATATAGAAACAATTACTCGTTCAGTGTTGTATCTCAAGTTATTATTCAATAATAACTAAAGTATCTCTATTCGTGGTGTAAAATTATTATTTGTTTATTCTTTTTTTTTATATATATATTTTTTTTTTACCGGTGTTAATTTTCTGGAAACAAATGCTCTATAAATTACAGTAATGTTCTTACTTGAAAATTGGAAGAAATGTTGTCAGTATTTTATATAATGTTCATTTTACTCAAACACACATATAAATCCTACGGTGGCCAAGAGAGCTCCGCGTGCTGCAACTGAAGAAAACACATGCAAAGAAAAAAACACATGCAAATAGAAAAAAAAAAAAAAAACACCCACAAATTAAGAAAACATCTTCATATGTTTTACAACACACGTGTGCTCCAAATACTCACAACACAACCAAATACAGAAACGTGCTGCAAATAACACAGACCACAACGAAAATGTTTCCAGCGAAACCAAATAAGTGACGAACCCGGCTGGGACGTGCTTACAGCTCAAAAGTCTACTTTATTTTTTATTTTATTTTTGCAAAACATACAGAGATTACATTTTTATGACATACAACTTGTATACAATATACAAAATGTATTAACATGTTCAATGTAATCAGAATACTAATGAGAAAAGAACAATGAGCTGAAAACTAAAATAAATAAAAAAGATACAGAAAAAGATCATGAGGGAAAGATATTAATCTATACATCAGTTACACTGTACACATTTTTTTTTTTTCATGTTATGTTTAAATTTTCACATAGAAATGTTTCATAATAATTTTTAGGTAATGTAGGGTACAAAGCTCTTTATCTGAGAAGATGGGTGGCTCTTAAAAGAGCCTTTGGGGTAGTTGAAGTTAGGCACGCCTCACTTTGAGCTTGTGTATTTGGTGACGGCCTTTGTGCCCTCGGACACGGCGTGTTTGGCCAGCTCTCCGGGCAGCAGCAGACGCACGGCGGTCTGGATCTCTCTAGAGGTGATGGTGGAGCGCTTGTTGTAGTGTGCGAGGCGAGACGACTCGCCGGCGATGCGCTCGAAGATGTCGTTGACGAAAGAGTTCATGATGCCCATCGCCTTGGAGGAGATGCCGGTGTCAGGATGAACCTGCTTCAGGACTTTGTAGACGTAGATAGCGTAGCTCTCCTTCCTGGACTTTCTGCGCTTCTTTCCTCCCTTACCGGCGGTCTTGGTGACAGCCTTCTTTGAGCCCTTCTTGGGCGCGGACTTTGCTGGTTCAGGCATGATGACGCGAGATCACAAGACTGACAAAGTAATGTTTCTTTCCAACGTGATACAGAGGTATTTATTCACTGCCCTATGCTAATTTTCAAAGCGATACGAGAAATCTCTGATTGTCTGTTTTCATAGGCCAAACCCATAAACTCGTACTTCATTGGACAACTCGAAGTATCACGAGGGCCAATCACAGGCGGAAGAATAATAGTCCCGCCCACCACTCCCAAAGATTCCGTTGTTTCGTTTCCCGCTCTTTTATTCAATATTTTTGAGAAAATAAGCGGTTCTAATATTGTGCATCGTCGAGTAATTTTAAAACCCCTTATAAATCCATTGAGGGAGTAAAAAAAAATTAAAAATAAATAAATAATGCAAAATGGCAAATGCAAGCTCATTTGACAGTGTGTGTAACATTTTCTACATCACTCACTTCTGCTAACTGTAAATGTGGTGGTTACAAAAGTATATAAGCATTTAAATAAGTAAATAGTAGTAAATATGTTATATGTAAGATATATGGATGACAAGAGAATTTATTTCTTAAATGTGTTTATTCCGTTGATTAATGTTCCCTGCTCAATCGTTCTATGATTTGATTGCTTTCACCTTTGGGGAGTGTTCGCCTGCTTGGGGAGGGGGTGGGGCACGCGCGCGCTGCTCAAACAATACAGACTCTGATAAGTGAAGCAGCAGCAGCTCCGTGTCCTGTATTAATTTATACACATATCTCCCCTCATCAGGTATGAATTACATAAAAGCAATGAGAGTATGTTTTTTGACATGTAAGAGTTTAAGAAATGTTAACTACATTGTTTAAAGTGTTTAAGTTTACTGTTATGACGGACATGCAAAAGTTTGCCTCAAGTCACGTCTGTGTGCTGCGTCACGCGTGCTAGTTACACATTTTCATGCTAGTGATGGAGACCATGCGGTCTCAGAGAAAATACGCAATATTAGAGTAAAGTCCACAAATAACATGTGTTTTGGTGAAATAATACAATGAGTAAGTTGTAAGTGCCAAATAACTGTGAAAATGAGTGTCTGTACTAAAAAAGTGTATCAGAAAGAATAATTCTGGCAAACATGAACACATTTTTAGGATTTATTCACATGGAAAATGTCATAAATGTTATCAGTGAATATTTCATAGTACATAATGCTTAATCTGTAGACACAGCAGTAAAGGGAAAATACTGTATGTACTGTATATGTAATTCTGTTCTATATTTTGTGATTACTATTGAAGTGATGCACTGTCATTGATTGAGAAAGAATAATTCTATTCTATAAGAGTGATTGAACTGTTTTACATTGTATAAAAAAACAATACAGACTCTGATAAGTGAAGCAGCAGCAGCTCCGTGTCCTGTATTAATTTATACACATATCTCCCCTCATCAGGCGGTGAGGGTACTACATAATAGCCTATTATTTTGATCTTATTACTTTTTTGATAATTTTGTAAAATAAATTAGGTTCAAGTGATCTCAAGTGAGGTTCATGTGCAACACAAACAAATGTTTTAATTTTTAGGTGTTATCTGTTAAAGAACACAAATATGTTGATAGTCTTGATTTATTACTGTGAAACAGTATTTTATGTAGTTCTTCCTGGATTCAGTTAATAAAACGTTTTATACCTGACTCGATTGACATGGTCAAAACATTGACTCTTTATGTGGGAGAGTGTGTGGCTCTTAAAAGAGCCGTTGGGTTTGTGTGGTTTCTCCTGCTTTCAGGCGTTTATCCGCCGAAGCCGTACAGGGTGCGTCCCTGTCTCTTCAGCGCGTACACAACATCCATGGCGGTGACGGTCTTTCTCTTGGCGTGCTCGGTGTAGGTGACGGCATCGCGGATCACGTTCTCCAGAAACACCTTCAACACTCCGCGGGTCTCCTCGTAGATCAGACCGGAGATGCGCTTGACGCCGCCGCGGCGAGCCAGACGACGAATGGCGGGTTTGGTGATTCCCTGGATGTTATCACGCAAAACCTTACGGTGACGCTTAGCGCCTCCTTTCCCGAGTCCTTTACCGCCTTTACCTCTTCCAGACATTCTTCAATCAAATTTCTTCAGTCGATCAATGAAAGACAACAGATAAATATTGTGAGTGCGTTATAAGGAAGCCTTATACATTCGCTTACAGGACCTGACAGAAACCAGCGCCGCGTCACATGACACACACCCCTCCCCCAAAAGTATAGCTAGAGCACGTGTGATTTAATCCCAACCCTGACCTTTGTTTCATAATAAAATTCAAGTTTCATAAAATGTATTTAACAAATATCATGTATTACAGTAGTACTGGTTGATAATGAAAAGTAATTCTCAAAGTTCACCAAATTAAACTAAGAGGGACACAAGATGACATCACAATGTCAAAGTAAAATAATTTACCCATGTAATCCCATTTCCCTCCCAGAGATGACATTTATGAATATGGTATTAGTAGGGATATTAAACAATCAGTGTGTGTGTGTGTGTGTGTGTGTGTGTGTGTGTGTGTGTGTGTGTGTGTGTGTGTGTGTGCTGCAGCTCGATATACTGTCTTTTCTGATTATTCAGACCTGGAAGTTAGTTTAATCATATGGGACATTCTAGCAGAAACGTACATTATCTGTCCTTGAATTGTTACAGTGAATAAAAAAGTATTTCATCCAAAAATTTCTAAAACTGGCTCATGGTTGATTTCTGTGAGTTGTTCTGTAAAGGAATATGTCATTCATTAGGTTCTCAGATATTTTTTTCTTTATTAAAAACACTTTTGAAAATTAATACAAATCCTGTCCATGTCCTTGTCCTCAGCCAAATTGGAGCTACAGCTTTCATAGTTTTGTTATGCTACAAACTGTTACTTAGAAGAAAAAAAAAAAAAAAAAACTCATCAATAACAAGATTAAGCTGTTATCATTCACATCAACTGATCAAAAACATAAAATGATATATAAATTCTACAAATAAATTCTATTTTACAACTGTCCCCATGTTTTGGTCAGTCCTGTCACGTTTACATAAAACTCTACATAAAATGTGTGAAATACGCCTTTAAGGGTATCACTCAGAGGAAGTGACATCATTTGACCCAGGTGAAGCTTACATTGATTAAGGCTGAATTCTTTCTTTGAATTGTATGATTTTAAGCTTGTTTTTGTATGTTTTTTTTTTAGGAAGACGAGCTAAAGGGTCAGGCCCTGTCACGGTTAAACATTCCAGAAAATAATGAAAATGTTTTAAATCCAAAACATGTCTAAAAAGGTTATTGAAAATCCTTGCTTGCATGTTAACAGTTTTTATGCTAGCAGGCTGAGTAATGGCAATTTAAAAATGGCCAACCGTCAGGCCCTGTCACATCAGGCCCTGTCACATTCCTGTGTGACACGGCCTTACAAATTAATGTTATTGTTCTTTTTTATTACATTTATTGCATATGTTATGTATTTAACGCATGCAATAGTAAAATGAAGGCCAAGGTGCTTGATTTTTATACAACTGTGGCCATGGAAGCGATTTAAACACCTGAATTCAATTATTTGGAGGGCTGTCCCAATACTTTTGGCAATATTATGTATGTCCTTGGCTGAATTTTACCATATAGTCTAATATTACTTTAACATTAAAATTATAATAATAATTTAAAAAAAGAAATGCCAATCAAAACTTAAATAAAGAACACAAAACATAACTTTTTCTGCATCATCAAAATCCATAAAGTCAGTCCTGTCACAGTACCGTCAGTCCTGTCACGCCATGGTCAGTCCTGTCACACAGGAAATTAAGATAAAAGTGTACTATTTGAGGAAATATTAATTAATTAATTAATCTCTTTAACTGTGTAGATGAAGGTGGGGGTATATATCCACTACTATGTTTTTATAAAAATCTCCTATGTAAAGGTAGTTATTTTACAACTACATGAGTGCCTGGTGGGTATTCTGTGATTTTGTGTACTACAGTTGACCGAAAAGTTGCTTATATTTCTTAAAGGAATAATAAAACTATGTTAGATACAATCAGGGACATGTGATCAATAAGAAAATGCTATCTGTATCAAAGAAATTCATTAGGGAACCATTCTAACATATACAAATTTGTCTGTGACAGGGCCTGACATTTTAGGGGTGAAATGCGTATACAAATGTATTTTATTTAATCATAAAAACATGCTGAGATGGGATGATATGTGTTTCTCATAGTTTAACATGTCCTCGATATGACTCAACGTTCAGATTTAAGAAAAATATATATTTTTTCCCCAAGATTTTTTAAAGTGGAAATGTACGTTTCTGGTAGAATGTCCCTTATATGATGCTGCGTAGGACCTGGATGTTTAATATTCGTCACTTTCAATGTTACACTAGAAATTCCCTCGTTCAGTGTAATTGATGTGGCTCTTAAAAGAGCCGTTGTGGGTTGAAGCAGACGCGGGTTTAAGCGCGCTCTCCGCGGATGCGGCGGGCCAGCTGAATATCTTTGGGCATGATGGTGACCCTCTTGGCGTGGATGGCGCACAAGTTGGTGTCCTCAAACAGACCGACCAAATAAGCCTCGCTGGACTCCTGCAGGGCCATGACAGCGGAGCTCTGGAAGCGCAGGTCCGTCTTGAAGTCCTGAGCGATTTCTCTCACCAGCCGCTGGAAGGGCAGTTTGCGGATCAGCAGCTCGGTGGACTTCTGATAGCGGCGGATCTCCCGCAGAGCCACGGTCCCGGGCCGGTAGCGGTGAGGCTTCTTGACGCCGCCGGTGGCCGGGGCACTCTTACGGGCGGCTTTAGTTGCGAGCTGCTTCCTCGGGGCTTTACCACCGGTGGATTTACGAGCGGTCTGCTTGGTTCTTGCCATTGCTTCGGTCTTCTTCTCTCTGTCCTGCTTGCGCTGGAAATGCTGTTCTGCGTTAAACACCGGCTTTTAAAGCATCGAACCGCCACGAGCTCATAGTGACGCGATGATGCAGGCCTTGTGATTGGTAAGTTCATACGTGATGTCTGTGCATGAGTGCCAGCCAATGACTGCGCGTTTCCTCTTTTCAAACAAGGGTTTCCCGCTCGAGATGCTTTCTATGTTCCGTTGACTACTTTGCTCATAAAACAGTGTACATAAGCTCCCTGGTCTTTATGCTCACGTTGTTGTATTTATGTGTTCTGAAAAACTCGCCTTAATTCCCAGTGGTTGTGCAGATTTTGGATTAGAACAAAGTCACATTAAAGTCTGTAAAAGCACGGCAGCGAGACGCATATAGGGTTTCCATCCATACCTTAGAACGGGGACATTCCGTAAATCTCAGCATAAAGGGCAAAAGACCCAGAGTAACATTGATGACCAATTTCTGTTTTCCTGGAACTGATATGCAAATGATATGCTTTATTTATTTGAGATAAATATTTTTTATTATATACAAAAAACGTTCAAGTCTTGGTAGAGAACTATATTTTAATATTAGGTGTGATGGATGGGGTAGCAAACACACGTTAGGGGATCATCATGCGCTTATAGCAAGCATGCGCACAACCACGATTATACATGTAAAGGTCGATGTAGCGAAATCATACAGTTTATAGATTTGATGGGTCATTTTCCCACTTAACCAAATGAGTTCATGGTGTTTGTAAAAATAAAGAAAAAAGCTCGTTGTCAGATAAAATGGGTGGCTCTTAAAAGAGCCGTTGTTTCAGTAACCCAGTCTTCAATCTGTTTATTTGGATTTGGCGGGTTTCTCGGTCTTCTTGGGCAGAAGCACGGCCTGGATGTTGGGCAGCACGCCGCCCTGAGCGATGGTCACTCGGCCCAGAAGTTTGTTGAGCTCCTCGTCGTTACGCACCGCCAGCTGCAGGTGACGGGGGATGATGCGGGTCTTCTTGTTGTCCCGAGCGGCGTTTCCAGCCAGCTCCAGGATCTCAGCGGTGAGGTACTCGAGCACCGCCGCCAGATAAACAGGAGCACCAGCACCGACGCGCTCGGCGTAGTTTCCTTTGCGCAGAAGCCTGTGAACACGGCCAACGGGGAACTGCAGTCCCGCCCTGGAGGAGCGAGTCTTAGCCTTCGCTCGGGCTTTGCCGCCGGTTTTGCCTCTACCGCTCATTATTATTATTATTATTTTTTAGATCGATTACTTCAAACACCTCAGTCAAAAAGTGATAGAATAAATCTAGCGTGTTTTCACACACTGCATATAAACTGAAAGTGGCAGTCGCCCATTGGTTTAGAGTGTGTAAATATTCAAACCAATCACTGAACTTCCCTCCAAAGCCCAACACCCTTTCTAGCGGGGATTACTATGCACACGTATTAATGACCTTTAAGACTGTCTTAATAAAACAGAAGAGATTAAACCATATAAATGTTTGTTATATAAAATTTAAATAAGTACAAAAAGGGATATTGTATGCTGTTACTACTAAAGGTACTACACCTTTTCACACACTGTATATTCTGGGTACAATGACTGTCTGATACTGTACAGCATTATGTTCCTATTGTAATATTGGAGTTTAACTAATTGGTTGGGTGTGGGTTGTTTGTATTGTCACAATTATCCAGCATAGTGCTCTGTGTAGATTCTGCCTGTACTGTTGTACAACATATAGACTGATCACTGTCTGAAGCTTTTGCAGTACATTTACAAGAAATCTTGTACATCTAAACAATGATTTATTGTGTAATACAAAATTTCACTCACTGTAAAAAAAAATCACTCACTGTGATTTTACTGAGGTTTTTTCTTTTCTTTTTTTTCCCCAAAACTAGTGTTTTGAATTGTTTGTTTAGATTGCATGAGTCAAAGAGGACAGAAGTCACATCTCATCTATTTGCTTTCAAAAGTAACACAAATCATCGATATATGTGTTTTGCTCTAATTCAGAGTTAGTGGGTGGCTCTTAAAAGAGCCGTTGAGAAACAAACACTGGACTTTACTTCTTTTTGGGCGCTGCCTTTTTAGGCTTTGCAGTTTTAGGTTTAGCAACCTTTGCCTTTTTAGGGCTTTTGGCTGCTTTCTTAGCGACTGCTGGCTTCTTTGCCTTCTTGGGGCTCTTCGTCGCCTTCTTTGGGCTCTTCGTCACCTTCTTAGCGGCTTTGGCTGCGGGTTTCTTGGCCTTCTTGGGCGATTTCTTGGCGGAGGGCTTCTTAGCCGCTGCGCTCTTGGGCTTCTTGGCAGCGGCGGGTTTCTTGGCCGCGGGCTTCTTCGCTTTAGGAGCCACTTTCTTCTTGGTCTCGGCTTGCTGCTTGTTGAGCTTGAATGAGCCCGAGGCGCCGGTCCCTTTGACCTGCACCAATGTGCCTTTAGTCACCAAACTCTTGATGGCGATCTTGACGCGGGAGTTGTTCTTCTCCACGTCGTAGCCGCTGGCAGCGAGCGCTTTCTTCAGCGCGGCGAGGGACACGCCGCTCCTCTCCTTGGATGCGGACACAGCTTTGACAATGAGCTCGCCGACGCCTGGACCTGCTTTCTTGGCTTTCGCGGCGGACTTCTTCTTGGGCGCTTTAGCCGGGGCGGCAGCAGCGGGTGCTGGGGCGGTTTCTGCCATTTCTCTCTGATCGATCGGATCAACAGTGTTTCAAACGCTGTCTCTACTCTCAGCAATGAATGACGATCGCGCGGCGCTGCGCTCTTAAATAACACATGAGAACCTTATAGACTCAACCCGCCCGCTCGGGCCTCTGTGCGCGTCCACGAGCCCCTCACGCGTGTGTTTTATTCTCTTACATTTGGTTCAAAACTGGAGTGGTAAAATAGTTAGGCGCAGTCAAAACAAAGTGAACACCAAGCAGAGGTTCTGCGCTTTCATTGGAGACTAAAATACGCGAGAGGAAATGTTTATTTTGCCTTCGTCAGATCAAATCCAAGGCGCGCATCAGCCACGGGGGAAAGCCGCGTGTAAATGTGATGGATAGTTTAAGTGGAAAGGTTAATAAAAGCCTGAACGCCTCATCTGTGTGTTCAGCAAACAGTCTGAAATAGACTTTAATGAAATCAGCATCAGTGAGGACCGTGAGGAGGCTTCAATACAGATGTTGTTTTGGGCAGCTTGAAGCACACGAACATCATCCGGAGTCTGTCCAGCCATATGATCTGGCAGTAAAGTAATAATTGGTATTATTATTAATTAAAAATAATCTGATTTCATAATCTGATGTACATAAATAAAATATCACATAAATAAAAATGTAAATCGTCATATTTGTCTCTCCTTATTCGTCCTTCATCTCAGTTTTCATCATGTGAATGAGGATCATGTAAAAACTCTGAATCTGAATGAGCTGCTCATTTAAGCAAGGCAGAGCAAGTGACTCAAAAAAACAACTTATTTTTCCTCACTGTTTCATATTTGCCTTGTTCTAGCTTGTACTTTTCTGGACAAATTTTGAAACTTTGTGTTGCAAGCATTTCTTATATCATTGCCTCCTTAAGATGAATTGCTTGTTGTATTTCTTCATAAATCGCTTAGGATAAAATCATCTGCTAAATTAATAAATGATAAAGAGCAGGCCACTTATTGTAAGTTTGTTATATTGTGATTTAACCACTGTTGAATACCAATTCATAAAATAGTCATATCATTCGCACTATATGTTTGATATATTTGTACAGATGTTGAGGTTTTGGTCAGGCTGTACTAGTTCAGCTCTAACCCAACTCCGGGTCAAGATAATGAACGTGTTCAAAATTACACGGGCAGGTTACACTGGGATTATTACTAAGTTATGAGGACACTGGAGCTGAAGAGCTGATAATAACTAAGTTAAAACATTTTGAATTGAAACACTCAAAATCAATTTAAAACTTAGTTTTGTTGGGTCTCAGTTGTTTAGAAGTTTTCGCTTATTCCTTAAATGTGTTTATTGGAATTGAAAACATCAGGGAATATGAGGGTATTCTAATCCAAGACAATATTTTTCTGTTAGATTCGTTTTCAGGTAGACTCTCTGCAGCCTCAAAGCATCTGTCAGTCATCAGATGGAAACAGGCCTCAACCCCTGTGATGTGTGGCATCAGTGCGAGATCGATGATCAAGACACAGACAGTGTGGTACCATCACATTCTCAACTTTATTAAGGAGGAAGGGTCATATTTATAAAAGATAAAGCAGAATCATCCAGAATGCCCAGGCCATCCAATCATAATACTGAAAGATCAACCACATATGGCATATTAAGAAATAATAACAAGTAAGAGAGGTCAGATATTCAAATGTGTGTGTGTCTATCGGCATAGTCCTTGTTTTGTCTAGGTGTGCCCATGATGTGCACATAACACAACTGAAAGAAGGTGCACAAGTCTTACACAAGAATAGTCAAATGTGAAGCCTAATAAAGAAGAAAATATTATATTTCTCTTGTGAAAAAGAAATGGGGCTCTCATGATGCACTGCAATTATATGAGAAACATAATTTCCCTAATGTTTCACTATATTAGCAAGGACATTTTGTGCCTCACGTGTAAAACCAAACATACAGCATCTTTTATTTAACCCTGAAACGAAACTGGGAAAACTTCTCTGCCTAAAATAACACTTTGTAGGCTACATTAATGTGCTTAAATGGATATAATTTTGAGTGTGCTTAAACTGCGTCTTCAACCCACAACGGCTCTTTTAAGAGCTACTTTAATTAACACTGAGCGAGGGGATTTCTAATGTAACGCTGAAAATAACTAATATAAAACACGGTCCTACGCAGCATGATATTTGATTTCATTAACTCCCATGTCTGAATAAACAGGAGATTTATCGAGCTGCAGCGCACACGCGCGCGCACACACACACACACACACACACACACACACACACACACACACACACACACACACACACAGCTCAGGAAGGAAGTGAAGGCGAACCATAGCTCTATATGGTTTAGAGAGGGTCTTATTAGACAAAAAATGATCTGATTATTTATTGATATTCAATTTAAACAATGTAGATAACTAATGAAACATAGCTTTTTTTTTATGATTTTTTTTATTGTAGGCTATTGATATAACATTCACTTCATGTTAATTTTGTAACAAATACTTAAAGACAGTATGGATATTTGATGCCAAATTTGTTTAAAAACGTTTTTTGATGCCAACATTTTTTTAATTTTAAATTCTAAATAAAGATTCAATTTCCAATATTCATTATTATTTACATTTACTCACCCTCAAGTAGTTTTGACTAAATCTGCATGATTTTCTTCATCACACACACACAAATATACATATACATATACATATACATATACATATGAAATAAAAATGTTACCAAACCGTTTATGGTCCCATTGACTTTTTTCATACTTTGGAAGTCAATGGGACCAGCAACTGTTTGGTTACCAACATTATTATAAATATCTTGTTTTGTGTTCAACAGAAGAAAGAAATGCATACATGTTTAGTCAGAACAACTTGAGGGTGAGTAAATGATGACATTATTAAAATGTTTATTAATTTTTTAATCTTAAAATTTATTAATCTTAGTTAATCTCAACATTTACTAATACATTTTACGTTCAAAATATGTATGTGTTAACATTAATACACTGAACTAACATGAATATAAACATTTTCATTAACAAAGGCTAATAAAATATATTGTTCATTGTTAATTCATTTAGTTTTAATGCATTAACTAATGTAAACAAATTAAACCTTATTGTAATGTTTCCAAGACATTTCAACAAACAATAATAGAACAAAAAATTAACTCAGTTCTGGTAGGTCACGTAGGTTAGTCAAGCTCTCACCAGTGACTCTCAGCTGATCCACGTCTACCTACAGGAATACGACGCCTATCACTGTATACATATATAAGCTCCTTCAATATTATCAGCAGCTATCGCGTTTCTCAGGAGCTAATTACTTCCTCCATCCCCAGCTCCTCATCTCGTCCAGTCTGTATGGCATTCTGATTCCCCCTGAACCAGAATAAATTCTCGAATCATGTTGAACTTTAAATTCTTGAATTAATGATATCTGCTCCCTGCTCTTATCCATGCTAGGCTGTCCTGACAGTAATAGGAGAAGCAACCAAAATTAGGATTTTCAACTCCAACGTGAAGTCTGTTCTCCCATATGGGTCGAAGACATGGAGAATGACCAGGCGCAGATTGCAGAAGATCCCGGGTTTGGGCCTAAATCCAAGCTCAGAGCCCTCTCCCCGGACAGCACGCCAAATACGCATAAACTTATTGTATTATATGTAGATGTGAACTCGTGAAACTGAGACAGAGCTGAAGAGGAGTGGTATCACCTGGACTCAAATAGAAAAGACAGCCCAAGACCGTGCCCGCTGGAGAATTGTTGTCGATGGCCTATGCTCCAGGAGGAGCGATGGGCCTAAGTACACGGAAGTGTCCTTTTCACGGCCAATTTCATGTGTCTGATTACTGGGAGTTCCTTCATTAGAAAATGGCAAATAAATAATATAAAAAAACCTTGGCTGTAGTTTGCTGGCCATGTGTTTTGGACGTTTTCTGTCCTGTAACACATGGTGTGGTTGATTTAGGCCATTGGTTGAGATGTAGTGTGAGCTGGAGGGAAATAAGGAGATAGGCTTTCAGAGAAAACTCCAAAGTTCGAGAACTAGTGCCCATCATTTCCTAATATTTGAAAAGTCATGCTTTAAGACGGAAATATATAAAGACAACATTAAATATCAATTGCAACAATATCATGAAATCCAGTTTTCAGACATTCAGTTCTTCTGGATTTAGTCAGTTACTTCATGTAATCACAGACTTGATGATGGTGAGATCAGATCATACCGGCTGTTTTACAAACATCTCACTGGATTATAACAATTAATGGCAAAAGGAATGTTTGGAAGTGTAAACTGATATTTCCCACTGACATACGTAGCAAAAGATATAAATAACTAGCAAAATATGATTATGATATATCATAAAGTTTAAACGGTATCAAACCAAATGTCCGAGGTCAATGCAGGTTATAAAGCTACAATGTGTTCATATGACTTGGTTCAAATGTTCTGTGTTTCATGGTGCTGGACATTCAGACTTTGCGGAAAGTAGTATATTATTCAGTAAAAATAAGCAGTAAGCTGCTAATAACAATCGTCATTAATTGAACATTAACAACGTTATGGGAGGGTATGGGCTTTGTACGGAGGGAAAACATACGGAAAGCTTTAGTTTCTGCTCTGACAGCCGCAAGAACGTGTGTTAGGAATCAGGAATGGTGATTTTCCATCTTCAAACCAAACTTGGGTCTCCAGCCGATAAAGTTTAAATCCCATTTGGCTAGAGCACTTCTCATAATGTCTACGCATTAGGTCAGTAGGCGGAGAGTAGATGGTCTTTTGTGGCTGTTCGAACACATTCGACCACATGAGCGTTTACACTGGGAAAGCAATTCGGTCAAATGCGTTTTCTACCTCTGGAAGTGGTGGAAAGTGGACAAGCTCAAATCATTTTATACCCCGTTTACACCTGTATTTAGCGTCGGCCATGTGATCCGAACGACCGAAACATATATTAATTCCAGGAGAAAACAGGACCTTAGACATTTCATACTTTTTTACCTTAATAGAGCATCATGGGAGATACAACTCATGAAATCTATCAAAATCTATCAAATATAAGAAAATCTAAATAAAGAAAAACTCATTTGACTATGTTTTACTCAAGTCCAGATGATATAAAAAGTGACATGAAATGATGTTTTGCTGATTATGTTCCACTACTGATTAAGAGTATGCAGTCAGTAAAGTTGTGAAAGAGTATCAAACATGATCCTGCGTTTTAGCACAGCAGTTTTAATACAGTAATTTTGTCTGTGTCACCATTGTTTGTGTTTAAGGAAAAGAATACTTACATGATACATGTACAAACTCAAACAGGCATAAACAGAAGATATAACAGATGTGCCACTCTGTATTTATTCATTTTACTTTTAATATTGTGATATGACGTCTTCATTCACTTTGGTGAGTTTGTTGAAAATCACTTTTCATTATAAACCAGTTACTACTGTAAAATATATGATCTTTGTGAAATACATTTCACAATTTTTTTATACGAAACAAAGGTCAAGGCTGGGATTAAATCACATGTGCCCTAGCTATATTTTGAGGGAGGTGTGTGTCATGTGACACGGCGCTGGTTTCTGTCAGGTCCTGTAAGCGAATGTATAAGGCTTCCTTGTAACACACAGAGCATCTATTTGTTGTCTTTCATTGGTTGACCGAAGTAGTCAAAGTGAAACATGTCTGGAAGAGGCAAAGGCGGTAAAGGACTCGGGAAGGGAGGCGCTAAGCGTCACCGTAAAGTTTTGCGTGATAACATCCAGGGAATCACTAAACCTGCCATTCGTCGTCTGGCTCGCCGTGGCGGCGTCAAGCGTATCTCCGGTCTGATCTACGAGGAGACCCGCGGAGTGTTGAAGGTGTTCCTGGAGAACGTGATCCGCGATGCCGTCACCTACACCGAGCACGCCAAGAGAAAGACCGTCACCGCCATGGATGTTGTGTACGCGCTGAAGAGACAGGGACGCACCCTGTACGGCTTCGGCGGATAAACGCCTGGAAGCAGGAGAAGCCCCACAAACCCAACGGCTCTTTTAAGAGCCACACACTCTCCCACATAAAGAGTCAATGTTTTGACCATGTCAACTATTGGATTCATTATTAAACTCTTTTGTATTCTTAATCTATACTGCACCCCACCAAAATAACTTTTCACAGTAAAGAAATGCGAATATCACGATTATCTTTTTATTTTATCTTTTTATCTACACTAAAATGTAACTTTTTGTTTTTGTATTACACGTTAATCAAGCAAACGAATGCTGTTTCTCAAAAAAAAAAAAAAAAAAAATAGAACCAAACTAGTACCACAGATAGCAGAAGTGAATATGCATAAACGAAAATGTTATATATTGTACACAAATGGTCTTTTATTTACTATCCATGTGCTTCAAACAGTTTAACAACAGTTTCATGCAATGAAGGTCGTTGATAAACTGTTTTTAAAGCGTGTCTGACCATTATTGGTCTCTTTCCTTCCAAACTCGCTCAATGGGTCTTTTAAAATCACACAATGATTCTCAATATTAGAACCGCTTATTTTCTCAAAAATGTTGAATAAAAGAGCGGGAAACGAAACAAAGGAATCTTTGGGAGTGGTGGGCGGGACTATTATTATTCCGCCTGTGATTGGCCCTCGTGATGCTTCGAGTTGTCCAATGAAGTACGAGTTTATGGGTTTGGCCTATGAAAACAGACAATCAGAGATTTCTCGTATCGCTTTGAAAATTAGCATAGGGCAGTGAATAAATACCTCTGTATCACATTGGAAAGAAACATTACTTTGTCAGTCTTGTGATCTCGCGTCATCATGCCTGAACCAGCAAAGTCCGCGCCCAAGAAGGGCTCAAAGAAGGCCGTCACCAAGACCGCCGGTAAGGGAGGAAAGAAGCGCAGAAAGTCCAGGAAGGAGAGCTACGCTATCTATGTGTACAAAGTCCTGAAGCAGGTTCATCCTGACACCGGCATCTCCTCCAAGGCGATGGGCATCATGAACTCTTTCGTCAACGACATCTTCGAGCGCATCGCCGGTGAGTCGTCTCGCCTCGCGCACTACAACAAGCGCTCCACCATCACCTCTAGAGAGATCCAGACCGCCGTGCGTCTGCTGCTGCCCGGAGAGCTGGCCAAACACGCCGTGTCCGAGGGCACAAAGGCCGTCACCAAATACACTAGCTCAAAGTGAGGCGTGCCTGACTTCAGCTACCCCCAAAGGCTCTTTTTAGAGCCACCCATCTTTTCAGATAAAGAGCTTTTGTGTGTGTGTTTTTTTTTTTTTATTATTATAATTTTTTTATAAATCTATAGCCTTTAATTCCATAAGAATTTCGACGAATCCGTTAATATCAACACTGTCACCCTAATCCATCTCTTTCAGTCTGTCATTCATTTAAAATTTTGAAAGTAAGGTTTTGTCTTTGTCTTCCTTGCTCCTTGTACACATTTATAGAGCATTTGTTTCCAGAAAATAAACCCTGCTAAAAAATAACTTTACATCACAAATATAGAGATCCTTTAGTTATTATTGAATAATTACTTGAGAGACAACATTGAACGAGTAATTATTTCTATATGAGCAATGACTGTGCTAATGCCAGTGACAATATCTTATTGTTCACTAAATTTACATGCTAAAATAAGTTATATAGTATGAGCTCTAGCAGTTTATTTGAACTAAAATAGTTAAAGAGGGCCACCACTCCCTTTATAAGTGAATTGTTTAAACAAGTTGAAACAACAATTTAATATAGGTTATCATATCAATTTATTTGTGTTTATGCTGCAATTTAAAGGGATACTCCACTTTTTTCGGAAATATGCTCATTTTACATCTCCCCCAGAGTTAAACAGTTGAGTTTTACCGTTTTAGAATCCATTCAGCCGAACTCCGGGTCTGACGGTACCACTTTTAGCATAGCTTAGCACAGATCATTGATTCTGATGAGTCCAGTAGCATTTCTTTCAAAATGACCAAAGAGTTTCAATATTTTTCCTATTTAAAACTTGACTCTTCTGTAGTTAAACCGTGTACTAAGATCGACGGAAAATGAAAAGTTGCGATTTTCTAAGCCTATATGACTAGGAACTACTCTCATTCCGGCGTAATAATCAAGGAACTGTGCGGCTGTACCATGGGTGCAGCAGGCGTAATGATATGACGCAGCGCCTGAAAATAGGTCTAATAGGTTAGACAAACTTAGTCCCGGTCACGTTGGAAGAAGTTACCGAGCTGGGGACTATTTTCAGGCGCTGCGTCATATCATTACGCCTGCTGCACTCATGGTACAGCCGCACAGTTCCTTGATTATTACGCCGGAATGAGAGTAGTTCCTAGCCATATAGGCTTAGAAAATCGCAACTTTTCATTTTCCGTCGATCTTAGTACACGGTTTAACTACAGAAGAGTCAAGTTTTAAATAGGAAAAATATTGAAACTCTTTGGTCATTTTGAAAGAAATGCTACTGGACTCATCAGAATCAATGATCTGTGCTAAGCTATGCTAAAAGTGGTACCGTCAGACCCGGAGTTCGGCTGAATGGATTCTAAAACGGTAAAACTCAACTGTTTAACTCTGGGGGAGATGTAAAATGAGCTTATTTCCGAAAAAAGTGGAGTATCCCTTTAAGTTCCATCTAAATCAATGTTGTTTGTTGGTTGAAGATAATTTAATTAGAAGTTGTAACAACCGTTTGATTGATGCAAAATGTTTAATTTGCTTTAAGAGTTTATTATGTGGACTGGACAGAAAAATACACAATACAAAAAAAAAAAGAAGCCTGTACCAAATCCAATGTGCGGATAATTCCGCTATTCATAGTGATAAAGTTAGGTATTTTATTGCATGTGATTCTGACATGATGTCACTGCATGCACTGCGCTCCTTCCTCTCCACTCGTCTCAGGTAAATAAATGCGTCTTCCAGCTGAGCCTGAGCGTTTGGCGTCGCGCGTTCATGTGTTTTGGGGGCGTGGCTTTGGAAGGAGCTCAGAAGGGAGGGCATGGAAATAATGAGCTGTGTTTATAGCAGATTAAAAGGTCTACAGTCAGTCGATTTTTATATTTTCTTTTTCAGAGTACTTACATTTTAATTATGTATTGGTATATAAAGACAGTTTAAACAAATTTGGAATGTTTTTTTTTTTTTTTTTTTTTAAATCCTACCTACCCTGCCTTTAACGCAAGTTATTTGTTTTCCAATGTATTGACTGATAGCTCTCCTGTCCTCATGTTGAGAAAAATCGTACTCGGTTACTATCGTAACCTCGGAGTATTGCGTAGCTATACGCAGTGGGGAAACTCCTTTTCCTCGATAATACTGAAGCCTAAAATGTAAAATGCATTTGCAGCTGCACAGCTAGCACAGTGAGTGTCTGGCTCACTCATTGGCTGTGCTGCGGCAACTGGGGCGTGAAGTGTGTCGCTGAAGGAGATAAATCTGCTATAATGGCTAATTCGGGCTCTAATATAGTCTTAGCCACGCCCAATTTGGCGGTCTCTGATGTGTGTCGGCGCGCTGCTAGCTCATTGGCGCACACGTCAAACTGGGCGTGGCTAAGACTATATTAGAGCCTGAATTCGCCATTATAGCAGGTTAGATGGGACAGTAGTAGCACAGGGAGATGGTGTTATAATATCACACAGACAGTAGGGAGGATAAATTGCCAGGGAAGAAATAGTAAAGAAGAAGTATTGCTGTCTAGGTTAAGACTGGGACATACATGGTTAAACTCAACACTGGCAATTATGGGGTTACATGAAAATGGATTATGTGATGTGTGTGGTGTATCTGAAAATGTATGTCATGTATTATTTATTTGTAGTAAGTATAATATATTTCGGGATGTATTATTCAGTCATTTGAAGACTGGAGAGGATAGAATGAAGAATGAGGATATTTAGGAAAAGGTTTAATGGACAGACAGATATATAGAGCACTAATTGCATTTATATATGATTCATGTTTGGGATTTAGAATATAATATGCTTGAAACGTTGAACCCGCCATGGGGGCTGAGTGTGGACGGAGGAGCTGAACACGCAGCGCCGGATGAAGCTCAATGAAACCTCTATTGCAGGTATGATGAATAATGATGATGTATGTGGGATGACAGAGTAAGGTTCAACAAGGAAATATAGATAGATGGTCAATGGTCCATTTGTGAGAAGGAAGAGGAAACAGTTTTAAACTTCAGACTTATCACCCAAGGTTAATTTGCCATCCAGCACAGTAGGTGGCGATAATGCTCCTTAGGAGTTAATCGCCATTAAACAAGAAGAAGAAGAAGAAGAAGAAGGAGATTATAGCAGGTTCAAATCGACTGAAGCGACAAACTTGCCATGTTACTATTCATGCCTCTAGTCGAATGGGCTCTAGTATCTACAGGGCAAATCTGACCCACTGAGGTGTACGCCAGAGATATGGCTAAGCGTGGCTAAGACTATATTAGAGCCCAAATTCGCCATTATAGCAGATTTATCTCCTTCAGCGACACACTTTACGTCTCTGACTCCTCTGCAAGCCTTCGCTGTAGAAACAAGCCATTTACAGCCTGAGTTTTACAGCAGACTACACCTTCAACACCCGAAGTCGTTTTTTTCCTGTCACCGTTCTCCTGTGGCCATCTGGCAATCGACGCATATCCTTTTCATTGCATTATTGCTACTGTGTTTGCGCTGCGTTCACATAGTCTAAAAGAGCAAGTGAGCGTTGTTACAAATGCCTCGCTCTACATGCGCCACGTGCTGTACCATCTGCACGAGGCCGGAGGGCACACGAAGTGCGTCACATGCCTGGGAACGCCCCATGCTGAAGCGGCACTCTCTGCTGGAGGCTGCTCTCTCTGCGAAAGTATACCTGTTCTGTGACTGCACACTCGGCTAGCTCTCTGCAAAGATGGCGACGCAGCTTCTCCTGCTCTTCCTATTTCCGGAGGAAACGACAGCCCGAAAGAATGGGGGTGAGCGAGCCCACGCCGGCCACGTCCCCGCGTGCCTCGTTCTCCCCATCTCAGTCTCACTCACCAGTCCTGTTCACTCAGGCAGACCTGCGCCCCTCCCTTAGAGCGGCGGGTCTCGTCTCCCTCGGCGGATCAGCTTATTTACATACTGCACTTGCAGCTAGCTCTCCTTTCGGATGGCGAACCACCTCTCGCGCTCCCCCCGTTTCTTCCCTCGTCGAGCCTCGACGGATGATGTTCGCGCGGCTAGCTCTCTTTACGACACAAGAGAGCTACCCCGCCCTCCCTTCTGCACGTCACACAGAAGCGCGTTTTCTCTGAAAATGTTCTCTCTCATGCGCTTCCCCGCTTCCTTCCCTCATTGAGCCCCGACGGAAGAAGCGCGCGGTCAGATGTGCACACGGCTATCTCTCTTTACGACACAAGAGAACTACCGCTCCCTTCCGTTCTGTTCATCACGCAGAACCTTCTCCGTAATTCAGACACAACAGTGTGGTTTTCATGCCTGGAATCAAACCACGCTGAAACTGCTCTCTCTCATGACGGCTGTTCTCACTGCGAGAACAAGCCACCATTCTAAGTACTATAAGAGCTCTTATCTATCAATCCCCCCCTGTGGCTCAGTGGTGAATTCTAAGACTTTCGCGACAGAGACCCGAGATCGAATCTCGGCTGCGCTGAATCTTTTCACCAAAGCGAACGAGCTCACGCCGGCCCCGCCCCCGCGTGACTCACTCTCTTTGGCAGCGTCTGAAGAAGGGGTTGGTCGGGCTCAACGTTTGACCCCGCCCCCCCCATCTAAACACAGCATGAGTGCAATTGGGCGAAGCATGGTCAGCTATGTTAAATAACCATTCAAACAGAGCCATAGCTGCTGTAAACCGTGCACTGCTGCAAACTAACGCTGTTCTCACAGCAGCTCAAACAGAGTGAGTAATAAATGTTCCCCCACAGCCTCTGCTCACAGGTGGCTGGGAACGTTCTCAAATCAGTTACAAAGCGCGCGCCACTCATACCGCACACTATCACGGGGTAGCTTTCTTATAACGTAAAGAAAACTAGCCTCGTGACCGTCCGCTTCTGACATCCCTTGTGGGCGGCGCAGTTTGCGCGGCTCGAACAGAGGGAGTGCAGTCCCTGTTTAGCTCAGACGGCTGGAGAATTGTTTACTGTAGATAACAGGCCCGCTGCACTGCGCGTGCCTCTACAAACAGACAAAGCAGGTTCACGGTCCCCCTTCACTAGGCGGCCCCTTCCCAGTTGTCACTCTGACTCTGCCCCAGGCGAAAGCCTTTACGGTCAGCCCAACACTCAATATGTGCACAAATCACAATATAAGGGTATCAGGTCCCCCTGTGTTAGGCGGCCCGTCCCCAAACATGTGTCAAACCCTAGCCGCACAAGCCCTGGCCTGGCAAGCCATCCCCGGTGTGTCGAGTTGAATAATAAACACAATAAAGCGAGGCTACTCGCTCCAATTCGCTCGCAGACCCCCAAAGTTTCAGGCAGTCGTCGAGACTTCGGTGAGAAGCGGCGTGTGTCACGTGCTTCGCTCCGAAATATTTTTACGGTGATGCATACTTTCACATTCAGATAGCCGCTCGTCACAGGCCACTCTCGAGATACGCCTTCGAGGGGCAGGCTTATCAGTACACAGTTCTGCCGTTCGGTCTGTCCCTAGCACCCCGTACGTTTACGAAGTGCATGGACGCGGTGCTTTCTCCTCTGAGGCATCGGGGAGAGTGCGTGCTAAATTATCTCGACGACTGGCTGGTCTTGGCTCAGTTGAGAACCGAACTTTTGACACACAGAGCTTTGATTCTCAGCCATTTGGAATGTCTAAGTCTCAAAATCAACTTATCCAAGAGCAAACTGAACCCCAGCCAGAGTGTGATCTTTCTGGGCACAGTTATCAACTCTACTACAATGAGAGCGTGGCTTACACAAGAGCGCGCGCTCTCTATACAGCAGCTGGCAGCCTCCTTCAAGGCAGGCGAGCGCACACTCCTAAAGAAGTTTTAGAAACTTCTTGGTCTCATGGCAGCCACATCGTCAGTACTCCATATGGGATTACTGCGTATGCGCCCATTGCAGCACTGGCTCAAACGCCGTGTGCCAGCCCATGCACGGCAGTCAGGCAGCCTGTGCATCATGGTGAATCACGGTTGTTTACGGATCCTGATTGCCTGGCGGGCTCAGGACTGGTACCACAAGGGCATGACCATGGGGGTGACTTCCGGGAGGAAAGTGGTTTTCACAGACGCTTCGAACCTAGGTTGGGGAGCGCTGCACGAGGGCAAGCCTGCCTCCGGCCTCTGGTTGAGCACGGAGCAGAGCTTACATATCAACTGCCTGGAAATGAAAGCAGTTTGTTGGCCCTCAAAGCATTTCTGTCAAACCTCAAAGGACACCACGTCTTAATCCGTACGGACAACACGTCAGTGGTGGCATACATAAATTGCAAGGGTGGTGTAAGGTCGGGCAACCTGTAAACCATGGCGATAGACCTCCTCTTCTGGGCGCAAGCCAATCTGAGCTCTCTGAGGGCAGCACGTATCCCTGGCATTCGGAATCTGGGTGTGGATATGCTTTCACAGGGCAACACTCCCCTAGGCGAGTGGTCCCTGAACCCTCAGACGGTCCGTCTGATATTTCAATTTCAATTTCAATTTCAATTTCATTAATGGATAGCCCCTTGAGATGCAACATCTCATTTTCAAGAGGGTCCAAATACACATATACATAATACAAAAACAGGCAAAAACAAATGCTCAAAAGTTACTAGGCAGCTTACACCTTCACCCCAGACCAAAAACACATCATAGCTCAGACATGTTTTCTCATTACACAATTGGAACCCATAATACATAAGAAATTCAATGTGAAAAGGTATCACATAAGAAAAACGGTCGAATCCACAGGAGGTAGGTCAATTAGACAATTAAATGAAACAAAAGACAATTACAAGCAATACTATTCAGTCCAACATCAGTAACATGCACACACATTGTTAAGATATTGAAATAACCTAAATCTACGAAAAGATGAGATGGATCTCAATGAAAGAGGAAGATTATTCCAATCGCTAGTAGCTTTATAATGAAAAGCTTTACGTCCAGCAGATGAAAAGATTCCTGGTACAGTAAGGACGAGATATTGCATATGTCTAAGTGAATACATAGAACTACAAGGAACCAAGAGTTCTTTCAGATATAGAGGACGGTCGAAGTGCACTGTTAACCCTTGCTGTAAAAAAAGGCCACATTCTGACAATATCATACCATTTTCCATTAAAACAGTAATATACCGTAGAAAACAAAAATAATCTACAGGAATATACTGTGAATTAACAGTGCTCAAAGTCGACACTCAGAGGCTGTATCACACCCTATACCCACATTCACTATTCCCTAGTACATTAGTTCACTAATATAGTCCACTTTACAGAGTGAATGAAAAGAAGTGAGTGAATTGAGAGACTGATGAACACCTAATAAGCAGAATCACTGAAGGACAAGAACAGAAAAAAAGAGAAACATAAGAACTACACATGACTTCTAGCAACACTGTGTATGAAAACAGTTTACAAACCAGTTTAACATAATTTCTTCCGTACATGTTTTATTGAAAATAATAAAGTTATTATGACCATGATGGAGATCAGTATTTGCTTTAGTTGGGCTCTTGACCCTTGACTTTATAATATCAGTTATTCTCTGGCTGCTTTAACTATGAGTTTATAAAACACATTTGTTATGGCAAGAAAAAGTCAAGAGGAAGATGATCAGGTGTTTTTGACTGTTGTGACCAGTGTATAAGCTTTGGATTTATGGGTATTTCATATTTCTCACATGTCTGTTTATCTACAACATGAAATACAGCAATGTTTCTGTAAACAGTTATTCTGAAGAATATTGAAATAATATAGTGCTTTAAAACATTTTGAATTACTTGACTCAGACACACACAAACATCAACAATCAGCATATGAATCTCAACAATGGTGACAATAAAAAGTTTAATGTCGCAATGCATCCTGGGTTCCAGTAATAACTCCCAGCATGCACTGCTGCATGAATAAATGAATAAAAATAAATAACTGCCACCAGTGATGAGAGACATATGCAGATTTTTTTTATTTTTATTATTTTTATTAACTTGAGAAAGCATGTAGAATTTTACAATTGTTTGACATATGAAGTACATTACGTTGCTTTACCATTTTTAACTTTCTATTACAGGAACAACAGAACTCAGGTGTGGGTGGCGGGGTAACCAAATTACTTCCATATCATTTATGTTATTCATTTAAACTTTACATCTGTGCACTATTCGTAAGAAGCAGCAGTGTTTACAAAAAATCAGATCTAACCGGCTTAACATATTCCATCCACTTGGACCATATCCTATAGAAAGTGTCCCTCTGCACTTTGAGTGAAAAGCACAGTTTTTCCATTGTGTAGATCTCTTGCACTATGTTTATCCAGTCCTCAGTTGTTGGTGGTTCTGGTTTGAGCCATCTCCTCGTTATAGCCTTTTTACTTGCTGCCAATAAGTTTCTTGTCCTTCGAGTCCAATTTATCCGTTGATATATTACTTAGATATAGGGTTTCAAAAGTAAATGGAAAAACACATGCAAAAACATTCTGTATATGCTCATGAATTCTAGACCAATACTGAGAAATAACTTGGCAGTCCCAAAAAAATGAGGAAATGGTTGAAATCTCATTATACTTTTCCAACAAAATTCACGCCATACATTAGATCCAGTTGTAACCCATTGTATCTCACATATTTGTTCCCAACATTCCTCTGTGATAATCAAATTACCTTCTTTTTCCCATTTCGCTTTAACATAATGTGTGCTGTCTTTTTTACACCGCAGGATGCTGTTGTATAACCTGGATATAATTTTATTGTGTGCTCCTAATTTTGTAGTTAATGATATAAATGTACCCACAAATCCTAGGTTGTTTAAATCCTGATTAAAATAGTCAAGTCAAGTCAAGTCATTTTCATTTATATAGCGCTTTTAACAATGTAGATTGTCTCAAAGCAGCTTTACAGAGATAAATGTATAATTTAACGTAAGACTGTTTTGGCTTTATAGCGGTTCTTTAATAAAGTTATTTTCCAGCTAAAGTTAGTTTTGATTGATTCGCTTCCGTCGCAACGATCATTTGTTTTTAAATTAGGGCCGCCAAGACGACACCATTCTCTCTACACAGACTTTAAACGCGAACCTGTGAGAAACGCTGATGGCGTTCAGATGCGCATTAAAGCAACAACATGGAACTTTTCCTCTGCGGTCGCCCTACAGGAAGCGGAATTGTCCATTACCGCTGTCGTAAAATGATTTACGGTTACTGTCAACGCACTCATCCCCAAATCGTCACTTTCAAACATTCTTCAATATCCGACGCACAAAGCACCCTTAGCGTCAATATGAGACGCTTCGGTTATGGGTATAGGTTTAGGTCTGTGGTAGGGTTACGCGTCTCATATGGACGCTAAAGGGTGCTTTGTGCGTCAGATATTGAAGAAATTTTGAAAGCGTCAGTATATGACGACTTGGGATGAGAACGGGCTGTTACTGTATGAAGCATGCAGACGCAAACGCTCGACCAATATTGATCCTCGTCCTGCCTTTCAGTTTATCACTCTCCTTTTTCCTCTTCCGACTCTACTCCGACAAAACCTTGGACTTCTTACGTTTCGCTGCTGCTTCAGCCATGACGAAAACAAACGCGCTGGTTGGCCTGTCACGGCCGAATTTGAGGAAGTGAGGAAGCGAAGTGACGTATGCCGTAAAGCAGTCGAATTTTGTAGTTCTTTTTGAGCTCTGGTTACTACCCGCACCCCGAAGTTACATAGTGCCAGTAAAAGCGATACAGACCCCGTCAGGCTCTGGCAGACGTGTCATTCAACCTATTGTAAGTCGATGTACCATCACAAGGGTCTTGGAAATATATTATGAAGGTTGAAAAACTACATGTTGTTACTTTAAGAACGGGTTCTATAGTTATGTGCGTTTGAATATATGTGTGCAGGTTTGGAATTCCCTGCAAACCAAGCCTAAACAAATTACTGGTGTTTCCTTATAGTTTTGATTCAGAATTTTATTTTATTTTATCAATTCGGGGTAGATGCGCAAATTGAGTTTTCCCGACGACGCGTTATCTGTAGAGTGGGAAAGGGATCCTCCATAGGGAGAGACTAGTTGGCACTTCAGCACTGCGTTGACATCGGGTCCAGGCGAAGGTCCTTCATCAGATCTGGAAACGGCCTGGATCCGGCAGGCTGCGGGAAAACCTTGGGATAAACAAAGACACTAAAATTAGCGTAGATGCCATTCTTCTCATGATGTAACAAGTACATCAGGATTTATGGGAAGTGTTCCCGGTTCCAGCTGACCTAATCTATGCAGCCTAATATTGAATTATAGAAGTCTATAATGTATTATGTGAACGCTATGTCAAAGAGATGTGTCTTTAATCTAGATTTGAACTGACAGAGTGTGTCTGCTTCCCGGACAATGGTAGGAAGGCTGTTCCAAAGTGTTGGTGCTAAATAGGAAAAGGATCTACCGCCAGCAGTCGATTTAGATATTCTAGGTATTATCAACTGGCCGGAATTTTGAGATCGCAATAGACGTGAAGGAGTATAATGCGTTAAGAGCTCGCTCAAGTACTGCGGAGCTAAACCATTTAGTGCTTTGTAAGTAATCAGCAATATTTTAAAATTGATGCGATGTTTAATAGGGAGCCAGTGCAGTTTTGACAGAACCGGGCTAATATGGTCATACTTCCTGGTTCTGGTAAGAACTCGAGCTGCTGCGTTTTGAACTAGCTGTAGTTTTTTTATTAAGCGTGCAGGGCAACCACCCAGTAGAGCATTACAATAATCTAGCCTTGAGGTCATGAACGCATGGACTAATTGTTCCGCATTTGTCAATGAGAGCATATGACGTAATTTAGATATATTTTTAAGATGGAAAAATGCGGTTTTACAGATACTAGACACGTGACTTTCAAATGAAAGATTGGTATCAAAGAGCACACCCAGGTTCCTAACCGACGACGAAGACTTAACAGAGCAGCCATCAAGTGTTAGACAGTATTCTAGGTTATTACGTGAGGAAGTTTTTTGTCCAATAATTAGAATCTCTGTTTTTTCAGAATTTAGAAGTAGGAAATTACGAGTCATCCAATTTTTTATATCAGCTATGCATTCTGTTAATTTAGTGAATTGGTAAGTTTCGTTAGGTTTTGAAGAAATATAGAGCTGAGTATCGTCGGCATAACAGTGGAAGCTAATTCCATGTTTCCTAATGATATCTCCTAATGGTAGCATGTACAGAGTGAACAGCAGCGGTCCTAGTACTGAGCCCTGTGGTACGCCATACTGAACTTGTGATTGATAAGACATCTCTTCATTTACTGCTACAAACTGATAACGGTCAGATAAGTATGATTTAAACCATGCTAGTGCAATTCCACTAATGCCAACATAGTTTTCTAGTCTATTTAAAAGAATGTTGTGGTCAATGGTGTCAAACGCAGCACTAAGATCGAGTAACACTAATAGAGAGACACAACCACGATCGGATGATAAGAGCAAATCATTTGTTACTCTAACGAGAGCAGTCTCAGTACTATGGTATGGTCTAAATCCGGACTGAAAATCCTCGCAGATATCATTTCTTTCTAGAAAGGAACATAGTTGTGAAGATACTGCCTTTTCTAGTATCTTTGACAGAAAAGGTAGATTCGAGACCGGCCTGTAATTGACTAATTCTGAAGGATCAAGTTGCATTTTTTTAATCATAGCCAGCTTAAAGTTTTTTGGTACGTATCCTAGAGACAAAGATGAATTAATGATATTAAGAAGAGGATCTATGACCTCTGGAAGCATCTCTTTCATTAGCTTAGTCGGTATAGGGTCTAACATACATGTTGTAGATTTAGATGATTTAACGAGTTTAGTAAATTCTTCCTCTTCTATAGCAATGAATGAATCAAATTTTTCCTCAGGGAGACTACAATGCACTGCCTGATGCGATACTGTAGTAGACGGTTGCATAGTTATAATTTTATCCCTGATATTATCAATCTTATAAGTGAAGAAGTTCATAAAGTCATTACTGCTGTGCTGCTTGGAACCTTCTGTGTTTGAAGCTTTCTTTTTCGTTAGTTTAGCCACTGTTTCAAATAAATACCTAGGATTATGTTTATTTTCTTCTAATAGGTTTGAAAAATAAGCAGATCTAGCAGCTTTTAAAGCCTCTCTGTAAGCAATCGAGCTCTCTTTCCATGAAATGCGAAATACCTCTAATTTTGTTTTCTTCCAGTTGCGCTCCATTTTTCTGGCTGCTCTCTTAAGGGCCCGAGTGTGCTCGTTGTACCACGGCGTTGGATTATTTTCTTTAATCTTCTTTAAGCGCAAAGGAGCAACTGTGTCTAAAGTGCTGGAAAAGAGAGAGTTAAAAGTTTCTGTTGCAATATCAAGTTTTTCTAAGCTATCCGGGATGCTAAAATTATGAAACTGATCAGGAAGATTATTAATAAAGCAATCTTTAGTAGCAGAAGTGATAGGTCTAACATATTTGTAACACGGAGTCGGCTTTGCAGCCTTGGCTAAATGTAATTTACACGAGACTAGATAATGATCTGAGATGTCATCGCTCTGCTGCAGAATTTCAACGGCATCAACATCTATTCCATGTGATAATATTAGATCTAGAGTATGATTAAGACGATGAGTAGGTCCTGACACGTGTTGTCTAACTCCAATTGAGTTTACAATGTCTTTAAATGCCAAACCCAATGCATCTTTTTCATTATCGATGTGTATATTAAAATCACCAACAATTAGTACTTTATCTGCAGCCAATACTAACTCTGATAGAAAGTCCGCAAATTCTTTGATAAAGTCTGTATGGTGCCCTGGTGGCCTGTATACAGTAGCCAGCACAAATCTCAAACGTGATTTATCATTTATACTATATATTTTTACATTAAGCACTAACACTTCAAAAGAATTATATTCGAAACTTGATTTCTTAGTGGTTTTGAAAATATGACTATAAATTACAACAACACCACCCCCTTTGCGTTTAAGACGAGGTTCATGTTTATAACAGTAGTCTTGCGGGGTGGACTCATTTAAAGTAATGTAATCGCTTGGTTTTAGCCAGGTTTCTGTCAAACACAGCACATCTAGGTTATTATCTGAAATCATATCATTAACAATGAGTGCTTTTGAAGTAAGCGATCGAATATTCAGCAACCCAAGCTTTAGCATTTGCTCATCTGTATTATAGCTGTTTTTTATTTGTTGAACATCAATTAAATTTTTAACCTTAGATAGGTTTAAAAATTTTTTGGATTTCCAAAATCGGGGAACAGACACAGTCTCTATATGATGATAGCTAGGTGAAAGAGGCTCTATGTGATGGGATTTATCTGACCTGGGTGACGCGAGGCCGCTAGCAGACGGTTGGTTTAGCCAGTCTGTCTGCTTCCTGACCTGGTGCCCAATTTGTCATGTTTGAGCTCTAAGACTATGAGACATATTACTAGATAGAAGAGCAGCACCATCCCAGGAGGGATGAATACCATCTCTTTTCAACAGGTCAGGTTTGCCCCAAAAACTTTTCCAATTGTCTATGAATTCTATATTATTACACGGACACCACTCAGACAGCCAGCGATTCAGTGAACACAATCTACTAACTATCTCATCACTCCTGCGAACAGGAAGGGGGCCAGAGCAAATTACAGTGCCTGACATCGTACTTGCAAGTTCACACACCTCTTTAATATTCATTTTGGTGATCTCCGACTGGCGGAGTCGAACATCATTAGTGCCGACATGAATAATGATCTTAGAGAATTTACGATTAGCATTAGCCAGCACTTTTAAATTTGCTTTGATGTCAGGCGCTCTGGCTCCCGGCAAACATGTGACTATGTTCGCTGGTGTCTCTATTTTCACGTTCCGTGTGATCGAATCACCAATTACTAGGGCACAATCAACAGAATTCTCAGTGGGTGTTTCACTGAGCGGGGCAAATCGATTTGTTGTGGTAATCGGAACGGAAGAGTGGTTTTTTGATCCGCGACTAGAGCGATCCCTCACTGTCACCCATTTGCCCGGCTGCACAGGCTCTACTTCAGCTGGAACCGAATCATGTAAAGAGTTCACTATGCTATGCGCATCCAAAATAGTATCTAAAGCTCTAGCACTCTTACTATCCTCAATTAAAGTTTGGATGCGTGTCTCTAATTCTGAAATCTTCTCTGTCAGCCTAACTGTCTCCTTACATTTATCACATATAAATCCTACATTGCCAACAGAGAAGTCTATGCTAAACATGTGACATGAAGTGCAGGTGACAATAACAGGACAAGACATTACTCACCGTGTTTGTTGACTGATTATTACTTACCTGAGCTTTTATTAACTCAAAGGCGTGAGAGAAAAATAAATAAATAAAACAACTGAGCGCACGGGTGGCGCGTTAACAGGCTAGCAGTAGCGAATTAGCGTGTTGTGCTAGTAGTAATGGAAGCTAGCGATGTCAATCTGAGATGTTGGGTAAGCTGTATTTAGTATAAACAACTACAAATTGTAGTAAATGATGGTTCAAAACAAAGAAATACGAGGCTAAGACGGAGCTTACAGCACCGAAGCAAACACACTCATACCCCTTTTCCACCAAGGCAGAGCTGGTGCTGGTTCGGAGCCAGAGCCTAGTTTCAAATCGGTTCTTTGTTTTTCCACCGCCAAAGCACCAGCTCCGAACCAGTAAAACTGGTTCTTAAGTAGCACCAAATCATTGCAGGGTCTAGAACGGAGCCAAGAAAGAACCGCTTGCGTCAGAGGCTGGGGGCGGGGTTACCGTGGCCAACAAGACTGAAGAGAAACTTGTGACCGCCATTTTTAAATAGCAGCTAGTCGAGCTAATAGCAGCTCGATTATAATATCCGTCTATGTAAGTTACGGCGAGCTGCACGAACGCGTTGGATTCGCCGTGTTTGGATGCCGATTTATTTTCGCAAACCCATGAGCATCCATAGTAACGCAACGTCTATTATTGTTGATGCCTTGTTCGAGATGCATCGGAGCAGCGTGGACCGATCAGAGCTGCGGGAGTGTTTGGAGATCATACGACTCCTTGTGCTTTTTGATCGCTTTCGCAGTGCTTTGATTTCATGTGCTGATCGTTCTGCGAGAAGCCGATGCATCTCGAACAAGTCTGGTGTGTTTGTGTTTGGCGCTGCCGCACGCGCGTTGCTGAGCAACATGATACGTATGCAGTGACGTAAGATATAGCTCTGTTGTGGCTCTCTGGCCGGTGGAAACGCAAACCGGTTCTTAGTAAGCTCGTCAGTCGAACCAACTCCGAACTGGCAATAGCTCTAGCTCTGAACCAGCACCCGGTTCTTGTTGGTGGAAAAGGGGTATCACAGCAGGCAGCGAGGCAGACAGGAGCAATCGATCAGCGATCCAACGATCCAGACAGTGCGCGAGAGAGAGCCCACAAATCCTAGGTTGTTTAAATCCTGATTAAAATAGTGCCTGATCTGAAGATACCTAAAGAAGTCAGCAGAGCCTAATCCATGTTTTCTTTGCAAGGATTCAAAATATTGGAGTGCCCCCTTGTGGACAAATGAGTGTGTAGACGGTGTATTGATATACCTGACCGTCGAAGGCAAATCTCAAGAATGGCCTGTGACGGGGTATAATCTTAATCTGAAAATATGCATCTTTCAAGTCAAGTCAAGTCAAGTCATCTTCATTTATATAGCGCTTTTAACAATGTAGATTGTCTCAAAGCAGCTTCACAGAGATAAGCGTATAATTTAAGGTAACAGAGATTGTTTCGGGTTTACAGCAGAGTTAAGTTATTTCCATCTAAAGTTAGTTTTAATTGATTTGGTTCCGTCGCAATGATCATTTGTTATTAAATTAGGGGCCGCTAAGACGACACCATTCTCTCTACACAGACTTTAAACGCGAACCTGTGAGAAACGCTGATGGCGGTCACATGCACATTTAGAATGGGTTCTATAGTTATGTGCGTTAGAATATACGCAGGTTTGGAATTCCCTACAAGCCAAGCCTAAACAAAATACTTGTCTTTCCTTATAAATTTTGATAAGGAATTTTATTTTATTTGTTGCTTTGGGGTAGGACCGCAAGACGAATTTTCCCGACAACGCCTTATCTGTAGAGTGGTAGTGGGATCCTCCATAGGGAGAGACTAGTTGGCACTTCAGCACTGCGTTGTCATCGGTCCAGGTGAAGGTCCTTCGTCAGATCTGGATACGGCCCAGATCCGGCAGGCTGCAGGAAAAACCTTGGGATAAACACAGACACTAAAATTAGCGTAGATGCCAAGTAGTTTCAGATCGAGAGAAATAAATCAGTCCCTCGGGCGAAATTGCGCGAGGATTTGTCTGGTTGTGATCATTTTGAACGGTCGTCTCATGTGAGCTTTGTTCAAATATCTCAGATCTAAGATAGGTCTGAGAGCTCCGTCCTTCTTGGGCACGAGGAAATAACGGCTGTAAAAGCCTGTCTCGCTCAGAGAAGGATGCACCTGTTCTATCGCCCCCTTGCACAGCAGCTTTGCTATTCCTGCTTGAAGTAGGTGAGTTACTTCTGTATTCGCTCTCGTCTCGGTCCGTGCTCGAAGCACGGGGGACGGCGAGTGAATTGTAGCGGATAGCCCTGCTTTATAGTATTCAGCACCCATCCTGACCCGCCCGGGATGGCTTCCCATGCTTTCGCACGCATAGCTAGGGGTCGAATGGTCTCTGGGTTCAGATCGCCACACTGCACGGGATGGGGAACCTGTATCAGAGGAGATGGGGCGGCGCGTGCGAAACCCGTGACGCGAAAGCAGCGTCGGGGGTAGCGTGTTCATTGGTAAGTGCGTGCGCTCGTGAGCGGGCACAGGGCTTACGTTCGCAACACGGCCAGTGTTTGGGAGTTTTAGAGGATCTGAAAGCCGGGACAACCGTGTGACAGAGCGGGCAGTGGGTAGGTGTGGGCACGGGATCGTGGGCACATTTCCTACGCTTAACACTCGAGCGGCGCGTGCCCGCTTTATGAGAGTGAGCTCTGTGGGAGACACCAGGGAGATCGTGCTTGTGTGTAGGGGTGAACACTGGGACGTGGGCACATTTTCTACACTCATAACACCATCGGCGTGAGCCGGATAACTAGACATTATACTCTTTTGAGATTTCTCTGCTTATGAGATTTATCTGCTTATGAGATTTCTCTGGGGTGCCGTAAAAACGGTGTTTGGGTGCAGGCGAGCGAGTTGTACAACGCGCTCGTTGGCTGCAAAATACACATCTGCAGTCGCCTTTTTTTTTTTTTTGAGGGGAATGACAGAGCGAAATGCTTTGAAGACTCATATGTTTAGACGCTCATAATACTCGAGCACCATCATGCGAGCGGGAGGGTGCGAGAGGCGGGTTCGCTTTCTGTATGTAAGAAAACTGGCCGCGAGCTCGGAGAAGCAAACAGCATAATTTTATCTGCCGCCCGAGCCGGGATTCGAACACGGGTCTCTGGCGCAAAAGCCTAACATTCCGCCACTGAACCACAGGGGAAAACACATAATCTTTTGGTTAGCGCGAGCATATAAGAGAGCTTTGTGTCTGCGTTTGTTTGCAGGCGTGCGTGTATTATAACAGGCTCGTTTACTGCAATATTAATTTTTCCAGCCGCCTGAACTTAAGAGGGGACTGAGAAATGTGTGAGAATTGGAGGTTGGTCCGGCCTCGGCGGGACTAAAAACACTCTTTCTCTTCCTTTTGCCGGTGATTTGCCGCGAACGAAGCGCGAGGGGCGGGGTAGCTTTCTTGTAACGTAAAGAAAGCTAGCACCGAGACCGTCCGTTTCTGACATCCCCTGTGAACGGCGCAGTTTGCGCGGCACAAGCAAAGGGAGAGAGAGCGGGAAGAGGGGCGAGTAGCCAGACAGCGTCATTATGTTTGCGTCGGCGTTTGTTTGCAGGCGTGCATGTATTATAACAGGTTCGTTTACTGCAATATTGATATTTCCAGTTGCCTGAACTTAGGAGGGGACTGAGAAATGTGTGAGAAATGGAGGTTGGTCCAGCCTCGGTGGGACTAAAACACTCGTTTCCTTTCGCCGGTGAGTGACGCGCGCGAACGGGGCGGGGTAGCTTTCTTATAACGTAAAGAAAACTAGCCTCGTGACCGTCCGCTTCTGACATCCCTTGTGGGCGGCGCAGTTTGCGCGGCTCGAACAGAGGGAGTGCAAGGAAGCTAGCCCGTGACCGTCCACTTCTGACATCCCTTGTGAACAGCGCAGTTTGTGCGGCTCGAACAGAGGGAGAGAGCGCGAGGAAGCTAGCCCCGTGACCATCCGCTCTGACGTCCCTTGTGAACGGCGCAGTTGCGCGGCTCGAACAGAGGGAGAGAGAGCGGGAGTGGTGCGAGGCATTTGAAACAACGCCTCGTTGGAAATTTCTCTTTTAGAAGAAGAGAGAGTGTGTGTCGCAGCGGCGAACACACACAGCAGAAAAAGGATATGACGCCGGATAGTGTAGCAGGCACGGATGGCTGAAGGCGGCGAAGACGACCGGCTTCCTCAGACGCTTTCCTCGGCCTGCTGGTCGCTTGCTTCAACGGCGGCGGTTTCTCTCAGAGTCCAGCGATGTGAAGAGCTCCGCTGAAGAGACGAAAATCAGGGGAGCAGCCTCCGAGCCCTTCCTGATATACGCTAAACCACACCCCTTCTGGCGGGCTGTGACGCGTGAGGGAGCCAAGCGCCCTCATTGGGCGTGACGTCACGCCAGGCTCAGTGGTAGGCTGCTGCAGTTGCCGCAGGGCAGCCAATGAGCACGCTAGATAGCCTGCTCTAGGTCTGCGTGCTGCTGCACTGCGTTGACAAGATTATAAAAATTAAGGATAATTTTTTGGCTTCATATCTCGAGAAAAGATGACTTTACCCGTAGCGTAAGCAACTTACGTAACATACGAGATAACCTCTCGTAAGAGAACATCCCAATACACCGTCCTGCCGTTCAGCCTGTCTTTAGCACCCCGTACATTCACGAAGTGCATGGACGCGGCCCTCGCTCCCCTGAGAAGACAGGGTATGCGGATCTTGAACTATCTGGACGACTGGCTGATACTAGCTTATGTCTCACAGAACAGCGCTTCTCAGCCATCTGGAAAGCCTGGGTCTCTCGGTCAACTGGACCAAGAGCTCATTACTGCCCCGTCAGTCAATTTCTTTTCTGGGAATAGAACTGGATTCGGTGGTTATAACGGCCAGACTGTCAACGCAGCGCGCGCGCCGCATTCGACATCTCGCCACGTCTTTCCAGACGGGCAGTCGGGTTCCACTGAGAACGTCTCAGAAAATGTTGGGCCACATGGCCTCAGCTGCAGCTGTGCTCCAGCTGGGTTTACTGCGCATGCGCCCGCTACAACGCTGGCTGAAAGCGCGAGTGCCTTACCGAGCCTGGACTGCCGGCGGCTCGCGAATCAGTGTGAATCAGGGCTGCGTTTCAGCCCTGCAGCCCTGGCTGGCGGCCAAATAGTACCACACGATAGATCACTGCCCACACTATAAAACACTGCTGGATGTGATAAATATTATAGTATATGGTGTCTGTGATATAATAAACAGAAAGAAAAAAATAGGCGCTTTATGATTTTGATCATTTTATTCTTTCAGAAGATACAAGACTTATCATTTTACAAATTATTTACCTAAAATCTTTGGTCTATTACAATCTAGAACAGGATCCTCATCCTCCAGATTTATATCATTCATTATATTGGCATCAGTTTTGTCACCTGTGTTGTGCATCACCTCAACATCACCGGCCAGCCTCCTGGTGATCTGATGCCAGCTGTGCCAACAGTGCCCACAGTGCCAATCTTCAACAGAACATGAAACAAAGAAAACACTATTTATACATAGTTTCTGCACTGTAATAATATCCATTTCACAATATAAAAATGTAGATTTACTGAAATGACCATTTTATTCCACTTATGGAAAGTTGGAAGCTATTGCGCAATCATACTTTCCATTTCCAAAACTTTTGACATTTCTTTTCAAATAATAGTTTATCAGATTGGTTGCTGTGCTTTCACATTTCAAACTAACAATAACTTGATCAAAAACATTATATAAACATTATAAATGTTGAAAAACCATAAGGTTATACGTACCCAAAAGTTCAGTGCGTCTGGAGAGTGCGCATTCTCCAACTCCAAATCGTCCATTTAGAAACCAGTTGCACTTCCAAAGATCGCTTTTATCAATGCCATTGATGCTTTTATCTTTCTAGATGCAATTATAAAAATCAAAACAGTTCATAAACTATAATAACACACGCAAACTCGCGCATATCTTGCTCAAAAGAGAGCTCGCGCGCTGACCAGGAAGTGATCAAGGGAGCGCATCCATATAGCGCGTGCGTCTGTCTCTTGAACTCGCGTCGTCTCTGATGTGACGCGAGATCAGTTCCGGTTAGATATATATACTATATAGACTTCCCTTAGCAGTAGCACAAAGTAAGGCTCGCGCCTGTACAGATGGCTTGAAGATCCAGTGTCTTGCGCTCAGAGCGCGTCTTCTCTCAGTTCATTCGAAAAGGTTTTTCTTACCAACGAAAGCTCGCAGAAACGTGAAAATGGTCTCATTTGAAAGATAACATCCTAAGCTAAAAGGTGATATAGATTATGTGGCTGTTTGCGGCTGACTGAAGCCGCCATCGGAGCAGGAATGTGATACTTTTATCTGTCATCTCTGTTTGATTTTATTTCACTGTGGGATTTAGGGTTGCCAACCGTTCCGTATAATACGGAATCGTTCCGTATTTGACACATAAAAGTCTTGTTCCGTATTGAACTGATACGGAACGCACTTTGTTCCGTATTTTTGAGAATCAATTCAGTGCAGTGAAAAAAAACCCCGACGGTGCGGTAGATACTAATTTCTCCCCCGGATTGTCTATGATCAGCGTAGCGTTTTTAACATCTTGGAACATCATCAGAGAATGCCCTTTTAATTGGTCGTTTCAGTCATTGTGAGTCACGTATCGTAGCAACGATGACGACAAGTGACAACAGCGGGAAATGTAAAAATGACTTCCTCCGAGCAGCCGGCGAAAAAGAAAAGAGCACAAAAATATAGAATTGAATGGGAAAATGACTACCCGTGGCTGGAATGCGTGAGGGACAATGAATACACGGCCGAGCGATGTCACGGTTCCTTGTCCGTCAGACGTCTCCAGCTGATATGGTAGGCTATGTAATTTTAAAACTCAAATTAGTTCATAAGAAAGTGATTATATTAAAAGAGATAGTATAGGTTTAGCCTAACATTGTAAAGAAATCAAAAAAGTACACATGGAAAAAATAGTTGCACAATGTGCTTATTAGTCTGGAGGTTTATTTATTTCTGTGAGATTGTCCATGTGCATACATACAGGTGTTGTATTGCTTGAATGCAGTATTTGAGTGCAATATTTTAGATTTTCTTTATTAGCTTTTTTATTTATGTTTTTATATTATTGTTTTGCACTGGAAAGAAAGTTAACTATAATGGAAGTATAATTATATAAATATATTTGCACTACACCTCCTTAAAATGTTGTCTAATTAAATTAAAAATATATTTTTTTGCACTGGAAAGAACATTCTAGAAGTCTAATTCTATTGAATAAGTTTGCACAAGGCTACAGAAGTTTTGAATGTTAGATGTTGTATTTGTTTAAGTTAAAAATAAAATATATTATAAACTAAACAAATCCATGGTTCATTGTTGGCAAAATGATCATGATAGGCTTTATATTTCACATCTAACTTATGTGGTTCAGTCTTGTATATTGATTAGGCCTACTTTGCTATTCTATAGGCCTATAAGTTGTATTATAATATGCTACAATGTATTAAATATAGGCTATTTATCTAAATATATCAGTTAGTTTCCACAATATTCACCAGAAGTCATCATTTCAGGAGTTATTTTTTTTTAATTATTCCTTGGGGGGCGTGTCCGGGGGCGTGTCACGGGGGCGTGTCCCCCCGTTCCTTATTTTCATTTCAGAGAGTTGGCAACCCTAGTGGGATTCTTTTGAAGATATTTCGGTCTATGATTGTCTCACAATGTAATATGACTTGACTGTTTTGTGAAATATATAAAAAATAAATATTTGTAGAAAAATTTCTTCGCAATCATAAAGCGGAATTTTTTGCCTGGGACCAATGCATATTTAAGCTAATATTTCATTCGATATGTATCGTAAAAACAAAAGTGATGGTATTCTTTGTAAAGCTTAGATTCTAAGCTTTCAAATGATACCATGAATTCTGTAATACCATATAAGGAAGTTTATTAAAAAAACGTACGAACTTCATAACGAAGATTTTCGATCCCGGTGCCGGGATGGTGGAGTTTAGGTGGCTAATTATGGCCCTTTGAATATAGCAATAAAATCGGATATACAAAGATGGAATACCATACCTTTTTTGGACTTACATTCTAGGATTTATTCAATAAGATTAAATATTCTCCCCCGAATGCTCTACTTATTCCAGTGCTTACCAATTTTCATACCTCAAGAACAATTTGTAGAGTGGGATGGAATGCTGTCAACATATATTTGGAAAGGGAAAAAATCCAGAGTTAAGTATAAAACCTTACAATTGAAGAAAGATAAAGGAGGTTGTGGTCTTCCTTGTCTACGAGAATACTACTGTGCTGCACAGTTAAGACCATTAATATGTTTGTGTTCTTCATATTACACCGCAGGATGGAAGGATGTGGAGGGGACAACTATTGAAGCAATACCAGTTGAAGCTTTATTAGCAGACATCAAACTGCAGAATAAGATTCATTTAACAGACGAACCCATTTCACATGTAATGATAGCAGCTTGGAATGAAGCAATTAAGAATTGTGGTTTGGAAGACACCTCAAAAATCCTAAAATGGTGTGCATACGAATCAGATTTTACCCCGAAACAGCATAATGATAGATTTGAATTGGATTGTAAAAGGATTGACTGATTATTACTTATTTGTCCACAAGGGGGCACTCCAATATTTTGAATCCTTGCAAAGAAAACATGGATTAGGCTCTGCTGACTTCTTTAGGTATCTTCAGATCAGGCACTATTTTAATCAGGATTTAAACAACCTAGGATTTGTGGGCTCTCTCTCGCGCACTGTCTGGATCGTTGGATCGCTGATCGATTGCTCCTGTCTGCCTCGCTGCCTGCTGTGAGTGTGTTTGCTTCGGTGCTGTAAGCTCCGTCTTAGCCTCGTATTTCTTTGTTTTGAACCATCATTTACTACAATTTGTAGTTGTTTATACTAAATACAGCTTACCCAACATCTCAGATTGACATCGCTAGCTTCCATTACTACTAGCACAACACGCTAATTCGCTACTGCTAGCCTGTTAACGCGCCACCCGTGCGCTCAGTTGTTTTATTTATTTATTTTTCTCTCACGCCTTTGAGTTAATAAAAGCTCAGGTAAGTAATAATCAGTCAACAAACACGGTGAGTAATGTCTTGTCCTGTTATTGTCACCTGCACTTCATGTCACATGTTTAGCATAGACTTCTCTGTTGGCAATGTAGGATTTATATGTGATAAATGTAAGGAGACAGTTAGGCTGACAGAGAAGATTTCAGAATTAGAGACACGCATCCAAACTTTAATTGAGGATAGTAAGAGTGCTAGAGCTTTAGATACTATTTTGGATGCGCATAGCATAGTGAACTCTTTACATGATTCGGTTCCAGCTGAAGTAGAGCCTGTGCAGCCGGGCAAATGGGTGACAGTGAGGGATCGCTCTAGTCGCGGATCAAAAAACCACTCTTCCGTTCCGATTACCACAACAAATCGATTTGCCCCGCTCAGTGAAACACCCACTGAGAATTCTGTTGATTGTGCCCTAGTAATTGGTGATTCGATCACACGGAACGTGAAAATAGAGACACCAGCGAACATAGTCACATGTTTGCCGGGAGCCAGAGCGCCTGACATCAAAGCAAATTTAAAAGTGCTGGCTAATGCTAATCGTAAATTCTCTAAGATCATTATTCATGTCGGCACTAATGATGTTCGACTCCGCCAGTCGGAGATCACCAAAATGAATATTAAAGAGGTGTGTGAACTTGCAAGTACGATGTCAGGCACTGTAATTTGCTCTGGCCCCCTTCCTGTTCGCAGGAGTGATGAGATAGTTAGTAGATTGTGTTCACTGAATCGCTGGCTGTCTGAGTGGTGTCCGTGTAATAATATAGAATTCATAGACAATTGGAAAAGTTTTTGGGGCAAACCTGACCTGTTGAAAAGAGATGGTATTCATCCCTCCTGGGATGGTGCTGCTCTTCTATCTAGTAATATGTCTCATAGTCTTAGAGCTCAAACATGACAAATTGGGCACCAGGTCAGGAAGCAGACAGACTGGCTAAACCAACCGTCTGCTAGCGGCCTCGCGTCACCCAGGTCAGATAAATCCCATCACATAGAGCCTCTTTCACCTAGCTATCATCATATAGAGACTGTGTCTGTTCCCCGATTTTGGAAATCCAAAAAATTTTTAAACCTATCTAAGGTTAAAAATTTAATTGATGTTCAACAAATAAAAAACAGCTATAATACAGATGAGCAAATGCTAAAGCTTGGGTTGCTGAATATTCGATCGCTTACTTCAAAAGCACTCATTGTTAATGATATGATTTCAGATAATAACCTAGATGTGCTGTGTTTGACAGAAACCTGGCTAAAACCAAGCGATTACATTACTTTAAATGAGTCCACCCCGCAAGACTACTGTTATAAACATGAACCTCGTCTTAAACGCAAAGGGGGTGGTGTTGTTGTAATTTATAGTCATATTTTCAAAACCACTAAGAAATCAAGTTTCGAATATAATTCTTTTGAAGTGTTAGTGCTTAATGTAAAAATATATAGTATAAATGATAAATCACGTTTGAGATTTGTGCTGGCTACTGTATACAGGCCACCAGGGCACCATACAGACTTTATCAAAGAATTTGCGGACTTTCTATCAGAGTTAGTATTGGCTGCAGATAAAGTACTAATTGTTGGTGATTTTAATATACACATCGATAATGAAAAAGATGCATTGGGTTTGGCATTTAAAGACATTGTAAACTCAATTGGAGTTAGACAACACGTGTCAGGACCTACTCATCGTCTTAATCATACTCTAGATCTAATATTATCACATGGAATAGATGTTGATGCCGTTGAAATTCTGCAGCAGAGCGATGACATCTCAGATCATTATCTAGTCTCGTGTAAATTACATTTAGCCAAGGCTGCAAAGCCGACTCCGTGTTACAAATATGTTAGACCTATCACTTCTGCTACTAAAGATTGCTTTATTAATAATCTTCCTGATCAGTTTCATAATTTTAGCATCCCGGATAGCTTAGAAAAACTTGATATTGCAACAGAAACTTTTAACTCTCTCTTTTCCAGCACTTTAGACACAGTTGCTCCTTTGCGCTTAAAGAAGATTAAAGAAAATAATCCAACGCCGTGGTACAACGAGCACACTCGGGCCCTTAAGAGAGCAGCCAGAAAAATGGAGCGCAACTGGAAGAAAACAAAATTAGAGGTATTTCGCATTTCATGGAAAGAGAGCTCGATTGCTTACAGAGAGGCTTTAAAAGCTGCTAGATCTGCTTATTTTTCAAACCTATTAGAAGAAAATAAACATAATCCTAGGTATTTATTTGAAACAGTGGCTAAACTAACGAAAAAGAAAGCTTCAAACACAGAAGGTTCCAAGCAGCACAGCAGTAATGACTTTATGAACTTCTTCACTTATAAGATTGATAATATCAGGGATAAAATTATAACTATGCAACCGTCTACTACAGTATCGCATCAGGCAGTGCATTGTAGTCTCCCTGAGGAAAAATTTGATTCATTCATTGCTATAGAAGAGGAAGAATTTACTAAACTCGTTAAATCATCTAAATCTACAACATGTATGTTAGACCCTATACCGACTAAGCTAATGAAAGAGATGCTTCCAGAGGTCATAGATCCTCTTCTTAATATCATTAATTCATCTTTGTCTCTAGGATACGTACCAAAAAACTTTAAGCTGGCTATGATTAAAAAAATGCAACTTGATCCTTCAGAATTAGTCAATTACAGGCCGGTCTCGAATCTACCTTTTCTGTCAAAGATACTAGAAAAGGCAGTATCTTCACAACTATGTTCCTTTCTAGAAAGAAATGATATCTGCGAGGATTTTCAGTCCGGATTTAGACCATACCATAGTACTGAGACTGCTCTCGTTAGAGTAACAAATGATTTGCTCTTATCATCCGATCGTGGTTGTGTCTCTCTATTAGTGTTACTCGATCTTAGTGCTGCGTTTGACACCATTGACCACAACATTCTTTTAAATAGACTAGAAAACTATGTTGGCATTAGTGGAATTGCACTAGCATGGTTTAAATCATACTTATCTGACCGTTATCAGTTTGTAGCAGTAAATGAAGAGATGTCTTATCAATCACAAGTTCAGTATGGCGTACCACAGGGCTCAGTACTAGGACCGCTGCTGTTCACTCTGTACATGCTACCATTAGGAGATATCATTAGGAAACATGGAATTAGCTTCCACTGTTATGCCGACGATACTCAGCTCTATATTTCTTCAAAACCTAACGAAACTTACCAATTCACTAAATTAACAGAATGCATAGCTGATATAAAAAATTGGATGACTCGTAATTTCCTACTTCTAAATTCTGAAAAAACAGAGATTCTAATTATTGGACAAAAAACTTCCTCACGTAATAACCTAGAATACTGTCTAACACTTGATGGCTGCTCTGTTAAGTCTTCGTCGTCGGTTAGGAACCTGGGTGTGCTCTTTGATACCAATCTTTCATTTGAAAGTCACGTGTCTAGTATCTGTAAAACCGCATTTTTCCATCTTAAAAATATATCTAAATTACGTCATATGCTCTCATTGACAAATGCGGAACAATTAGTCCATGCGTTCATGACCTCAAGGCTAGATTATTGTAATGCTCTACTGGGTGGTTGCCCTGCACGCTTAATAAAAAAACTACAGCTAGTTCAAAACGCAGCAGCTCGAGTTCTTACCAGAACCAGGAAGTATGACCATATTAGCCCGGTTCTGTCAAAACTGCACTGGCTCCCTATTAAACATCGCATCAATTTTAAAATATTGCTGATTACTTACAAAGCACTAAATGGTTTAGCTCCGCAGTACTTGAGCGAGCTCTTAACGCATTATACTCCTTCACGTCTATTGCGATCTCAAAATTCCGGCCAGTTGATAATACCTAGAATATCTAAATCGACTGCTGGCGGTAGATCCTTTTCCTATTTAGCACCAACACTTTGGAACAGCCTTCCTACCATTGTCCGGGAAGCAGACACACTCTGTCAGTTCAAATCTAGATTAAAGACACATCTCTTTGACATAGCGTTCACATAATACATTATAGACTTCTATAATTCAATATTAGGCTGCATAGATTAGGTCAGCTGGAACCGGGAACACTTCCCATAAATCCTGATGTACTTGTTACATCATGAGAAGAATGGCATCTACGCTAATTTTAGTGTCTTTGTTTATCCCAAGGTTTTCCCGCAGCCTGCCGGATCCAGGCCGTTTCCAGATCTGATGAAGGACCTTCGCCTGGACCCGATGTCAACGCAGTGCTGAAGTGCCAACTAGTCTCTCCCTATGGAGGATCCCTTTCCCACTCTACAGATAACGCGTCGTCGGGAAAACTCAATTTGCGCATCTACCCCGAATTGATAAAATAAAATAAAATTCTGAATCAAAACTATAAGGAAACACCAGTAATTTGTTTAGGCTTGGTTTGCAGGGAATTCCAAACCTGCACACATATATTCAAACGCACATAACTATAGAACCCGTTCTTAAAGTAACAACATGTAGTTTTTCAACCTTCATAATATATTTCCAAGACCCTTGTGATGGTACATCGACTTACAATAGGTTGAATGACACGTCTGCCAGAGCCTGACGGGGTCTGTATCGCTTTTACTGGCACTATGTAACTTCGGGGTGCGGGTAGTAACCAGAGCTCAAAAAGAACTACAAAATTCGACTGCTTTACGGCATACGTCACTTCGCTTCCTCACTTCCTCAAATTCGGCCGTGACAGGCCAACCAGCGCGTTTGTTTTCGTCATGGCTGAAGCAGCAGCGAAACGTAAGAAGTCCAAGGTTTTGTCGGAGTAGAGTCGGAAGAGGAAAAAGGAGAGTGATAAACTGAAAGGCAGGACGAGGATCAATATTGGTCGAGCGTTTGCGTCTGCATGCTTCATACAGTAACAGCCCGTTCTCATCCCAAGTCGTCATATACTGACGCTTTCAAAATTTCTTCAATATCTGACGCACAAAGCACCCTTTAGCGTCCATATGAGACGCGTAACCCTACCACAGACCTAAACCTATACCCATAACCGAAGCGTCTCATATTGACGCTAAGGGTGCTTTGTGCGTCGGATATTGAAGAATGTTTGAAAGTGACGATTTGGGGATGAGTGCGTTGACAGTAACCGTAAATCATTTTACGACAGCGGTAATGGACAATTCCGCTTCCTGTAGGGCGACCGCAGAGGAAAAGTTCCATGTTGTTGCTTTAATGCGCATCTGAACGCCATCAGCGTTTCTCACAGGTTCGCGTTTAAAGTCTGTGTAGAGAGAATGGTGTCGTCTTGGCGGCCCTAATTTAAAAACAAATGATCGTTGCGACGGAAGCGAATCAATCAAAACTAACTTTAGCTGGAAAATAACTTTATTAAAGAACCGCTATAAAGCCAAAACAGTCTTACGTTAAATTATACATTTATCTCTGTAAAGCTGCTTTGAGACAATCTACATTGTTAAAAGCGCTATATAAATGAAAATGACTTGACTTGACTTGACTATTTTAATCAGGATTTAAACAACCTAGGATTTGTGGGTACATTTATATCATTAACTACAAAATTAGGAGCACACAATAAAATTATATCCAGGTTATACAACAGCATCCTGCGGTGTAAAAAAGACAGCACACATTATGTTAAAGCGAAATGGGAAAAAGAAGGTAATTTGATTATCACAGAGGAATGTTGGGAACAAATATGTGAGATACAATGGGTTACAACTGGATCTAATGTATGGCGTGAATTTTGTTGGAAAAGTATAATGAGATTTCAACCATTTCCTCATTTTTTTGGGACTGCCAAGTTATTTCTCAGTATTGGTCTAGAATTCATGAGCATATACAGAATGTTTTTGCATGTGTTTTTCCATTTACTTTTGAAACCCTATATCTAAGTAATATATCAACGGATAAATTGGACTCGAAGGACAAGAAACTTATTGGCAGCAAGTAAAAAGGCTATAACGAGGAGATGGCTCAAACCAGAACCACCAACAACTGAGGACTGGATAAACATAGTGCAAGAGATCTACACAATGGAAAAACTGTGCTTTTCACTCAAAGTGCAGAGGGACACTTTCTATAGGATATGGTCCAAGTGGATGGAATATGTTAAGCCGGTTAGATCTGATTTTTTGTAAACACTGCTGCTTCTTACGAATAGTGCACAGATGTAAAGTTTAAATGAATAACATAAATGATATGGAAGTAATTTGGTTACCCCGCCACCCACACCTGAGTTCTGTTGTTCCTGTAATAGAAAGTTAAAAATGGTAAAGCAACGTAATGTACTTCATATGTCAAACAATTGTAAAATTCTACATGCTTTCTCAAGTTAATAAAAATAATAAAAATAAAAAAAATCTGCATATGTCTCTCATCACTGGTGGCAGTTATTTATTTTTATTCATTTATTCATGCAGCAGTGCATGCTGGGAGTTATTACTGGAACCCAGGATGCATTGCGACATTAAACTTTTTATTGTCACCATTGTTGAGATTCATATGCTGATTGTTGATGTTTGTGTGTGTCTGAGTCAAGTAATTCAAAATGTTTTAAAGCACTATATTATTTCAATATTCTTCAGAATAACTGTTTACAGAAACATTGCTGTATTTCATGTTGTAGATAAACAGACATGTGAGAAATATGAAATACCCATAAATCCAAAGCTTATACACTGGTCACAACAGTCAAAAACACCTGATCATCTTCCTCTTGACTTTTTCTTGCCATAACAAATGTGTTTTATAAACTCATAGTTAAAGCAGCCAGAGAATAACTGATATTATAAAGTCAAGGGTCAAGAGCCCAACTAAAGCAAATACTGATCTCCATCATGGTCATAATAACTTTATTATTTTCAATAAAACATGTACGGAAGAAATTATGTTAAACTGGTTTGTAAACTGTTTTCATACACAGTGTTGCTAGAAGTCATGTGTAGTTCTTATGTTTCTCTTTTTTTCTGTTCTTGTCCTTCAGTGATTCTGCTTATTAGGTGTTCATCAGTCTCTCAATTCACTCACTTCTTTTCATTCACTCTGTAAAGTGGACTATATTAGTGAACTAATGTACTAGGGAATAGTGAATGTGGGTATAGGGTGTGATACAGCCTCTGAGTGTCGACTTTGAGCACTGTTAATTCACAGTATATTCCTGTAGATTATTTTTGTTTTCTACGGTATATTACTGTTTTAATGGAAAATGGTATGATATTGTCAGAATGTGGCCTTTTTTTACAGCAAGGGTTAACAGTGCACTTCGACCGTCCTCTATATCTGAAAGAACTCTTGGTTCCTTGTAGTTCTATGTATTCACTTAGACATATGCAATATCTCGTCCTTACTGTACCAGGAATCTTTTCATCTGCTGGACGTAAAGCTTTTCATTATAAAGCTACTAGCGATTGGAATAATCTTCCTCTTTCATTGAGATCCATCTCATCTTTTCGTAGATTTAGGTTATTTCAATATCTTAACAATGTGTGTGCATGTTACTGATGTTGGACTGAATAGTATTGCTTGTAATTGTCTTTTGTTTCATTTAATTGTCTAATTGACCTACCTCCTGTGGATTCGACCGTTTTTCTTATGTGATACCTTTTCACATTGAATTTCTTATGTATTATGGGTTCCAATTGTGTAATGAGAAAACATGTCTGAGCTATGATGTGTTTTTGGTCTGGGGTGAAGGTGTAAGCTGCCTAGTAACTTTTGAGCATTTGTTTTTGCCTGTTTTTGTATTATGTATATGTGTATTTGGACCCTCTTGAAAATGAGATGTTGCATCTCAAGGGGCTATCCATTAATGAAATTGAAATTGAAATTGAAATTGAAATATCAGACGGACCGTCTGAGGGTTCAGGGACCACTCGCCTAGGGGAGTGTTGCCCTGTGAAAGCATATCCACACCCAGATTCCGAATGCCAGGGATACGTGCTGCCCTCAGAGAGCTCAGATTGGCTTGCGCCCAGAAGAGGAGGTCTATCGCCATGGTTTACAGGTTGCCCGACCTTACACCACCCTTGCAATTTATGTATGCCACCACTGACGTGTTGTCCGTACGGATTAAGACGTGGTGTCCTTTGAGGTTTGACAGAAATGCTTTGAGGGCCAACAAACTGCTTTCATTTCCAGGCAGTTGATATGTAAGCTCTGCTCCGTGCTCAACCAGAGGCCGGAGGCAGGCTTGCCCTCGTGCAGCGCTCCCCAACCTAGGTTCGAAGCGTCTGTGAAAACCACTTTCCTCCCGGAAGTCACCCCCATGGTCATGCCCTTGTGGTACCAGTCCTGAGCCCGCCAGGCAATCAGGATCCGTAAACAACCGTGATTCACCATGATGCACAGGCTGCCTGACTGCCGTGCATGGGCTGGCACACGGCGTTTGAGCCAGTGCTGCAATGGGCGCATACGCAGTAATCCCATATGGAGTACTGACGATGTGGCTGCCATGAGACCAAGAAGTTTCTAAAACTTCTTTAGGAGTGTGCGCTCGCCTGCCTTGAAGGAGGCTGCCAGCTGCTGTATAGAGAGCGCGCGCTCTTGTGTAAGCCACGCTCTCATTGTAGTAGAGTTGATAACTGTGCCCAGAAAGATCACACTCTGGCTGGGGTTCAGTTTGCTCTTGGATAAGTTGATTTTGAGACTTAGACATTCCAAATGGCTGAGAATCAAAGCTCTGTGTGTCAAAAGTTCGGTTCTCAACTGAGCCAAGACCAGCCAGTCGTCGAGATAATTTAGCACGCACTCTCCCCGATGCCTCAGAGGAGAAAGCACCGCGTCCATGCACTTCGTAAACGTACGGGGTGCTAGGGACAGACCGAACGGCAGAACTGTGTACTGATAAGCCTGCCCCTCGAAGGCGTATCTCGAGAGTGGCCTGTGACGAGCGGCTATCTGAATGTGAAAGTATGCATCACCGTAAAAATATTTCGGAGCGAAGCACGTGACACACGCCGCTTCTCACCGAAGTCTCGACGACTGCCTGAAACTTTGGGGGTCTGCGAGCGAATTGGAGCGAGTAGCCTCGCTTTATTGTGTTTATTATTCAACTCGACACACCGGGGATGGCTTGCCAGGCCAGGGCTTGTGCGGCTAGGGTTTGACACATGTTTGGGGACGGGCCGCCTAACACAGGGGGACCTGATACCCTTATATTGTGATTTGTGCACATATTGAGTGTTGGGCTGACCGTAAAGGCTTTCGCCTGGGGCAGAGTCAGAGTGACAACTGGGAAGGGGCCGCCTAGTGAAGGGGGACCGTGAACCTGCTTTGTCTGTTTGTAGAGGCACGCGCAGTGCAGCGGGCCTGTTATCTACAGTAAACAATTCTCCAGCCGTCTGAGCTAAACAGGGACTGCACTCCCTCTGTTCGAGCCGCGCAAACTGCGCCGCCCACAAGGGATGTCAGAAGCGGACGGTCACGAGGCTAGTTTTCTTTACGTTATAAGAAAGCTACCCCGTGATAGTGTGCGGTATGAGTGGCGCGCGCTTTGTAACTGATTTGAGAACGTTCCCAGCCACCTGTGAGCAGAGGCTGTGGGGGAACATTTATTACTCACTCTGTTTGAGCTGCTGTGAGAACAGCGTTAGTTTGCAGCAGTGCACGGTTTACAGCAGCTATGGCTCTGTTTGAATGGTTATTTAACATAGCTGACCATGCTTCGCCCAATTGCACTCATGCTGTGTTTAGATGGGGGGGGCGGGGTCAAACGTTGAGCCCGACCAACCCCTTCTTCAGACGCTGCCAAAGAGAGTGAGTCACGCGGGGGCGGGGCCGGCGTGAGCTCGTTCGCTTTGGTGAAAAGATTCAGCGCAGCCGAGATTCGATCTCGGGTCTCTGTCGCGAAAGTCTTAGAATTCACCACTGAGCCACAGGGGGGGATTGATAGATAAGAGCTCTTATAGTACTTAGAATGGTGGCTTGTTCTCGCAGTGAGAACAGCCGTCATGAGAGAGAGCAGTTTCAGCGTGGTTTGATTCCAGGCATGAAAACCACACTGTTGTGTCTGAATTACGGAGAAGGTTCTGCGTGATGAACAGAACGGAAGGGAGCGGTAGTTCTCTTGTGTCGTAAAGAGAGATAGCCGTGTGCACATCTGACCGCGCGCTTCTTCCGTCGGGGCTCAATGAGGGAAGGAAGCGGGGAAGCGCATGAGAGAGAACATTTTCAGAGAAAACGCGCTTCTGTGTGACGTGCAGAAGGGAGGGCGGGGTAGCTCTCTTGTGTCGTAAAGAGAGCTAGCCGCGCGAACATCATCCGTCGAGGCTCGACGAGGGAAGAAACGGGGGGAGCGCGAGAGGTGGTTCGCCATCCGAAAGGAGAGCTAGCTGCAAGTGCAGTATGTAAATAAGCTGATCCGCCGAGGGAGACGAGACCCGCCGCTCTAAGGGAGGGGCGCAGGTCTGCCTGAGTGAACAGGACTGGTGAGTGAGACTGAGATGGGGAGAACGAGGCACGCGGGGACGTGGCCGGCGTGGGCTCGCTCACCCCCATTCTTTCGGGCTGTCGTTTCCTCCGGAAATAGGAAGAGCAGGAGAAGCTGCGTCGCCATCTTTGCAGAGAGCTAGCCGAGTGTGCAGTCACAGAACAGGTATACTTTCGCAGAGAGAGCAGCCTCCAGCAGAGAGTGCCGCTTCAGCATGGGGCGTTCCCAGGCATGTGACGCACTTCGTGTGCCCTCCGGCCTCGTGCAGATGGTACAGCACGTGGCGCATGTAGAGCGAGGCATTTGTAACAACGCTCACTTGCTCTTTTAGACTATGTGAACGCAGCGCAAACACAGTAGCAATAATGCAATGAAAAGGATATGCGTCGATTGCCAGATGGCCACAGGAGAACGGTGACAGGAAAAAAACGACTTCGGGTGTTGAAGGTGTAGTCTGCTGTAAAACTCAGGCTGTAAATGGCTTGTTTCTACAGCGAAGGCTTGCAGAGGAGTCAGAGACGTAAAGTGTGTCGCTGAAGGAGATAAATCTGCTATAATGGCGAATTTGGGCTCTAATATAGTCTTAGCCACGCTTAGCCATATCTCTGGCGTACACCTCAGTGGGTCAGATTTGCCCTGTAGATACTAGAGCCCATTCGACTAGAGGCATGAATAGTAACATGGCAAGTTTGTCGCTTCAGTCGATTTGAACCTGCTATAATCTCCTTCTTCTTCTTCTTCTTCTTCTTGTTTAATGGCGATTAACTCCTAAGGAGCATTATCGCCACCTACTGTGCTGGATGGCAAATTAACCTTGGGTGATAAGTCTGAAGTTTAAAACTGTTTCCTCTTCCTTCTCACAAATGGACCATTGACCATCTATCTATATTTCCTTGTTGAACCTTACTCTGTCATCCCACATACATCATCATTATTCATCATACCTGCAATAGAGGTTTCATTGAGCTTCATCCGGCGCTGCGTGTTCAGCTCCTCCGTCCACACTCAGCCCCCATGGCGGGTTCAACGTTTCAAGCATATTATATTCTAAATCCCAAACATGAATCATATATAAATGCAATTAGTGCTCTATATATCTGTCTGTCCATTAAACCTTTTCCTAAATATCCTCATTCTTCATTCTATCCTCTCCAGTCTTCAAATGACTGAATAATACATCCCGAAATATATTATACTTACTACAAATAAATAATACATGACATACATTTTCAGATACACCACACACATCACATAATCCATTTTCATGTAACCCCATAATTGCCAGTGTTGAGTTTAACCATGTATGTCCCAGTCTTAACCTAGACAGCAATACTTCTTCTTTACTATTTCTTCCCTGGCAATTTATCCTCCCTACTGTCTGTGTGATATTATAACACCATCTCCCTGTGCTACTACTGTCCCATCTAACCTGCTATAATGGCGAATTCAGGCTCTAATATAGTCTTAGCCACGCCCAGTTTGACGTGTGCGCCAATGAGCTAGCAGCGCGCCGACACACATCAGAGACCGCCAAATTGGGCGTGGCTAAGACTATATTAGAGCCCGAATTAGCCATTATAGCAGATTTATCTCCTTCAGCGACACACTTCACGCCCCAGTTGCCGCAGCACAGCCAATGAGTGAGCCAGACACTCACTGTGCTAGCTGTGCAGCTGCAAATGCATTTTACATTTTAGGCTTCAGTATTATCGAGGAAAAGGAGTTTCCCCACTGCGTATAGCTACGCAATACTCCGAGGTTACGATAGTAACCGAGTACGATTTTTCTCAACATGAGGACAGGAGAGCTATCAGTCAATACATTGGAAAACAAATAACTTGCGTTAAAGGCAGGGTAGGTAGGATTTAAAAAAAAAAAAAAAAAAAAACATTCCAAATTTGTTTAAACTGTCTTTATATACCAATACATAATTAAAATGTAAGTACTCTGAAAAAGAAAATATAAAAATCGACTGACTGTAGACCTTTTAATCTGCTATAAACACAGCTCATTATTTCCATGCCCTCCCTTCTGAGCTCCTTCCAAAGCCACGCCCCCAAAACACATGAACGCGCGACGCCAAACGCTCAGGCTCAGCTGGAAGACGCATTTATTTACCTGAGACGAGTGGAGAGGAAGGAGCGCAGTGCATGCAGTGACATCATGTCAGAATCACATGCAATAAAATACCTAACTTTATCACTATGAATAGCGGAATTATCCGCACATTGGATTTGGTACAGGCTTCTTTTTTTTTTTGTATTGTGTATTTTTCTGTCCAGTCCACATAATAAACTCTTAAAGCAAATTAAACATTTTGCATCAATCAAACGGTTGTTACAACTTCTAATTAAATTATCTTCAACCAACAAACAACATTGATTTAGATGGAACTTAAAGGGATACTCCACTTTTTTCGGAAATAAGCTCATTTTACATCTCCCCCAGAGTTAAACAGTTGAGTTTTACCGTTTTAGAATCCATTCAGCCGAACTCCGGGTCTGACGGTACCACTTTTAGCATAGCTTAGCACAGATCATTGATTCTGATGAGTCCAGTAGCATTTCTTTCAAAATGACCAAAGAGTTTCAATATTTTTCCTATTTAAAACTTGACTCTTCTGTAGTTAAACCGTGTACTAAGATCGACGGAAAATGAAAAGTTGCGATTTTCTAAGCCTATATGGCTAGGAACTACTCTCATTCCGGCGTAATAATCAAGGAACTGTGCGGCTGTACCATGAGTGCAGCAGGCGTAATGATATGACGCAGCGCCTGAAAATAGTCCCCAGCTCGGTAACTTCTTCCAACGTGACCGGGACTAAGTTTGTCTAACCTATTAGACCTATTTTCAGGCGCTGCGTCATATCATTACGCCTGCTGCACCCATGGTACAGCCGCACAGTTCCTTGATTATTACGCCGGAATGAGAGTAGTTCCTAGTCATATAGGCTTAGAAAATCGCAACTTTTCATTTTCCGTCGATCTTAGTACACGGTTTAACTACAGAAGAGTCAAGTTTTAAATAGGAAAAATATTGAAACTCTTTGGTCATTTTGAAAGAAATGCTACTGGACTCATCAGAATCAATGATCTGTGCTAAGCTATGCTAAAAGTGGTACCGTCAGACCCGGAGTTCGGCTGAATGGATTCTAAAACGGTAAAACTCAACTGTTTAACTCTGGGGGAGATGTAAAATGAGCATATTTCCGAAAAAAGTGGAGTATCCCTTTAAATTGCAGCATAAACACAAATAAATTGATATGATAACCTATATTAAATTGTTGTTTCAACTTGTTTAAACAATTCACTTATAAAGGGAGTGGTGGCCCTCTTTAACTATTTTAGTTCAAATAAACTGCTAGAGCTCATACTATATAACTTATTTTAGCATGTAAATTTAGTGAACAATAAGATATTGTCACTGGCATTAGCACAGTCATTGCTCATATAGAAATAATTACTCGTTCAATGTTGTCTCTCAAGTAATTATTCAATAATAACTAAAGGATCTCTATATTTGTGATGTAAAGTTATTTTTTAGCAGGGTTTATTTTCTGGAAACAAATGCTCTATAAATGTGTACAAGGAGCAAGGAAGACAAAGACAAAACCTTACTTTCAAAATTTTAAATGAATGACAGACTGAAAGAGATGGATTAGGGTGACAGTGTTGATATTAACGGATTCGTCGAAATTCTTATGGAATTAAAGGCTATAGATTTATAAAAAAATTATAATAATAAAAAAAAAAAAACACACACAAAAGCTCTTTATCTGAAAAGATGGGTGGCTCTAAAAAGAGCCTTTGGGGGTAGCTGAAGTCAGGCACGCCTCACTTTGAGCTAGTGTATTTGGTGACGGCCTTTGTGCCCTCGGACACGGCGTGTTTGGCCAGCTCTCCGGGCAGCAGCAGACGCACGGCGGTCTGGATCTCTCTAGAGGTGATGGTGGAGCGCTTGTTGTAGTGCGCGAGGCGAGACGACTCACCGGCGATGCGCTCGAAGATGTCGTTGACGAAAGAGTTCATGATGCCCATCGCCTTGGAGGAGATGCCGGTGTCAGGATGAACCTGCTTCAGGACTTTGTACACATAGATAGCGTAGCTCTCCTTCCTGGACTTTCTGCGCTTCTTTCCTCCCTTACCGGCGGTCTTGGTGACGGCCTTCTTTGAGCCCTTCTTGGGCGCGGACTTTGCTGGTTCAGGCATGATGACGCGAGATCACAAGACTGACAAAGTAATGTTTCTTTCCAATGTGATACAGAGGTATTTATTCACTGCC
>NC_140233.1:21965804-22100804 GCF_951802725.1 Rutilus rutilus | reverse complement strand
AAAATTGGACGGCTGTATGTTTCACGTTGTAGATTTTATTCCGAACCAGTTCAAATTTGTTCCAAACGATCATATTGCTGTATTTGTTTTCTTTGACTTTGAATCCTCTGTGGCCCCTCAACAAGGGCTCTTTGTGTTCTTGAGTACTGGATCATAATGGACGAGTTGGGTCACCTCAGATGGCTGGCGGTGCAAAGGGGCCATTTGTCTTCTAACCCCGTAACGGAGAGTCACTCTGGCTAAAGGCCAACTGGCACACATGGACAGATTTGCTGGACTTCAGTGTGATGTGTTCGCGCAACATGATGTTGCAATTGCTTTCAATAGCCGCGTTTCCACCGCAGGAACTTTCCCCAGGAATTAAGGACTTTGGGGTGTTACTCTGTGGCTGAATCTGAAATCGCCCCCTAAACCCTCAATCACTATTCCCTATGTTAGTCCACTAATACAGTTCACTTGAAGAAATGAATGAAAACGAGTGAGCAATTTGGGACAGCCGTTGAGTGGACAACAGTTGTGCACTCGTCATTGCAGTGCAATGTGGGATTGAATGAGTGCACTCGATAACGTCCACTATGGTTTCGGACACCACTACAAATGGCTGTTCCCTCAAATAACGCAATATTTGAGGATATAGGGGGGTGTTTTCGGATTCAGCCCTTGTGTTTCGATCGCAGGGTCTGAAAGAAGGTCCAGGTAAAAATGCCCCCCCCTCAGAAAGTCCCTGCTCGTGAGGTAGTACTTTTTCACAACTTTCGAGGGTGGGATTTGGCGCCGAACATGCTGATTGGTTGAGTTCATGCCGCATTTTGAGTGGTTGACTCCACACAGCATTTTATATCAACCAGCATTTTTTGCGAGTTGTTTGGTATTTGAATCACCAATGGAGTTTAAAAAATACGACCGATGGACTGAAGACGAGGTTCAGGCTTCATTAAGCTTATATGCGGAGGACGAAATCCAGCGGGAACTGGGAAAGTCGCGCGCAGTCCTACGTCACTGGACTAATTTGCCTAATCTTCACGGTACTTTAGATCACGATGGAAACGCAGACAACAACAGGTTTGAGGGGGGGAATGGGTTCCTGGGACAAATTGTTCCGGGTAATTTCGGTGGAAACCCGGCTAATGCTGTTCTCTAGAGAGATGGGCTTATGTCTTTCATTTTCATATGAATGGGGCCTCATCTGATACCACACAGATCTACCACCTGCATTGTTGTGTTACCCGGTCAATCCTTACAGAACAGAACAAACCTTCTTGAGAAAATCACCGATCGCTGAAAGACTGGCTGTTTGACAATCTTCTAATATTTGTAATTCTAGGCCGCACGTTGCAATGAAAGTCTCTTTGTTGTTTTGGCTTCCTTCCCGCGTCACTGAGGCTGAAATACACACCGGATTCCAAAAAGAATGTCATTAAGCATTCCATTAAGCAAGACATTTGGGTATTAATGTTATTTATTTATTTTAAATGCAGGAAATTAAATCATCTATGAAGATGGAGCATGATAAACTGATACTCTCAGAGAAAATGGGTGGTGTGTTGGAAAAGAAAATCTTAGTTTTTTTGGGCTTGTTTTTTTCATAAAAAAACAGAAAGGTAGCTGAATGGAACAGGAGCTAAGATATTAGCAACTTTTACTCTGAATATCTTTACTCCAATACATGTATGATTAGTAATGCAGTTACTCGTTCCATTTTTGCATCGAACTTTTTCTGCAGCAGTTTATTTCTGCTACAAAAGAAGTGATATCGCCATCTACAGGGCATTAAAGGTACTATATTTTGTCTTTGAAATTTTTTGCTAAACAGTGTTTTATTTATCCGTTAAATTGAAGAGACAATTTGGAAGGATATTGTTTTACTTTTGCCCTTTTTGAGCACTTGAGCTTAACTGAGACTTGAGTCTCTGGAGACGTTTAAGACGTTTTGTGTCAACCTTGTAATTGCAATTTTGAGGTGTTCAGTTTTATATTGATTTTAGAAAATAAACATGTGATTGCTCTGTTTCTGAACTGTTTCTTGTTTTTTTTTACTAGACTGTCTCTTAGGTGTTGAGGACTAGTGCATCTTTGAGCCTACATTCAGTACGAGTAAAATACTGTGAAAATCAGATACTCTAAGACTTTTACTCAAAATTTTAAATGGTGACTTATAACTTGTAATGGAGTTAGTTTCGCTGCAGTGTATCTGTACTTTTATCTGTGGTTTTCAGATACTCTTTACACCTCTCTATGATTATAACCATAACAATCGTCAATCGTCACAGTTTCAGGAGTGACACGTGGAATGTTAATTTATACTTTAATTAAATTCATTATTTATAATTTACATTGAATTAACATGCCGTTGTCACTCCCCAAATTTTGCAGTTGTTGGCCAAAGTTTTGAAGCAAAATATTGTGACAAGAAAATCTAAAAGAATATTGAGTACAATATATGTATTACTCGAGTAGTTGTTGAAGTTTAAAAATAACATTTTAAACGTATTGCAAAAAACGTTTAGATATATACTATTATGTACATAGTTTAACATTGTAGCAAGACTAAATTACATCATTCATAGTGTTTCATGGGAGTGGCCAATTATTTTGCTGCTTTTTCTGTTTCCACGATAAAAGCGACTTCTCTGATTGGTGGTTTTCTCCTCGGGATTGTGGGTAGTGTAGTTCCTTAGTTAATTCAGCTATTAAACATGATTTATTTTTTAATTTTTTAAATAATGCTAAGCTAAATGCTACATTAAAATTAGTGTACTGTCCATGGAATGCAAGAACCGTCATTTGCAAGACCCCTAGTGGTATAGTCCAGCTTTCAGTGCTTGTCTTATGTTGAGGATATGAAGATATGCAGGTTCTGTATGGCTGTGTGTGTGTGTGTGTGTGTGTGTGTGTGTGTGTGTGTGTGTGTGTGTGTGTGAGAATGCATGCACCTGGCTCCTCTCTGGTCACAGTGCCTTTGTGAAGCCTCTGTTTTTATAATAAGACCATTTGTCACCGTGTGATGAAGCATATGACAAGCGCATCAACACCAGCGTCTGTGCTGATCCGGATCTGATGCTGCAAATGCAAAGGCTTCCCACACCTTCCTACATAAAAACACATATATAACCGTGGTGTGCTGGAGCTCGCTTTAGGAGAACGTGCTCGTCTTTAGCACATTCTGTTCTCTAAACACACATAAGACATGGGGAGAGGCGAGGCTATTGTTTTATCATCTTTCATTAACTCTGTGCCGCCCCATATGACCTTGCAACGGCAATATAAGCCCCTAATAAAAGCAGCATGGCGGGGCGATGGAGGAAGAATTTATTACGGACCGGTTTTTACACCAGGTCAGTCTCACTGTCCGTGCTTTACTGGGGTCGTCGCTCTCTGTCGGTTGTGCTGAATGAATGGGCTCAGTTGGTTTAAAGGGGTGCACAGCTAGGAAATGTTGGCTGAAGATTAATTGTTGTACAAGCAATTGCGATTAATTGTCAGTTTTGTTCGTGTGAGTGTGCCCAATCACAAAATCATTTACTTGAATAGTGCTGTCAATCATAAAAAAAAAAAAAAAAAAATGGTTACACTTTATTTTAAAGGCGACCTGAAATCAAAATGTATGTTTTTTTTGGCTTTTAGTATGAATATGTTAGCCTTAAGGTTATGAATAAGTTGGTGTGTGTCCAAAACAATGACAGAATTCGCATTTGGGAGATACAAGCATTCATAACTTACACTCTCTCACTTCCACTAAAATGGATCACAGATTTTTATGACATCACCGCAGACTTCAGCTTTTCATCGCATCCAATCAAATGCTTCTCTACAAATGCTCTCCGCCCCCTATGCTATAAACACCACCTGGCTAAAGCGTCCGCTGACATCGTAAACACGTCGCGGAGCAATATGGGTTTATTCACACCTCTACTGTTAAATCCAACGTATCATCAGCTCTCGGATTTGCTTTCATGGTGCTGTCAAGTGCGACCCTCAGTCTGTGAGGTGAACTAAATGCTATTGGCTGTTTGAAAAGGGGGAGGAGCCATTCAATATGTTCGGCCTTAACTTCCTGTTTCAGTGGAAATTACGTCAACGCGTCAAACAAAGCCGTGCGTTCCAAGGCACTTCAGTGGGACTTTAAGGTGACGTAGTTACACGTTACTACATGTACTTAATATAGTAATAACAGTATATTATGCATAATTACAAGTAAATAACCCTAAGCCAAACCCTTACTTTATAGTACATTTATATTACGGAGTAAGTAAATTGAGTACGGTAAGTACAATGTAACTACGTCACCTTTAAATAAAGTGTAACCAAAAAATGTACTGATTAACCACACTTTTTTCTGTAATTAATCACGATTAAGATGTTTAGGATGTTTTGATATTTTTCGAGACAAAAATAATGCGTAAATTAAATAATAATCGTGCGCATGATATAATTGCTCTTTTCCTCGATTTACTAAATCATGGTCACGATGTACTTATTTGTTCCCTTGTTTTAGTTGAAGCAAAAAGAGGGAATGAATGTGACCATGATTATTAAAATGAGGGGGAAAATTTATAAATTGTGGCCACGATAGGCATTTTTGTCCACATGTAATGTGTGGGCAGGGCCTAAAATGTACACTCGCCAGTAAAAATCAGCGTTGGCGAGTATTTGAAACAGTTAGCAGGTGTGGAGAAAAGGTAGTTTTAGGCCCTGTGTTCAGGGACTCCATAGGTTTCTTAACTTTCATACTTAAAGGGATAGTTCACTTTGAAATTAAATTTTGGTATGTTTTAGCTTACCTCAAGGGCATCCAAGATGTAGGTGTCTTTTTTTCCGCAGTAGTTTCAATTTTGATATTTTTAGGTCAAACCGTTCTTGTCTGTCAGTCATATAATGCAGGTCGATGGTCACTGTCTCAAAACCCAAGCACAGAGTCCAAATTAAAACAATTCCCCATCATCCAAATTAAACAATTCCCCATCGTAAGTACACATTGATGGCCTAAGACACGAAACGAGCAGTTTGTGTGAGAAAACGAACAGTATTTATATCGTTGTTATCTCTTGAACACAGCACACGTCCAAATGATCTGACGGCGCGGGCGTGTATAGATATATAAATAGATGTCGCCTTGGCTACTGCAGTTCATTGGAACAAAACCGTAGCCAAGCGACATCTAGTGTATACATCTATACCCGCCCGCGGGCGGGTATAGATGTATACACTAGATGTCGCCTTCGCTACTGCAGTTCATTGGAACGAAACCGTAGCCAAGGCGACATCTATTTATATATCTATACCCGCCCGCGCCGTCAGATCATTTGGACGTGTGCTGTGTTCAAGAGATAACAACGATATAAATACTGTTCGTTTTCTCACACAAACCGCTCGTTTCGTGTCTTAGGCCATCAATGTGTACTTACGATGGGGAATTGTTTAATTTGGATGATGGGGAATTGTTTTAATTTGGACTCTGTGCTTGGGTTTTGAGACAGTGACCATCGACCTGCATTATATGACTGACAGACAAGAACGGTTTGACCTAAAAATATCAAAATTGAAACTACTGCGGAAACAAAGACACCTACATCTTGGATGCCCTTGAGGTAAGCTAAAACATACCAAAAATTAATTTCAAAGTGAACTATCCCTTTAATTCTTTATTAATTTAAAGAGTATTTTGATCTTTGTACACTTTGTCACATACATTTCAGATCTTCTTTGGGCAAAATGTCGTATGATTGCTGAAGCTCACGTTCTTTGAGAGTTTTAATAATTAGCCAAAATATTAAACCGACAGATGAAATCTACAGTATATGCTCCATTCGTCTTGCTTGATGTCTTCCTACAGAGCTGTATAGCAGGCTTACACTGGCTTAAAGCACCATTTTGAACAAATACGCTTAGTTTTCCCACAGAAACACAGCCGCTAAAGCTCTTTCAGGGTTTTTGTTCTGCTAGCTTTATATGCTACTGGTTGCCATTCTTATCTCCATAAAGGAATAATGGATTAAGTCAAGTAGGTCTGTATCCAATTTGTAATAATGCCCATATGATTTAAGCCTATTTATTTAGAAAAACAATTATATTGAATTGTTAGCATTCCAAATTCTATGGCAAAGGTGAACATTTAATAGCAAGGGACAATAATATCAGTTACAACTGAGAGTTGAGATAAGAGCCCTAATTAGCCAGCTACCTAAATGTTAATACATGCTAAATTCTAATTAGCAGCTAAGACGTTTAATGCTAGCTGATTAACATTGACCACAAGCTCAAAATTGTGAATAATAAATGGTAATCGCTCAATAATTTGTCTTCTAACCTATTAAAACAGTAAATTAGGCAACAATAGCTTTCATAATTGGTTAATATTTTAAAATGACATGTTTTGAATTGCATTTAACACTTTGAACTGCTCATGTTATGGAATGGAGCCATAAATCCTTCAGTTGCTAATGACGTTGCGTATGTAACCCCCCCACACACACATACACACATCCACACACCCACACACCATGGTATATTGATATGAACTATAGTATTGTCATGTCTGAAAGCAGTTGTAATACTATTTAAGTGTAATATAGCTTACAGAATAGTTTAGTTTGGCCTTGGAAGATCCGAGATGGGATTTGAAAGCGGGAATAGCACCCTGACTGGGAACAAAGGCGCTACACCGTGACCCTTTAAGCGTACATCAAATGGATTTGACTTCAAAGCACCTGTATGTCAGGATGAGCTCCTAATGCATTGATTTGCTCGCTGTCTGATGTGACTTTTCTGATGTGATCTTCGAGCAGCTGATGGCCCTTCTTTACAATGTTATATCTTTTGTGTTGGCTACATATAGGCCTGTGAGTGTCTGTTTGGCCCAGCAGAAGGTATCGATTGAATAGGAAGACATATTTAAGGGGTAATAAGATGAATGAGGTGTTAGGAGATGAAAGGAAAGTGTACTTGAAGATGCTGTGCAGAGGAACCGATTCCCAGCAGATACATCAGGGAACTTGTTTGCCCAACAAGAGCATCATCTCTGATAACTTTAAATGAAAGGCACTCCATCTTTGATGTCAGGTCCATCTTTAACGCCTTGACCATCGCGTTTTAAGATCGCTGAGGTTTGCTGTGCAGTGCATCGGTGTGGAAGAGCATGGTCTGCTGGTTTATGATGTGGTCTCTCATCTCTTGGGTTGTTTGATCACCTTCTCCTTCTCTCAGTCTCTCTCTTCACACGAGCTGCTTCTCTCATCCTCGGTGCCCTGCTGAGACGGCGGAGGGCCAGGTGGCATCACGTCTCACACACTGCTGACACACACATATGTACACACACACATACTCTCCCCTGTGTGCTCACTCACCACGAGTAGATGTGGTATTAGCCTCTTTTTGCTCTTCTTTAATCTTGCCCTACATGTGGTGCTGCAATTTGCACCCCAGTCTGTGTTGTTTTGTCTGGTTGGGTGAGGTGTGCCAGACGGGGTGAGGTTAGGCTATCTTTGTTGTCTGGCCCCATGTTTTTTGTTTTGTTTGATAGTTTAGCTACACTTTGTTTATTTATTTTTTGGTTCAATGTGTTTTGTTTTGTGTTTTTTTGTTTTTGTTTTACCATGCTTTTAGGTTTTTGTTTTGTTTAGATATATTGAATCATGCATTGTAGCCTGTCTTATTTGTTGTTTTGTTTTGGTTGGACGTGGTGAGTCACAAAGGGATCGCTTAGGGACACATTGTTGCTAGCTACCCTTTTTTTTGTTTTGTTTTGTTTTGTTTTGTTTTGTTTTGTTTTTTGTTTTTTGTTTTTTGTTTTTTGTTTTGTTTTGTTTTGTTTTGTTTTGTTTTGTTGTGATAGGATGGGCCACAAACAAGTGAGCTGCACAAGTCCTGAAAAGTGAAGCCAAAAAGTTTCGATCACCCTCAGGTGGCTCGATGCCGTATAGATCATAAACCCCTCCTTCTCCATGTAATTGAATGGGACGTGAGACAAACTAAACAATCAAATTACATTTTAAATAAAATTTTTTTCAAACAGTGATTTCTGTCATTTTAGGTAGTTTTGATCACGCTGATGTAAATTCACATGTTAGTTTTTTAAATATGTTTGGTTTTTGGTAGTTATTTGATGCTACTGTATAGACATGGGAGTGTGATGTCATGATTGACAGCTGAGATTGACATCTGATATTGACAGCTTCTCTGAGCGAAGTAGTCACTGAGGCACCAACTGACTTTTTTCAGGGGGAGATTGGAGCTTCAACTTGTTTTTTGTTTTGTTTTGTTTTGTTTTGTTTTGTTTTGTTAGGATGGGCCACAAATGATATTTTGGGGACATACTGTTGCTAGATTATTTTTATATAAAAGCATAGCATAGCGTACACATTGTAGCCTAGAATGTTTTTCGTAGTTTTGAATATGGGCCTCAAAGGATAGCTTAGGGACACATTGTTGCAAGCTTTTTTATATTTGTTTTGTTTTGTTATTTGTTTTCATCGCTTAAACGCACATTGTAGTCTAATCCAAATATTTTTGTTTTATTTGTTTTGTTTTGTTATTGTTTTGTTTGGATAGCTTTACACCACCATGTCCTAACCAGATGCGACGTAACGCCACGGCACATGATAAAAGGCATCTTTTCCATGTTAATCTGAGTTTTTGTCCTAACCAGCCGTGTCGGCGATACGCAACAATTCTATTTTAGAAACAGTTTCTATTTTCCTGTGACATGAAAATAAAATGTATGACAATGATAAACTCAAATACTGTTTGAGTTTGAATATTGTCGTGACCTTTACAGCCGTACTGAATGCGACAATGGATAATTCACCTCAGATATTGAAAATAAATTAAATGGAACAAGAATGTTAAAACTGTCAGCTGAGTCTGAACAGACCAGTGTAGTCTATAGCAAAGATTCCGTCACTCGGTATGTATTTTAAATAATGGTGCAATATTTATGAATTTGATTATGATGTACTTGATTAGGTGGTATTAACTCACATTGTGAGTGCAGGGTGTTTGCAGAGAGACTCCGCAAACACCTTCTTTTGATTGGCTGTGATTTTTGATTGATTTTTCTCGTGTCTCGTAGTCGTGTCACGTCTGGTGTGGACAGACAAATTACTTGTCACCTGAATCTTTGGGTCGCATGACTCGCGTCTGGTTAGGACACGATGTGTGAGGTACATGTTGTATAGTTTGTTTTGTTTTATTTTGATAGGATGGGGTGAGTCACATAATGTTGCTAGATCCAATTATTAATTTTTTTTTTTTTGAATCCCACCTTTTTAGAACAAAATTACTTATTTTGTAATTTTAGTTTTTTTCTTCAAATCTAACAGAATTGCTCAAAATGGAAATGCAAACTGCCAGTTTTTGTGTATTGCTCAAGGACATTCTGCAGGGGACAGTCTCCGGGTGTTCATAGTGTCTGAATAAATCACTCCGTCATGGTGTCACTGGTGGCATATCTGGACAGCAGTTTGCCAACAGCAGTTTCTAACACTTTTTTTTTTTTTTTTTTTTTTAACTATCTTTCTGATTAAAATTATATTATACCAGATATTACCAGGTCTTGTTTTGTTCACAACAGCAGTGTTTCACTGCCAGGTTTTCTGTACTCTAGGTCTCACTTGAAGAACCTCATTTGGACAGTATTATTATTTTTTTTGTCCACAAATCATGTATAATACTATGATTAATTGCAAATATGATATAGTTGCAGAATGTCTATATCACAGTGACTGAATGCCTAAGCACAAGATATCGGAGTATGTGGGTTTGTTCATTTAAATTAAGCATATTTTTAGTCAGAGATTATGTACTAGAGAATTCAGCGCATAATGTGGGTGAGTTAAAAACAGTCTCAATAAGAGCAAAATGGTCTATTTTATACACTTGACAAAAGAACAAAAGGGGATATTAAAACCCAAGAGAACAAAGTGTCCTTGGGAGCCTGGTGTAGTTCTGCATGAGAGAGAGAGAGACGGAGAGAGAGGGAAGTTTGTGATCAGCATGGGCTTGCGCATGTGTGTAAGAGTGTTTCTCGCAGGACTGAGGCAGAGGAGTGACGAGGAAGAGTGTGTGAAATGGTGTTTCTATAAATAGCGCCGCTGTTTCTCGGCCTGTGCACCTCAGATTAGGAGTCAGGATTTGCTGAGAGTGGCGTCAAGATTAGAGCGCTTGTGTGCTTGTGTTTACCTGTGTGTTTGCTCTGATACCACCGCTGCAGATGAACGTGTGTGTTGGTCAGGGAGGGTAGATACGGATAAAATGTGACATAAAAGATGACATTTCCCCTAAAGCAAAGGACAAAGGTTATTGGAAAGTTATTTTCAAACTTAAAAGTTCTTAAATTATGGATTTGAGCATCTTTGTGTCACATGTACTGATACAAAAGTGGTCAGAAAAGAGGAAATGATGGGAAAGAGAATCGAGAAATGTCTTAAACCAGATTCAAACTCATTTTCCCCACATGCTCACCACTGCTAACCAGTAGGCCACGACTCAAGTGATGACTTTTGATGTGTAAGCGAGACTTCAGTTGTCATTATTCTAAGAGACTCTGTTATGAGAGCAGCTCACCTGATGAGCTCTGCTCAGAGAGTGCTAAAACCCCATGCAGAAACTGAAATGTAATTAAAAGATGATGTAATACAGAGGAAAAATGAATCCTCTAAGTAGGATTTTTGTAATGCAGGGAATAAAGCTGCTACGTTCAGTTATTTTTGGTTTGAAGCAGTGATTATGAAAGTAGTGACTCTAAGAGTACCCGTATCCAATAAGTACATTGTACCTAAAAGAAAATTCTGTAAGTACATAGTATTTAAAGACATCATATGTAAAGTCAGATTTTTATATTATATTTATATATTTACAATGGACATCTCTCTTTACTCTGTAATTCTTCTTTCGACTGTTTGCTTGAAATGCAGGGAACTGTGAGGTCGAAGCATCACAGCGGTCTGGAAATGGAGGACCCTAAAAGAGACCAAGGAAAGTCTTTAAAAAAAAATCAGAATTAAAACACACTTACCACCTTCTTTGAAATGTGCTCTTTGTATTCACATTAGAGTGTGTTTACATGACAGCAATGTACTGAAAACGAAAATGATTTTCGTCCGGTTTTGCGTACAAACAACAACAATCCCCATTCAGTAGGATCCACCATAACGACTAAAAACGCTGTATTATTCATGCCAGGCCAGTAGGTGGCGATGTCACTTTATAAAGAAACTATACGCACCTATAGACTGAACATGTAATATTTTCACAAATTCGCTTTTGTTGTTGTAAATCAAGAGATGATAAAGGTATCGGTTTCAAAAACTTGCACTTTGAAACACGTTTTTAAAAGTTTGCTTTTTCATGCCCCCAAAACGCCGTTGTTGTTTTAATGAACGGCCAAAACACATAAAAAGTTTTCTATTTTCAGTTGAAAGTGGTGTCCTGGTTTTTTCTTTTCTTTTTTTTTTCTTGTAAATTTAACAAATTTTTTTCACATTTTTTATTATTTTCATGAATTATATATATATTATTAAAAATCATATATAACCTATAATCATTTATATATTTATATATATATATCTCTATAAAATCATATATACATACATATATATAACCGTATATACATATATATATATATATATATATAACCATATATACTGTACATACATATATATAATCATATATACATACATGTTGGTTGTACATGACTTTGATTTGTTGGATAAGTTTTTATAATAATAAAGTCCCCCTGTAGTCAATCATTTCATCTCTTAAAACTCATCTTTGATCACCAAAATGACCTATTTAAAAGTTTTTGCCTTAAAATAGCTTGAATGTAACTCTACACTCTTGCCTCATTTAGTATACGTGGTTCTATGAATATGCAAATGAGCCCCGCCTCCACTCACTCACTCCAGCTCTGAGATCCACTCGTTGACGATCACACGTTGATCTGATTGGTTACAAGGTTTCAAACTGTGTTTTCGAGACTGTCTTTGGTTCACTGCAGTTTAAGGAGAAAATACTCAGCAATGGTGTTGACGTATGAATTTACACATGGTTTGTCTTAAGGTGCATTAAAAACACCACATAGACATATAAACAATATTACAAAATGAAATTAAAATACTTTAAAAATACTAAGTTTTACTGGTATTAAGTAAAGCAAATTGAAATGAAAATAATGGTCATCACAGACAAGGTTTATTCAGTTTATTTTATGTACGAATTGCATTTTGAATGTTTTTTTTATTTATTTTTTATTAAATGAACAAACCTGGCAGAAAAATGATTTGTAAGTTAAATAATTTAACTTGCATGCAATACAAGGGGGTATTTAGTATAATTTGAAGAACTAGTTAGAAATATGTCTTTAGTTATGATTTTAACCAAGACAACACAGCTTTAGTACATCTGTATAAGTATATCTCGTAAGAGCACAACCGTCTGCTTTCTGAAACTGCCTGTAGATGTTCCCTAGGTGTGTGTCTCGCTGGTGTTCAGAACAGAGCCTGAAACTCTGCAGCTCGGCTCCTTCACTCGGATGTGGTCTAATACTCTTCTTCCTGCTGCATGCTATCGTTTTCGCACCCGTTTGCTCTTCCTCCACTCCAGCCCGCGGGTGTAAGAGCGTGCTGCACTGCAGAGTTTTCTGAATGAAACGCTCAGGAAGTTTCTTCCTCCTCCTGCACCTTCTGGCCTCAGTTTCTCTCGTTCAGTCGCTGACTCACGGGAAGTGATGAATAACTCCAGCAGCGCAGTACAACAGAGAGATGGAGAGAGGGAGAGAGATGGAGAGACGGAGAGATAGAGAGACGGAGAGATGGAGAGATAAAGAGACGGAGAGATAGAGGAAGATAGATAGAGAGAGAGAGATGGAGAGACGGAGAGATAGAGGAAGATAGATAGAGAGAGAGAGATGGAGAGACGGAGAGATAGAGGGAGAGAGATGGAGAGATGGAGAGACGGAGAGATGGAGGGAGAGAGATGGAGAGACGGAGAGATGGAGAGATAAAGAGACGGAGAGATAGAGGAAGATAGATAGAGAGAGAGAGAGAGAGAGAGATATGGAGAGACGGAGAGATAGAGGAAGATAGATGGAGTGACGGAGAGATGGAGAGACGGAGAGATAGAGGAAGATAGATGGAGTGACGGAGAGATGGAGAGATAAAGAGACGGAGAGATAGAGGAAGATAGATAGAGAGATAGATGGAGAGATGGAGAGATGACTCATCTTTACCATGATGCTCCGCAGTCGCATGTATTCATAACTCATTTTGGTGACTCACGCAATGAATGTACAGATGGTATCATATGATGTCATAACAAAGTATGTTCTCGTTTGGAATGCAGAGATCAGAAGCGCTGGTGTTGTGTAGTGGTGTTGTGTAGTGGTGGTGTGTGGTGGCTTTGTGTAGTGGTGTAGTGGTGTTGTGTAGTGGTGTAGTGGTGTTGTGTAGTGGTGTAGTGGTGTTGTGTAGTGGTGTAGTGGTGTTGTGTAGTGGTGTTGTGTAGTGGTGGTGTGTAGTGGTGTTGTGTGGTGTTGTTGTGGTGTTGTGTAGTGGTGTTGTGTGGTGGTGTTGAGTAGTGGTGTTGTGTAGTGTTGTGTTGTGCTGAGTGGTGGTGTTGTGGTGGTGTAGTGTGGTGGTGTTGTGTAGGTGTTGTGTAGGTGTTGTTGTGTGGTTTTGTGTGGTGGTGTTGTGTAGTGTTGTGTTGTGTGGTGGTGTTGTGGTGTAGTGTGTAGGTGTTGTGTAGGGGTGTAGTGGTGGTGTTGTGTAGGTGTTGTGTAGGTGTTGTGTAGGTGTTGTGTAGGTGTTGTGTAGTGGTGTAGTGTGGTGGTGTAGTGTAGGTGTTGTGTAGTGGTGTAGTGGTGGTGTTGTGTAGTGGTGTGGTGGTGTAGTGTGGTGGTGTAGGTGTTGTAGTGGTGGTGTAGTGTAGGTGTTGTGTAGTGGTGTAGTGGTGGTGTTGTGTAGGGGTGTAGTGGTGGTGTGGTGTAGTGGTGGTGTTGTGTAGGTGTTGTGTAGTGGTGTAGTGTGGTGGTGTAGTGGTGGTGTTGTGTAGGGGTGTAGTGGTGGTGTGGTGTAGTGGTGGTGTTGTGTAGGGGTGTAGTGGTGGTGTGGTGTAGTGGTGGTGTTGTGTAGGTGTTGTGTAGTGGTGTAGTGTGGTGGTGTAGTGTAGGTGTTGTGTAGTGGTGTAGTGGTGGTGTTGTGTAGTGGTGTGGTGGTGTAGTGTGGTGGTGTAGGTGTTGCAGTGGTGGTGTAGTGTAGGTGTTGTGTAGTGGTGTAGTGGTGGTGTAGTGTGGTGGTGTAGGTGTTGTAGTGGTGGTGTAGTGTAGGTGTTGTGTAGTGTAGTGGTGGTGTAGTGTGGTGGTGTGGTGTAGGTGTTGTGTAGGGGTGTAGTGGTGGTGTAGTGTGGTGGTGTGGTGTAGGTGTTGTGTAGTGGTGTAGTGGTGGTGTAGTGTGGTGGTGTAGGTGTTGTAGTGGTGGTGTAGTGTAGGTGTTGTGTAGTGTAGTGGTGGTGTAGTGTGGTGGTGGTGTTGTGTAGGGGTGTAGTGGTGGTGTGGTGTTGTGTAGTGGTGGTGTAGTGTGTAGGTGTTGTGTAGGTGTTGTCGTGTGGTGTGGTGTTGTGTAGTGGTGTTGTGTAGTGGTACATAATGTTATGTAGCCTGTATGACAGATCGTTTCAAACGTTCCCGCTCCCGTTTGTAAAACACTTTCTCTGTGTGCTCTCAAACGCTCCCGTGCGCTGATCACTGTAGCCAATCACAGGCATGTCCGATGAACTCGTGAACCCAATGGCCAATCAGAGGCGTTTACGATTCCGCTCAACGGCGCTCAAAGTGTCAAATTTTTACAATTTCACTGCCAACTTGGTAGCGAAGTCTGTACTGACAGCTCTAGCGATGTGGATGTTTTGCATGAGCTCTGCAATTCGGCGCTTCAGTAAAGTCAAGTTTATTTATAAAGCACTTTAAACAATAGATTGTTTGAAACCAATCAGCTTCACAGTATTAAACATAAAAAGACAATGTTAAGTGTTGCTTTCATTTGGAATTACACCTCAGTTTCTACTATAGCAGCTCTCCAGTGTTTGTACTCGCAGACGTCTGACCTCGAGGGAGAACAGAAGAAATCAGCCGGAGAAGATTTCAATGTCAAAGAGGGCGGAGCCTCAGAGCCCCGCCTACCTATGACATCATCACCACGGACCAATGGTAGTTCACCAGCCGGAGCCGAAGTTTGCTTTGGCAAGCTGTTTCGAACTCCTGAAACGAACTCCAAACGAACTTTATTTTAGAATGATTTTGTTCGAAATGACGCAACACAAGTTTGTTCTTCGTTTACGCCTGAAGTGTATCCGGGGCTTTGTTCCAGACAGCGGCTTCTTTCCAAGCACTCATGCACCGGTTTAATAAAGTTGTCTCGGGGCGTTTCTGTTGTTGACGGTGTGGTTTAGCAGTGTTTGCTGAGGGAGTGTTTTACAGAGCTCAGGAAGAGGAGCAGATTCCCCTCATGCTGTGGGTTGTTTGGGTCTTCACTGACATGTTCTGCTTCATGCCGCTTTGATTAGCAAACGGAGACGTTCCTCTGCGTAATCTCATGCGTCACGGTGAAACTTTGGAAGCGTCTGATTTCGACTCATCCTCACGGCTCTGAGGAGATTCGGGGAAGGGGGTGTTAAAACGATCTTATACGGCAAATGATGAGCCCAGAATCCCTCATCGGTTACATAAAACGGTAAATTATTAAGTTGCTGATGTGAGAGGGGAAAGCCCCGCCCCTCAGCTGCACTCCGCCAGCCAATCAGAGCGCAGCACGGCTGTATTTGGGTCACGGTAGTGCGTTTCTTTTGCGTGGTTGGCAGATGTATTGTGCTGAAATCTTCCCCAAAAAAGAGATGAGGGGGTTTAGAGCTGCCTTCTCTCAAATATATTTACTTCTCACTCTGTCTTCCTATTTCCTTTCTTTTCATCAGGTTTCGTTTGCGATAAGTGTCTGTCCCAAATAGACAAATAATCAATAAAATAGCTCTTAATTAAATTCTAAACGGTCGGTTTCCATTGATTTCTCCCCCCTCTGCTCATGAAAGCTGCAGTTAAGCAGTGAATGAGACTCCCAGATTTGGGAGCGCTGGGATTTGCAGCAGTGAAAGATTTCCCTCTCTGCTGGTTGTAACTGATTCATTTTGACTGGTATGATAGCAGCTGCACTGGTTTGTGTTACGGTACACGCGGTGTGCGATGGGGTCGGGAACGGAGTGGAATTGATAGTGACAGATTCTACGCACCTGTAATTAATTCTTGCTGCGAAGCTTTGATTAGCAGGTCATGCGCGCGAGACACGTTCTGGGGGAAACGCCGTGTTTCTTGTGTGCTTCTCTGAGGCTCTTTGTAGATTTGTGCTCATATTTTGTGCTGAGAGATTATTTGTGTTACTTTGAGGTTTCTTGAGTTTTGTGACAGTTGTTTAACACTGAATTTTTCTCTCTTTGAAAGAAATTATTCATTATTATGTGTGACTTCAGAGTCCAAAAAGACTCACTGTAGTATGCACCATCAGTATCGTAAGTGACCCTGGACCACAAAACCAGTCACATGGGTCAATTTTTTGCAATTGAGATTTATACATCATCTGAAAGCTAAATAAATAATATTTCCATTGATGTATGGTTTGTTAGGATAGGACAATATTTGGCCGAGATACTATTTGAAGATCTGAAATCTGAGGGTGCAAAAAAATCGAAACATTGAGAAAATCTCCTTTAAAGTCGTTCACTTATGTTCACGATTGTGCAGCATTCACTCACACAAATAAATGTTTTATATATTTACGGTAGGACATTTACCAAATATCTTCATGGGACATGATCTTTACTTAATATCCTAATGATTTTTGGCATAAAAGAAAAATCGATAATTTTGACCCACACAAATATACCCGTGCGACATGTGACTGGTTTTGTGATCCAGGGTCACACATTCCATTAAGATTTTAAAACAAATGTCTTTTTTTATGTCTTCTTTGCCAGAAAGTCTTACAGCCAAAATGTTTAAACTGTCTTCCTGTCGAATTGCTTCACATCCACTCATCATATTAGATCACAAGTTCGCAGTTCACCGCACATGAATCGTTAGAGCACGCATAGAGTCAGGGTCCTGGTCTTGACCATTGCAGTGTAATACATTTGAACGATTTGTTTGTGACCTCTAAAGTTACTTGAACCACAGTAAATTCTTAAACTCACCATGACTGTGTTTCACCCTCAAAGTGTGGCGTTCGGTCAACACCATGTGTCAGAGATGATCTCTCACCTCATGTGAGAAGTACGCAAGTACGCAAGGGTGTTATCGTGTTGAGGTCATTTGTGAATCCGTCATAACATATAATCTCGCTCTTGAATCCTGATTGGTGGAAGCTGTTGTTTGGTCTCTGCACAAATATGAAGATATTCCCCATATATCCTGTATCAAACCGTATATGAAGGGAAAGGGTTGTTTTTGGGTCAGTGGATAAAGAGTTTTATGGGTCATTTTTCAAGGATGTGAAGTGTACCTTGACTTCATTGACTAAAGCCCTGTTTGACTGGACTATTGTTTTCTTCTAAAACGTAATATTTCATATCTGATCTGACTCGCCACTCTGAAACAAAACCCACAGAAATCCCGCATACGGCCCGCCACAAATCCTGTCTTTAATTAAATGAAAGTAGGTGAATGGATTCAATCTCGTTTGTCAGTGTTATTGGGTCTTTTTTTATCAGATGGGACTCATTTGGAAGACAAATTGCATCTTGTCCCTTCCTTCCTGATCACCAGGCGCACCGGGGACTCCTTCTGAATGCTAACAGGCATGTTTATATCTGATAGTGTTGAGGCTAGTGGCTCACTGGCACTCTAGTTGTTTGGTTTTTGGCATAAGTCAGGTCTGTTTTACGACTCGCTCTGGCCAAAAAACACCAACTTACCATAGGAAGAGACCGTATGGCTGACATGTAAAGCAACCAAACACAGTTCGGGTTTGTACGTTGCATCTACATCCACTTCAGCATGTTGAAATGGCGTCGCTGGCCGCCGGCGAGAGAGATCACCCTGATTGGCTGTTTAGCAAATGAGGCATTGCACAAGAATAAGCAGTCCCTCCAGGATTTCACGATTTTTTTGTGTGATTTTTGCGATCAAAATGAGTGATTTTGTGGTGGTAATTTCCAGAAATTTGTGAAAAAATTTGCGATTTTTATATTTTATAATTAGAACATCACATTTACATTATCACATTGTAGAACTGTGTGTAAATCCTGAGTTGAGGGGTCCTGAGCTGCAGAAGGCAACCACTTACTTATAGTGTGGCGTAGAGATATTTCAATTGGGTGATTATAATTAAATGTTTTGTGAGGTATTTTTCATTTTTGTGATTATTTTGCGGTTAAATTAGGAATTATGCTAGCCTGGTAATACCAAACTCTGCTACTTCGCTTTGCTTCGTAGACAGAGTCTGGCATAATTGAAAAGCGTTTTCTTTCTTGCGGGGGGGCGCTTGTCTGAAGTTTAAAATCATTGGTTCCCGTAAGCCAATCACATAACGTTTGGTTATGGCGCGTGTTATGTGCATGCTCAGCCGCATCTAACTTCCATTGTAAACACATGTATGATGCGAAAACAAAACCATCGAGCGAAATACCGGAGTGAACATGGCTGTGAACGACTTTTGCAGATTATGTGAAGTAAATCTACGCATCCACGGTACAATCAGTGTCTACGTCACGGCTCTCAGCCCGCCCTCTGTTCGTTGATTGGCCGGCTGTTTTCAGGCCGGAGGAAAACGGAAAGCTATTACGCTGTCTCAGACTGAGTACAGAAGCGAAATGAAATTGAGCGGAAGTAAGAAGTCTGGCGTAGTCAAGCTAGAATTATGCAGGATCGCAAAAAAATGCGACATTTTGTTGATTTTGCGTTGTATTCAGCGATCGCGGAATCGTGAAAAACTGGAAGGACTGAATAAGAGCGAAACTGATGAAAGCGAGAAAAGTCGTCAAGATGGCACCGACAGAAGGATGTTTTACGTCACTTAACCGGAGCATTCTAATTAGTGTTAATTTCATTAATGAAGTCTAAGACAAAAATACGAGATGATGAAGAGACGACGCCGTCAATCAACCATAAAGTAAAAAAAATACCAAAATGTCTTTGCTTTTGTAAAAAAAAAAAAAAAGGGAAGGAGACAAATTATTACAGACTTTTTAACAAGCCTCTATTGGCTCTCATACTTTGAATATGTAGAATGCCAAGCTGCAAGCTATTCATTTTAAAGCGGGGCTCAGTAGTTTCGGGATTTCTTCACTGTATTCTCGCTTTTTGCTCGCAGGTTTCTCTCTAGAGCTCCCCCCACAGCTTCGGAATAGATATTTGACAACACTGTTGTAAAAACTCGTTGGCGATTCTCAGACACCAGAGGCTAGTAGATCAACGACATCAAAGCAGATGGGACATTCTTTAAAACGTCTTCTTCATTCGGGTTCCAACAGCGTGAGGGAGCGCAATAATGACAGCATTTTAGCAGATTTCTTTTGGCCGTAAAGCAATTGTTTACATCGCGAGACCTGATATCACGCGATACTTCCCGACGCTCAAAGTTGCAAGTGCGGATTTTCCACTCACGGGCACCAGGGGGGTGCGAAACGACCACCATTCAACCCGAAATAAGTAATATAACCATTCCAATGACTCCGAAGCTGTTCAGTTAAGGTAAAAAAGTTACTTAGTTCACCTTTAAAGTAGTTCAACTGCATTTAAGGTACTATTACACTGCTAATACATAATTACTTAATCAACATACATTGCACATTCAATTAACTGATTCATAAATCATATATATATATATATATATATATATACACAGTATATACACAGTATATACACAGTCAAACCAAAATTCATTTAGACACCTTCAACATTTCTGACATTATCAGTTTATTCGCTATAGTTTAGAAAATGGTAATACATTATGACAAGAACTCAGGGTTATCAAATCAGTTGATATTTCACTGGTTTTGTCCATCCTTCTGTTAGACTGTCTCACAGATGAATTATGTTGAATATCTGTCAGCTGTTAAATTTAAGTACAAAATGAGATAATACCAATCTAGTTCAACCAATTACCAAGCAATGCTTAATTTTGTTCAGTCTGTGTGTAAAAAGGTTGCTTTAGCAATTAAAGAAAAAAAAAACACTTAAGCAAAACATGCTCAGGTCAAAGTGTCTGAATCATTTTTGATCCCAAATTTTTATAAATGGTAGTCACTGTATGAAGAATTTTTGGGTATAATATGTCACAATTTACTTTATTTTGCTATCCTCACTTACATAAATTAACTATAGTGTCCTGCACCCACTAGTAAAAAAAATATATCGAAAAAAAATGATATCTGTTGTCTGAATAAATTGTGGTTTGACTGTATATGCTGCGGATGCAATGGCTGTTTTCAAACTTGTTGGTTTGAGTAATGTGTTGTGCTAGCCTACGCTGTAGTTTTCTTTGCGCGTGCGAATTCATCAACATCCGGTGACAAGTTCAATATTATGCTTTTCAAGAAATCGCGGTAAGTTGTTCGAAACTCGCCGTATAGGCTACTAGTCTGAACTCTTGTTTTGGGTTAGTGCATAGATCTTCTCTTTTACCTCTGCTCTTTTTCCTGTTATGGTGGTTAGCGAACAGCGTTGCATTACCGCGCGCCCCCTTCTGGATTGGAGTGTGGATCGCCTGTGACTGACTGTATTCGTCGTTTGACTTCGTGTACCGTACCGTGGCGGTTCGGGACGAATACATATACCGTTACACACCTAATATTCAGCTAGCTCTTGCCACTTTTTTGATTGTGACATTCACAATGATTCATGTATGTGCCTCTCTTTTCCTTCCCCCAATGTCTTTTCCAAGCACACACAGTTAACCCATTAACCCTGCAGGATTCCACCGTCGTCGCTAAAGGTCACTTCCTTCCCATCATGCCTTACCGTTTCTCTGACAGACAGTCGAGGTGTGAGAGGAACGTGTGCACAAAGCGTGGCGAGATATGTCAGTGGCTGCCTAAATTTTGCTTACTTTTTTGTGTACTGAATTCATTTAAGATTTTTTTTCCACTTGTAATGTTAGTCAAGATTCCTTGCACCAAAACAAATTATAATTTAGTTTCTCACGACCCTCTTTCTGACCCCTTGTATTGAATATGAATGAAATGCTGTTGGCGACTCGTTTCACTTAGATAATGTGACATATTTTCAGGTGAAGCTGGATTTTTAACAGGCAAAAAAGTATGATAGGATTTAATTTTATCTATTAGGAATTAGGGGCGTAGCAAAATATCGTGTCACAATATATTGCAATACAAAAATGCATCAATATGTATCGTGGATACTGGATAGTACAAGTTTACAGAGTTTTAGTGTCAGTACTGCATTAAACGGCTATATTTAATATTGAATACAATGTATAATAAAGCAATGAGGGGATATTTATGGGTCCTGATGATGCCAAATGTCGTCTGTTACCAGTAAAAAGTGTAAAATTATTTTAAATATATGCAGTGACAGAATGCAAACATGTTCGTCTAAAATTGTTCTGACGAACACCCAATGTAAAACCAAATTTAGCATTTTAATCAACTGAACATATTTTGCTAACCTTTTACCAAATGTCTTGGAGTATCGCAATAATATCATATGGTGAGTTCAGTATCGTGATATGTATCGACTCGTGACGTAAGGGTATCGTTACACCCCTATTAGGAATGGATTGGATCGTGAAAAGTGGACATTAGTGAATGAAGCTTTATGATTTGACAGGAGGGGTTAAAAAATAGCCTGAAAACAAGCTTTTTTTTCTTTGTAATGAAGAACCACTAAATTATTAATAATAAGAACAATTGATCTCATGGTACACTTTTAACACACTGTTCTGTCCCTTTAAATCATCTACATGTAAAAGAGATCTGTTATGATTGGCTAACTTCCATGTATCAGCATAATTCCTTCCTGAGATCGCCAGATCACCCGAGGCTATGCACTCTGTCCGGCCGGGCGGAAGTGCTCGCAGGCGCCGGCGAGATCGTAAACAAAGGCGGGGGAAGCGCGGAGGACTAAGAGCTAAGCTAAAGCTAACACCACACCGGCTCTCTTTACCCAGCATTTTCCTTGCCAATGTACGGTCGCTGTTGAACAAAATGGAGGAGATTCGACTCAACATCACATACAGCAAGAGACTTTTGAACTGTAATGTTCTAATTTTCACGGAAACATGGTTAAACAGCGGAATACCGGACAACGCTATTGAGCTAGCGGGACGCCATACATTCCGGGCGGATAGAACATTACATGGCTCCGGTAAGACCAGAGGTGGTGGATTGTGCATTTACATTAACAAAGCTTGGTGCACAAACTCTGCTATTGTTGGGAGACATTGTTCAGCTAACCTTGAGTTTCTCATGGTTAAATGTAGACCGTTTTATCTACCGCGGGAGTTCACTTCCACTATTATAACTGCAGCCTATATTCCCCCGGATGCTGATGCCAAGTTTGCTATGAAAGAACTTCACGCAGCCATCAGTAAACAACAGACCGTTCACCCGGAAGCTGCGTTTATTGTTGCGGGTGATTTTAATCATTCAAACTTAAAGTCAGTGCTACCGAAATTTCACCAGCATGTTTCCTGTCACACCAGAGGAAACAAAACCTTAGACCATGTTTACACAAACATGGCTGAAGCTTACGTCGCGACACCCCTCCCCCACTTGGGACAGTCAGATCACCTTTCTTTGTTCCTCACCCCCAAATATGCACCTCTGATCAATCGCGTGAAGCCATCAGTGAAGACCATCAAGGTGTGGCCTGCGGGGGCAGATTTCTCACTCCAGGAAAGGTTTCTACACACAGACTGGAGTATGTTTGCTTCTCAAGCCACCAGTGGCTCTCACACGGACATTGACTGCTACACCTCCTCTGTACTGGATTATATTAATACCACCATTGACAGTGTTACAACCCAGAAGCAGATCACCACATACCCAAATCAGAAGCCATGGATGAACAGGGAAGTGCGACTCCTATTGAAGACACGCAATACTGCCTTCAGATCAGGAGATGCACAAGCCTATAGCACATCCAGAGCAAATCTGAAAAGGGGCATCAAAGAGGCCAAGCACTGCTACAAGCTTAAGATAGAGGGACACTTTTCCAACGCTGACCCTCGGCGCATGTGGCAGGGCATTCAGGCCATCAGTGACTACAAACCCTCTCACTCCACCCCCGCAGCCACTGATGTCAACTTCCTGAACGAGCTAAATGACTTTTATGCTCGCTTTGAAAGAGACAACAGAGAAACTGCCACCAAGCTCAAATCCTCAGCTGACCACCCACCGATCACACTCACCTCCACAGATGTCTGCAATGCACTGAGCAGGATCAGCGCGCACAAGGCTGCTGGACCAGACAACATCCCTGGACGCGTACTCAGGGCATGTGCGGAGCAGCTCGCTGGGGTTTTTACAGACATTTTCAACCTGTCTCTTGCCCAAGCAACTGTACCAACATGCTTTAAATGCACTTCCATTGTGCCAGTGCCAAAACACTCCAGCCCGAAGTGCCTTAATGACTACCGCCCTGTAGCACTCACACCCATCGTAATGAAGTGCTTTGAGCGGCTGGTCCTGGCACACCTAAAAGACTCTCTACCATCCACATTGGACTCACACCAGTTTGCCTACCGTAGCAATAGGAGCACAGAGGATGCAGTCTCCATGGCACTGCACTCTGTGCTCACACATCTGGACAATAAGAACACTTATGCACGCATGCTGTTTGTTGACTTCAGCTCAGCATTCAACACTGTCATCCCAACTAAGTTAATAGCCAAACTTGGAGACCTGGGCTTCAACACCTCCATGTGCAACTGGATTTTGGACTTCTTGACCAACAGACCCCAGAATGTTCGATCAGGCTCCAACTGCTCCACATCCATCACACTCAACACTGGTGTACCACAGGGCTGTGTGCTAAGCCCGTTCCTCTACTCCCTCTTCACCTCCGACTGCAAGCCTGTGTACGGATCTAATTCCATCGTCAAGTTTGCGGACGACACTACGGTGATTGGTCTCATCAGCAACAACGATGAGACTGCCTATAGGGAGGAGATCAAGCACCTGGCCACATGGTGCACCGAAAATAACCAGCTCCTCAACACCACCAAAACGAAGGAGCTCATCGTGGACTTCAGGAAAGTGTCAAGAGGCACACACGACACCATCCACATCAATGGAATGGCTGTTGAGCGTGTCTCCAGTTTCAAGTTCCTGGGGACCCACATCTCGGCGGACATGACCTGGACAACCAACACCTCCAGCCTGGTCAAGAAGGCTCACCAGCGCCTCTTCTTCCTGAGGACACTGAGGAAGAATCAGCTTTCCTCCACTATCCTGGTGAACTTCTATCGCTGTGCAATAGAAAGCATCCTGACCAACTGTGCTACAGTGTGGTATGGGAGCTGTTCTGTTGCAGAGCGCAAGGCACTGCAGCGGGTGGTGAAAACCGCCCAGCGCATCACTGGGACTCCACTACCTGCCATCGAGCACATCCAGAGGAAACGCTGTCTGCATCGAGCTCGCAGCATCCTTAAGGACTCCTCTCACCCAGCCCACAGACTGTTTTCTCTCCTGCCCTCCGGCAGGCGTTTCAGGTGCCTCCGGACCAGGACCAGCAGACTAAAGAACAGTTTTTTCCCCAGAGCTGTCTCTTTATTAAACTCTAACCCTCATTGATCCCACTCCCCTTATATACTGATTGACTCTCCTCTCCCTCCTCACACCTGCCTCCATTTTGTTATTTGCAATACTATAATGTTCATTTGCACTGCTGACTGTTATTACAGTAACAACTGTTTACATATGCATCTTGCACTACTACCTTGACTGGAATATGCTCATTTGCACTGCCGACTGTTTATTTACAGTACCGACTGTTATATATACATTGCAATATCGTACCTTAACTGTAATATGCAATTACTTTCCACTGCACTCACTCGGATAGCTTCTGTCCAAACTTTATTTGCACTACTTTAAATCCATTGTTATACTGCTCATTAGCCTAACTTATACATATATCTATTTGTAAAATTCTGTTTATAGTAATATCCATCTGTATATTATGCTCACATTCTGTTTATAGTAACAGCCATCTGTATATATATTCATAGTACATATCTATCTGTAAAATTCTGTTTATAGTAACAGCCATCTGTATATTATATTCAGTACATATCTATCTGTAAACATTCTGTTTATAGTAATAGCCATCTGTATATTATTATATTCAGTACATATCTAGCTGTAAATTCTGTTCACAGTAATAGTTATCTGTATATTATATTCATAGGACAATCTATCTGTAAATTTTTGTTTATAATAGTATTCAACTCTATATTTATTCAGTACATATCCATGTTCTGCACTTATGAACCACTGTATATCCTGCACTTGCTGCTATTGCACTTCTGGTTAGACCTAAACTGCATTTCGTTGCCTTGTACCTGTACTTGTGTAATGACAATAAAGTTGAATCTAATCTAATCTAATCTAATAATTCACGCTTTCGTTCATTAGAAAGTGTACTTTAAACACTGGGTGCCAACACCAATTACTTTGTGCAGATCATCAAATCTGAATACGTTGAGGCTGAACACACACACTTTCTCATCAGGTTTTTCCCCATGATTATTTCATCTTGCATAATCTTTGCGAGACTTGCGGCTGTCATGAGCGCCCATCAGCCTTGTGTGCAATTTACAGGGTTGACAGGCAATTTCGCAATCGTTCATCCCATTATTTTCATAAAATATACATAAACTCATGGAGTTTAATAGCCTCCTTCTCTTGGCTGCTGTCTAATTTATGCTCAAATTAAATAATTATGTGAATTAGAGTAACACAGAAAATATATTATTTTGACTAATTTGTCCAAAGCCGTCAAACCCTGGGTTTGAACATCCAGGAACTAATGAAGGTCGTATCTCTCTCTGGAGAACAGCTGCACTGTATTTACATGACCAGTTAATGCATTTAAAGGGGTGGTTCAGGATTTTCAACATCGGACCTCATTTTCAAGTGAGCCTGTTTGTCATTCATCAGTGGAGACCGTTTTCAAAAAAATTAATCCAGTCCTTACTTTTGGATAGTTCGCTGGTGCTAGGCTAGCGCGAGTCAACGGTAGATGCGTTAGCCTGCCATTAAAAACAGTTTTACCCACTCCACAGTACATCAAAAGCAAATCAATTATAACGCCAGACTACCGATATAAATGTCTGTTGAGAGAATAATGTTAGAAATCAAACTACCCTTTCATCGCATTGCAATAGTTATACTTTGTTCCCTGTGTTTATTAGCACAGTCTACAGCAGCGGCGGAGTGATATTAAGTTACCTAGGCAACCGAGACTACTACTAGCTAGCTAGACGTCCCGACTGTAGTGCGCTTCTTTTCTGTGTTTACTTTTCGGCGCAGTACTAACCGGAGCAAAGTAAAATTCCGCCACTGCTGAGAAACTAGTTCCTGTAAATGTAATGCGATCATTGGATGCAAGTGTAGTTTGAATTCTAACATTATTCTCTCAACAGACATTTACATCGATAGTCTGGCGTTATATAATTTATTTGCTTTTGATGTACTGTGGAGTGGGTAAAACTGTTTTTAATGGCAGGCTAACGCATCTACCGTTGACTCGCGCTAGCCTAGCACCAGCGAACTATCCAAAAGTAAGGACTGGATGAATTTTTTTGAAAACTGTCTCCACTGATGAATGACAAACAGGCTCACTTGAAAATGAGGTCCGATGTTGAAAATCCTGAACCATCCCTTTAACTACTTTTTTCACCAGTAATCATAATTTCATTTCTTTAATCCAATATTCTGCACTACAGAGCCAAAACGGCAAAAACTGCGTCTCCATCCAAGTGCTAACTCACTACATTAAAGAGGGCCAATTATGCTTTTTTCAACTTTCTATAGTGGGAAATGTTGAAGTTTGAGCATGAAAAAGGTTTGCAAAGTTACAGAACACAAAGTCACTCCAGAGGGTGTTATTCTCTATATCAGTGCCAATTATTTCTGAACTCCCTGAAACGCCTATCTTCTGGGAATGAACACGTCACGATAATTCCCGCCCAAGGCATACTGTACGCAAGTAAAGCGGCTAGGCCTGGTTGAGTTGCGCTAGTAGTGTGTTGAAACTAGCGTTTATGGTAAGGGGAGTGACATTTCCCAAACACGCTCGTAGCAGTTGACCAATCGTATTCGTAACGCACTGGTCCAGCCGACCAATTAGAGCACATTCTGCTTTTCAGAAGGAGGAGCTTTATAGAGACAGGACCTGAACAGAGCGTTACTGACAGACTGGGAAGAGAGGAGCTGTAACAATGGAGAATATGTGAAAAATCATGAAATCCTATTCTAGTAGACCCCAGAAACGACATAAAACCTGTGTAAAGGGCATAATATGGCCTCTTTAGCACATTGATGAGTTATTTTTATGATAAAGAGTGTTTAGATGTCTTAAATATATTTAGTAATTTCTTTTTAGAACTTTTTATTTATATTTTTCACAGAACAAAACAAAAGGAACATTATCTGAGACAAGTGATAAAATAACAAGAATAATACAGAGAAAAATAATAATAATAAATACAAATATTCTGTATATACAGTATATATATATATATATATATATATATATTGCTGCACCTAATATGAATGTTCACATCTCAACAAACATGATACAATAATATACAGCCATATAATAATATAAAATATATAATGTGTATAATTTATAGATTTAAATATTCTTTAACCATGTGCCATCTCTGCTTAAAAAGGTCAGTTTTCAATTGTAATGATGCAGTCATTTTTTCCATCATATAAATCTGTTTTAGTCTCTGTTTCCATTCAGTTACAGTTGGTGATTTCACAGACTTCTAATTAGCAGTAATGTTTTTTTTTGGCAAATAGTAGTAATAAACGTAAAATATATCTTTGGTCAGCATTAAAAACATCAACTGATATAACATCCAGTAAAAAAAAACGTACATTTGAGGGAACTTCTCTTCTTACAATTTTCTCTCTTCTTTAATATTTTTCCAATACGCAAGAATTACTGGACAGTCCCAAAATATATGTGTATGGTCACCTGTTTTACCACATTGTCTCCAGCATAAAGCTGCAGAGGGGTCTTTTACAAAATTTGAAATAACCAGAGGAGTATGAAAATAACGTATTTAAATTTTCCAGTCAAATTCCTTCCACTGTTGACTATTAATTCCCTTATGGCACCTATAACAGAGTTTATCCCATAACTCATCCTCTATTACTGTATTAGCTTCTATTTCCCACTTTTCCTTAATATTGTAAGTGTTTCCAACCATGTCTGTTAACAATCTTTTATAAATATGAGAAACATGTTTACCAACATGGAGGCGTTTTGCTGAAATTGTGATAAAATATTGTTCTATGTCATTTGGGATTTTGCCAGTTCTTTCTTTTTCCTTATGGTTTGTAATGTAATGCCTAATTTGCAAATATCTATAAAAATCACTTGAGAGAAGATCGAATTGTTCCTGAAGTTGTGTGAAAGACTTTATGCACTATGGGCATTATTTAGTAATTTTTTTATGAGAGGAGAGCATGTGTAATTATCCATAAACCCTGGATTGCCTACATAATAAAAATGATTATATTATATTATATTATATTATATTATATTATATTATATTATATTATATTATATTATATTATATTATATTAATTATATTATATTATATTATATGGCTGTGCAACGATTAATTGCATCCAAAATAAAAGTTTGTGTTTACATAATATATGTGTATGTACAGTGTATAATTATTTTGTATATATAAATACACACACATGCATGTATATATTTGAGCAATATTTGCATTTACTATATACTGTCTGCATTTAATATATATTAAATATATTTGCATTTAATATATATATATTTTTTTGTATATATTTTGTATATATATATATTTGGTAACACTTTATTTTACAGTGTCATTGTTACATATGTTACATGTAGTTACTATGGTAATAACTATAAATTATGCATAATTACATGCAACTAACCCTAAACCAAACCAAACCCTAATCCTAACCCTACAGTAACTACATGTAGTTAATTAATATTACTCAGTACTTAAATATATAATTACAGTGTAGCAACGACACCTTAAAATAAAGTGTAACCAAATATTTTATATTTAAATAACACAGTTTTTCTTAAATATATAAATGCATGTGGGTGTATTTATATATATATACAAAATAATTATACACAGTACATACACATATATTATGAAAACACAAACTTTTATTTTGGATGTGATTAATCGTTGCACAGCCCTAATTATTATATTATATTATATATTATATTATATTATATTATATTATATTATATTATATTATATTATATTATATTATATTATATTATATTATATTATATTATACTATATTATATTATATTATATTATATTATATTATATTTATTAAAAAAGCAAAGCTACAGGTAAAGTTTCTCCTTGAGACATCCATCCAGACCTGAGGGTTAAAGCAGCCAGTTTGACTCTGTCATAATAAGGACAGCTGTCCTGCCACAGAGAGCAATTACCTTCACATCTGCCCGTTCTGATCCAGAGCTCATCCATCATGGGAAAGTTGGGGGCCGTGGTTTCACTGGGAGGCAAATAACCTGATTTAGAGCCAGAGTTTTTCAATGATAAGTCTTCATCATTTACCGCTGAGGAACATCAGACCTCGTTTAACAGCCCAGATGGTCCAAAAACCTTTGACTCCTGGGTTAGACAATAAATTTGGTTTAAAAATTGTCAAGTAAAAGTGGCACTTAAGCAGGTTCCAGGCACTGCTTAGAAAGCTTTCAAGGAATCATTCACCTACAAATAAATACTCTTATCATTTACTGGCTGTCATGATGTTTCAAACCCATATAACTTTCTTTCTTCCGTGAAACACATGGAAGACAATTTTTAAGTAATATACTCCAATATATTCCAAGTATTTGAAGCCACACAATAACTTTTGATGAAATGCAAGTATAAATGCAGTTCTAGTCTGCAAACGTTATACACAATACAATACAATTCAATTCGATACTATTTTATTTGGTAAAATTTCCTTCTAAAAGTTCGGTTCATGCAAGGACCTTGGTTGTAGAGCCGTAATTAATTGCAACAGCTTTGTAGGGATTTTAGAAAGGATTGGGAAAATTGCTTTTGGGGCAAATCCTTTTGATTCCGTATCTTTCAACCCAGTCAGGATCTTGCTTTAACGTTGACCATTATCTAATACCTTTCCAAGTGTTTACAGTTTTAAGCATTATTTACTTCTGGTAGAGCAAGTGCTGGTGGACAATTCTACAGTAACTAAAGATTAGTAGATTCAGCATCTAAAAAGCTTATGTATTTAAGCAAATTATACCAAGTACTGAAAAAGCTCTATTATATTGTATTTCATTTTGAGAGTCCTAAACAAACCTGCAAACAAAAATTGCACCATAAATGTTGTCTTCTAATTATTTTTATGTTATTATAATCAATAACTGTTATCGGGGCCAGTAGTATACATATATATTGTTTTGTTGCATATATTGTTACATATATATCAATTTTGGATTTTACATAAACATCAAAACATAATTGTGCATAATTAATGTACAGTCAAATTATACATAATGTATAGAAAGAAAGAAAGAAAGAAAGAAAGAAAGAAAGAAAGAAAGAACTCATCATTAGTAGTAAAATACTAAATGACTTGTCCATTAAATGTAGAAACTTACAGTAAAAGTTGTACAAAAGAGTAATTTTCTGTATACTTGTGGCATTTAAATTTGTGCATGTGCATGACATCATAACATTTATATATGTGTGTTACCCAGTTAATGCAGGACGCATCATTGAAGACTTTGCATAAACAGTTGATTGTATTAAGAGTTGATTATATTAAGAGTTGAAAAGCTGTCCAAAACTAACCATTATGAATAGCGCATTTCAAAAATGGAAAAGGTTCCTCGCCGCCACACTATTGTGGCTTTTGTCTGTAGCTAATGATAATTTTTTAGCTTGATAAAGCACGAGTTATTTGTGTGTGTGTGTGTGTGTGTGAGAGAGAGTGATCTGCATTTGTACCAAGTCAGTGGTTTGCTGGCACACATTTCACCCTTTCACAAAGCATTTGCAGGTGTTTTGATTGCAATTATGTATTCAAGAAACCTCAATTATATTTGTATAATTATATATTGTTACTTGATTTGCATAAAAGTGGAATTGTTAAGTTACATTAAGAAGAGAAGGAAACAAATAATTTTTTCTTCATTCATGCCTTTATTTCATTGATTTTCCAATTTCCTAGAGGGACAAACAAAAGGAGGGATGGCTGAATCTCATTTTAAGTGAAAAGGCCAATTTTGTAGAATTTGCCTCTCCCCCCCCCCCCATCCAAACATTAACATAGAATTCCAATTAAAGTCGCAACATCCATCTTTCATGTGGTCTCTGTGTGGTTCTGCTGTGGATGGAGCCTCATTTAAAGCCTCTCTGCTGGAGTGGACCGTGACAGAGGAGCTCAAACTGTTTGAGTGCTGCTCTTCTGCCTCTTTCAACCTGATGTCAGCGTGTCCCATTTACAGTAATCACACTCTCTGCTGCTCCTCACATGCTCCACTGTGAGGCCGCACACAAAGCTTGCCTTCTCAACCCGCAATTTCATCTGTAGAGGAGAGAGATGGAGTGTGCATTGGGCCCTTCATGACAGTAATGTGCTTTGTAACCACAATGGTGATGATGATGATGATGATGATAATGATGATGATTATGAATGTTATTATCTTTATGTAATCCATTGGTCCAAAAATATTCTTTGTGTCAGGTGACATGTTGAACATAAAGTTTACTCTAGCTACAGTTTAGTCAAAGTGACAAACTTAAATGACAGGCCAAAATCAGAATCATGTTGATTGGTTGATCGGTTGGTTGGATGGTAAAATGATTTTTACCATCTGTTGGATAGTAAAATGAATGATTGGTTGTGTGGTAAAATGATTGGTTGGTTGGTTGGATGGTAAAATGATTAGTTGATCAGTTGTTTGAATGGTAAAATGATTGATTGATCGGTTAGTTGGATGGTAAAATGATTGTTGGTTGGTTGGTTGGATGGTAAAATGATTGGTTGGTTGGTTGGATAGTAAAATGAATGATTGGTTGGATGGTAAAATGATTAGTTGATCAGTCGTTTGAATGGTAAAATGATTGATTGATCGGTTAGTTGGATGGTAAAATGATTGGTTGGTTGGTTGGTTGGATGGTAAAATGATTGGTTGGTTGGTTGGTTGGATGGTAAAATGAATGATTGGTTGGATGGTAAAATGGCTGTTAGTGTATGTATATATGCGTGTGTATGTATGTGTATATATATATATATATATATACCTCAATTAAATACATTTTGAAATAGAAAAAAAGAATGAACAAGGCTCAAAAATCTATTTCATAACAGACGTGCTTGTTTATTTTTAGCACTTCCGTCAGTGAAACAACATACTACAGCCTGTAAGTCATTTAAATAAATATCAGTAAATAATCGTAACCTAAATAATATAAAAAAGTATTATCTAAAAACATTTGTTTTATATTTCCCCACAAGATGCGTCACATAGCCTGCGCTTTGAGAGGAATGTGGGACATGAGCAGGAAAGAGACCATCTCTCTTCTAATATCTTCATGTTTTCTCCTGATGTTCTAAGCAACTAATACTCATTGCAAAAGGTCTGAAGAGTGAATTTTATCTTCCACAGAGGCAAGACATTTAGGCTATGTTTGATTTTATGTTGCTAAACTAAAATCACTGGCGTGTGTGTGAAATACGCTATACAAATAAACTTGACGCACCTTACCAAGTAAAAAGGTATCTGTTCTACTTTACCCCAGTAAAGAATCTGAATATGCCAAACTAAACGTGATCCAAAAGGAAGAAACGTTTATAATCCCCTGTGAAAATGAGACATGAGTGAAGATTTGGGACATGTGGTTTGATTGGCTGGTGAAATTATATATTATATTTTTGGTTTGATAAACAAATGTTTTGATTGGCTGACTGGCTAGATGGATTGGTGGTTGGTGAGGTGATTAGTTGGATGGTTAAATGATTGAGATTGGTTGTATAAATGGTTTGCTGGTTGGTTTATTTGATTGGCTGGTTAATTGATTTAATGATTGAGCTTATTTTCTATTGCTAAACCTGAGACTGGTTCTAGATGTCAGAATAGCTCTAAAATATAGTCAAGAAGAAAGAAAAGAAAACATGAATAATGAAGTACAAATGAATGTTTTTGACCTTCATCACAAGAGTTTATGCATGTCAAGTATTAATAAAATATAGTGAATAGCAGCAGCTTAAACAAGTACTTTCCACGCATATTATAATTCACACTGAAGAGCTTTCTTATTGTTCAGTGCCTCACATTAACAGCTGATTATTAGTACTGTTGAAAATCTCAGTTTAGTTTTTTTTGAAAAGTCTTTTATTTCCATGGCAAGATTGTCAAGGCTCTTTTGAAAGACAAACAAAATCAGCCAAGTTTTCACTGAAAAAACAGGGGTTTAGTTTGGTGACAATAAATGTTTGAAAGGTATGATGTGTACAGTAGTGTCATTTATGCGACTCTCGAGTCTATATGTGACGTCAAGGGGAATCCCTTACAAATAGGCTACTTTTGAATTTCATTTAAAGGAGCTGTATGTAAGAAATGTATTTTAATTAATCATAAAATGGCCCTGATATGTCACTAGACATTAAGAAATCATGTTCATTTCAAATACTTATATCACTGACAACAGTAGTCCGGCCAGGATATTGTCATTTAAAAGTGATAGTTGCAGCCCTCAACTGATGTTGATGTTGTCATCTTGTGTTTTGGCCTGAAGCGCCACCCTCCACCTATCTACCAATCACGAAGTCAGTAGTGTTTCAGCATCCGGGTTGCCAGCTCTGCTCTATTCACCACAGCTGCAGCTACAAACGTGTCAGCCTATGTTCCTGCTGGATCTTGCAGCCTATCTGGCAACCTCGAGTCAGGGGGGAGGGGGAGGGGAAACACTGCTCTACAGTAATTTAAAAGTGATTGCAATACCAGTTTTGGCCACAATCTTACATACAGTTCCTTTAAAATGTGTTTTGAAATGTCATATTAATATAAATATAGCATATCATTGCTGTCGGGTGGAAACCTTGTATCTCCTTTAAATCATTACTATTGGTCACCCTTTATGTTTGTCTGTGGGTTTTGAACCAATGAAAAGTATTAAAAAGAGCTTGTGACTAAACCTCGTATTGGATCCTCAAACTGTCAGTAAAATCTAATAACTCTACCCGCCTCTATCGGGAATGAAGTAAGGATGAATGCAAGAAATGTTTCTACATTTTAAAGGTAAATGCATCAATCTAGAGCACTTTGAGAGTTCAGAAATGTAAGAGCTACAACGTTCAATGTGCAAATAGAGCAGTAAAAAGTCTTGCACCTGCACTTTAAAGTCGACTTAAACCTCTTTTTATATATTCAGTAATATATATTGTAAAATAAATGTAAATGAAAAGTAAGCAAAGTATTTATTACAGTACAGTAGGGAAACTAGAATACCCTTTCCTTCATTTCTTCTTCCATTGAGCATTTATTTTGGTGGAAATCTGCAGTTGAAAACAGGGTGATACCACTTATTTTGTTTTTCGATACATTACCGATACTTTCGAAGGCCAGTATCATCAATACCAATACCTCTAAATTGAACTTATAATTATTATATTTATTAAATTATTACATTACTAAGAGTAAAATGGGTAAAAGATACCCACTTAATATTATATTTGATAGGCTTTTTCACATTCAATATGCCTTAATTGCAATTATGATTATATTTTTGTTAAGATGTTTACTGTAGTGGTAACCATGGATTATGTGACTACATTGTGTTTTATTTTGACATATAATGATATTTTGTTTTATTTTCTTTCTCTGCTTGCCTGGATTGATTCCATATGAATGATTGTTTCACATCCGTTGTCACAAACAGGTAAGAGAATCATCTTTTGTTTGTTTGTGTGTGTGTGTGTGCGTGTGTGTGTGTGTGTGTGTGTGTGTGTGTGTGTGTGTGTGTGTGATACTGTGAAAGACACTGAGGGGATCCCTGTGTGTCGTTCTCTTCAGTTGTGAAGGTGTTGACAGGTCTTTAACACAGACACGAGGTGTTACTACACTCCGTCTCACATGTCAAGTTGCGTTTAAGTCTCTGTGTTTTGTACAGTAAGCCATGTTTATCCATCACTCTTACACAGTATTAGATGAACATGTGAATTGTAAAGCCATTTTGGAACAAATACATTTTTGAAGAATTGTTATACAGTTCTTTTCTATATAACAATGTTTCATAGTGGCACGGTAACAAATTTCACCCGGCCTGGTCATGTGGCGATTCTTTTCTTTTTCTAATCTTTTTCTTTTTATTGTTAAAAGGACTTAATTTAAGACTTTAGACCTTAAGTCAAGTCTCGTGCTTAAACCCTCTTATTGAAGCTAACAAGCTGAATATGTTTAGCCATTCCCATCAGATTATCCGAACATGTGAAATATATTTCCATTTGTTCTCTCTGTTTTTCTCAAGCTGTTTGCATTGTGTGGATTAGACTGGGCTCTGGACATATTATTGACTAAATGACTAAGAAAATAACGAGCTTCATAGCAATAGGAAAGCTGTTGCTTCAAATCAACAGTTCTGTTCTGTAGTGAGTATAACACACATCTTTGCTCATCCTGTGTAGTTAGGAAGTGTGACTCCACATGGATGTCCCTGTGTTTGAGTCCAGTATGAGACAGACGCCACCTAGTGAGAGTAAGAACTGCTGCTATAACACACTTTCCTCTCTCTGAGATGAGCACTGTAAGAGAAAGCATGTGGAAACCCGGTGGATGCGAGGTGGAATCGCGCGATCACAGGATATTCCCAGGCGGATTACAGCATCAGCTCTAATCCCGGGATTTGCACTGTAACTGAGTGCAGGACTGGAGCGTGGGATCGTTAGAAAGTGTCCATTAGTTTTCCTTGTAATTTTGCGCACTCATTCCTGGTATTCACACACTGCCTTTCATATTATGTTTTTGGTTGTCATTATGGCTTTCTTTTCATGTTGCATTTCTGTCACACACACACACTGGGGTGGGTCATGGGGTGCCACACACGCACACACACTGTTGTAGAGGATAGTAAAGCTGCTTACGTCATCAGGTCAAAGCCAAGCTGTGTGTCCGAGTGTGTGCTGCACTGTTCTGCGTAACTCAAACCGCTTCTATTGCTACGACATATTAACAGAGACATCTGTCCTAGATGGAAAAAAAGAAACCTTAAACTTAAAGGGTTAGCTCATCCAAAATTTTTTACTTTTGGCATCATTTACTCACCCTACTGTTGCTCCAAACATGTATGAGTTTCTTTCTTCTGTTGAACACAAAAGAAGTTATTTTAAAGAAAGTTGGTAACCAGACAGTTGACGGCACCCATTGTCTTCCATAGTATTTTTTCCCTACTAGAAGTCAATAGCCACGTTTACATTACATATTTGCGCAAATCTTGTGCGTTATTTTCTAAATGTCGATAAAAAACTATTGCGAAAGGACGGCTTTTTTAATAAAACAACAGTGGTACTGGTATCTCATAACAAGTACAGCAGTTTTTGTAAGACATTCAAATGCATACAAATGCTTAGAAACAAAGACATAAATAAAAGGAAATTATAAACCAAATTTAGAAAGACATAGTCACTGAGTACCCTCAAGAAAGTTCCAGAGGGAAGACCAAATGCGCCAGAACACCTCGGATCTTTGATGTAAATCATAAGTTAGTTTTTCCAGTGGTAAAAGTGTTGCCGCCTGACTCAGCCACATATTGATTGAAGGTATCTGAGCAGTTGACCATAATAATAGTATACATTTTTTGGCTAAATATATACAAAAATTCAATACACATTCTTTATCACGATCAAGACACAGTTCCACTGTACAATTCAGAAGATATACTTTTGGTGACAAAACAAAAGTCTTTCCAATTAGTTTTTGAGTAATTTTGTGGATCTCTTTCCAGTACATTTTGATTTTGTCGCAGTCCCAAAATACATGCATCACTGTGCCAATGTCTACCTTACATTTAAAACATAGCTGAGAACAATTGGGAAATATTCTGTGGAGGCGAACTAGGGTTAGATAAATCCTGTGAATACATTTATAATTTTGTTCATGAACCGAAATTGAAGTACTTTTGGGATAGATATTTGAGCAGACAGATAGCCACTCCTCATCACTAAAAATAGACCCCAAGTCCTTTTCCCATATCACCCTTAAAGAGTCAAAGGTTGAAAGACCAATATTTGACAGCAATGTATATAATTCAGAGATCTTTTTTTTAAGTGTACATGAAGACAAAAGCAGTTTTTCTATTTCAGTGAGATCTAATTGTATATTACCTTCTTTTAACTGTAACTCCAAAAAATGTCGAATTTGAAGGAATTTATAAAAATCTTTACTGGGGAGACTAAATTCCTGTCTTAGCTCCTGAAATGATCTTATTTGGCCATCGTCAAATAGGTGACCCAATTCCGACACTCCTCTTGACCTCCAAGTCAAAAGGCCAATATTCTGTATGGGAGTGGGAAAATCGGGATTGAGCGTAATTGGAGACTTAAGAGACAACTTATTTGGGATGGATAAATATTTCTTAACATCCCTCCACACCAAAAGAGTATTTGTTAAGGACGGCTTTCTATTAACCGATGTTATGCGACTGAAACATCTTTTTTTTTTTCTCTCTCGATAAGTCATTCCAAAAATCATAGCAACAGATTTGGGTAGGTTTACTTATATCACAGCCACCGCACTAGTTTTATTTATAACCGAAGGAGGCAAGGAAAGGCCCTTTTACTTATGAGCGGCACGTATGAGGTGTTCCTTCATATCTGCTTCAAGGTCTTGATAAATTGTGGCATTTCTTTGTTGTTTAGAATCCAGTATTCCCGTAATACTTTTGTCTTTTATGAGTTTAATAAAGAACTCTGTCTCGTCTTGTGTCCAAACCTACCTCGCTATCTATGTCAGGTGACTGTAAATGTGCAAAAACTGTTTCCATTGCAGTTTTGTCAAATATTCCTTTTTCAAACTGCCTGAAAAACCACCTCATGTGAGCGTAAAAACTTTTTTGCGGTATATGGGAGTCTTTGTGAAAATGACGTGTCTCCATTGGGCATATTTTCAATTCGCAATTTCAATTTGCGCAATTTGAGGGGTGATGGAAATGCGGCTAATGGCTACCATCACCTGTACAGTCATGTCGGAAAGATCAAATTTACGAGTTGAACGCACATGAACACCAACACAATGTCGTTAATACAAGAGGAAAACTCTGGATTTTCTTTAAGCCCTATTTTTACGAGTTCAGGGCTTGTCAGTGAGAAACATGGCGGAATACCACAAGATATTTATTAGTGTCGTTGTCAGGAGTTTCTATTAACAACGAAGTAAACTAATTGCCTGAACAAAATATGATGGCATTTATTTATAACAATATAATATGTTACGATACAGTTTACAGTGGCTTCATAAATTCATTAAAAACATAAAGGCCTCATGTACATAATTTGTTCTTCATTTTCTAGACGTATAAGTTAAAAACCTTGCTGTATTGTTGTGTAGTTAATTAAGGCCCTGTCCGCATGAACACAGGTATTTTCAAAACCAGCTTTTGCTATGCAGTTTGGCCGTTCGTCCACGCAAACGCAGTATCAGGTCACTGAAACCGAACCTCTTGAAAAGCTCCTGCCGGCGCCAGGGAGAAGATTTTTTTAGAAACTCTGGTTGCAGTGTTGTGTAGATGTCGTAGCACACGCCGTTATCTCCTTTTGTTTGACATCAGATTGTGCTCCGCTATCTCCTTTGTTTACATCAGGCGAGTCTGTGCAATGGTGGACGTAGCCAAAATATTGCTGCTAATAACTGTGCTAACAGGGCTTATAACATGTGTACAGATACATGCACAGTTCTCCCATTATATTGCGGAACAGAGGCAATACTACGGAGGAATACAGTTATACCGGAATCGGCAATAACCCTTTTTTTCAGGCTTCTGATTGGCCAATGTTGCTTTATGGTTAGGGTTATATCGCCACCTGTTGGTTTGGCATGCTCTTGACAGCTTCATAGCGTGTCTTTTGCATTTTCATGTGGACTGAGATTTTTGTTAAACAGTGCTTGTGTAGACGGGATTGTTTTTAAACGAAGGAGAAAGAACTAATTTTATAAAAATACATGTGTACATGTGGACTAGGCCTAAGAGAAGGTACACTGACGTCTTACTCCATTACTTAAACGCACCTGATGTCGTAAACATGACTTCCCACCTCGTAAATGCGAAATACGCACAATCAGCTCGATGTTCAGGCTTATTTGTTCATTAATGACGTCATCAATGACTATTCGACTCGACTTTAATAACATAAAAGTCGACTTTAAAAAAAAAACCTAACATTTAATTACAACATTATGCATAGTAGGGAAAGGAATTAATTTAAAACACAAACTCCAAGATTTAAATCTAGCTGGAATTTAACATCTGAACGAGTTCCTCAGGGAAAACCAGTGCTGTCCAAGCCGGGCTTTACAGAGGTGTGGATTGTCAGTGAGTGTGTAGATGCTGACAGGTGTGTTTCCTTCACATCACAGTGAGGTGATCCTGGAAGGCAAGAGGCTCGTCGAGGGTGCTGAACACGACCCCTTCAATTACACCTTCAACATCTGCCATCACTCCTGCTTCATGTTAGCTTCTGTCATGCAGTGTTGTGCAGAACCTTCTCAGTCCGGACTAAACCTCTACTCCCATCCATCAATCCTTCTATCCATCCATCCATTGAGGAAAGATTTCCCATGTTTCAGGCCCGAGACTGACATCTCGTGATGTTCTGATGCACGTCACGCACTGACATTTGAAACGTTTGGCATTTTGTTTTGGCATATTTAATTTTTTTAACCCTTTGTGTCAGTATGCATAAACATATTTACACACAATGCCTAGCATTATACAACAGTTCATGTCGTAATTTGACAAGCCAGATTTTGTAGAAACATAAAACATAAAATGATATCAGAAATGACCTCTGCAGACCATCATGAATGTGTGTCAAGGTCAGTAAGTCTTTTATGGTATGGCTAGGTTAATGATAAACTTGATATTAATGATATTTTGGACTTAATAATGAATTAGTAATATTTGTAAAAACTACAAATATCATAAACTACTTTTTTTTGCGTTGGAAAATACATTTAAAACTTTTCGGGATCACATGAAGATGTGTTCTTTCACATGTATTCGGAGTGTAAGGAAAACCACATGACACCACAGTCATTTCAAAATCCATATAAAAACTAGCCTGACGTCGTCATACTCAGATTCTTGTTAGAATAATGAGTCTGATACTGCTCCATTGGGTTTGTGATTATGGGGCGTTTTTCAACCGAACCAGGAAAGAAAATGCCTCTGCACTCAATTGGATAGACCTACAACCAATAGAGCAACGTAGAAACCACAATGACCACAGGGTTTTCATTGCGCCCCATCTTCTTAGCGACCATCGGGGCCAGCTGATAAATTAAACTTTTGCCGAATCCCGTAGGGAGGATGGTAAAACATCTTTCCAATCGACAAATGCTGTCGATATCTTCTATAACAGACGTGATTCGCAAAACTAATTCAACCCAAGCGCTCTTTGGTGACGTGGATGATTACGTTACTGTTGATCTTCTGTCCATCATCGTATAAAGCCCGCCCTAACAATTTGATTGGTCTGAACAGCTCTGGTTCGAGCATAGTTGCTCCACAACAGATCAAGTCCAGACCAGGGGGGTAATCTATCAGCCGGAAACTGAAGCTTCCCCGGGGGCCGCCATTGATTAGCAGACCATCACCTGCTGTTAGCATTCCATTGACTCCCATTCATTTTGGCATCACTTTGACAGCGAATAACTTTACATCTGAGGCGTTTAAAGACTCCATTTGTCCATTATTTATTTCTAAAGAAACACGAAAATGTATAAAAGGCTCCATTACCTTGTATCTTACGTTATGGCCCCGTAGAAGCAGTTTTTGTAAAAATAGGCTAACGATTGCGTCATAACCACGCGACACTCTGTCGCACAGTAGAGAAATGACCGTATGGACAGGAGGAGAAGCTCGCGGGCAATCGGGGGGACGTGGAGGCAAAATGACAAAATAATTAATCAGAATACTTAGCAAAAGTTGCTCCTGCTCCTAGCTCATGGACACCTCCTACTCACGCTCTCCGTCTCTGCAAGTTTCGGAAGGGAATGATTCAGATTTCTCTTGGCACAGCTACTAGAAGACAGACGGGTTGCTCACGTCACATCTACGTCGTCAAGCTCAGTTTGAGTCTGCGCAGTGCGCTCAGCCATCAGGAAGTGAGTGCTTCTAATTGACTTCACTTTTCTCCGTTGAATCCAATGGTGTCCATTTCTTTTACTGTCTATGGTCCAGACCGAACTTCCCGACCTCAAATGTTGTGGGCGGGGCTACGTTCGGCGGGCATTCAGGCTGTATAAAAACAACATGAATAAAAAATGCATGTCTAAGAACTTGACACATTTTTAAAAATGTATATTTTTCAGTTTCATTTTAGGGTAAGTTTACACGACAACGATATGCTTAAAACAGAGAAGTTTTTCCTTTGAGTTTTCCGCGTACAGACGACACCATTGTCAAAACGATCCCCATTCACACGGATCCGCGAAACGACTAAAAACGCTGTAGTCTGCTGCCAGGCCATTAGATGGCGATGAAACACTGTAGACTGAACACGTAATAAGCATGTACATGACGTCATCGTCTTCAGAGATTCGCGTTTTTGTTGTTTACACAGAGACTGTTTTCAAAAACGTGCACTTTGAAACCTGTTTTTCAAAACTTTGCGTTTTCAGGCACTCAAATGCCGTTGTGGTGTAAACGAACGGCCAAAACGCATAAAAAGTTTTACGGTTTTACTTAAACCCTTTTTACTTTACTTTTAGACTTTGCCCCTGAAATGTAAATTACTCACTATTCTTCTAAGTTTATATTGCATTCAGTACAACAGTACTCTTTCTCTTGTATGATATTATTTAAGTTTGGCTTCAATTTTATGTTTTTTTTGGGTGTCATATATCCACCTGTTACAAATGCACAACTTTACTGCCATTAATCCAAGTTCTCTCATGTCACCAATTTGAGCGATTCCTGTAGGCACCTGAAATGTGTTGCGCCAGCAAAGATGCAAGTGGTAATCACTTCCATGATTTGTTCTGCGCTTGTAAGACAGATTCGCAGACATTAACATGATATACTAAAGCCATGTCATCGTTTGCTTGTGTGTGATTTACGATTGCTCGCTATCTGAGCCTATAAGCCAGACCGGTGTAGCTCAGCAGCTTTGAAATCCATAAAGACGGTGAATCATCTAGACACACACACACTGATCTGCTCAGAGCCAGCAAATGTTCAGGGAGATTTGACTTATCGAATGAAGTTTTGAAACGGATGCCTTCTGTAGGGTTTGAAATGATTTTCATGACATTTTGTTCTGTTAACGGTTCTCGATTTGTACATTATTCCACCAGTTTGGACTGAATAACATCGTAAAATACTTTGACTGTCATCATGGTTTCCAAACAGTGAAATTAGGGTAGTCTGACATTGACTTTTTAAAATGAATCAGTCAAAAAGAATCTGTCTTGATGTTGTGTGTTGTGTTGGTTTGAATCAGTCTAATGAGTTTGATTAATCAGTGATTGTGTTATGTGTAGTGTATTTAAAGCTAAAGAGGCTTAAATTATTAAACTAATTTCTTAATCTAAATTATTAAACGTATTTAAAATACAGATTTGGTTTTGTTGAAATATTTGTATCTTTAAATCTGTTAACGGAACTGTTAAGTCTGAACCAGAATTGTTAAATCCCTTAGGATTTCAATCCCCAACCAGCAGTGTTTGCAATTGTTTTTTTTAAGTTAACAACTTTTTGTGTGTGTTGTCTGTCTGTCTGTGTGTGTGTGTGTGTGTGTGTGTGTGTGTGTTTGTGTCTTTTGAAGATTTTTCCAATGTCTAAAACACCATTGAGACCTCTTGTATAGTCAGCTGGGGCCATGATAATGCGTCAAGGATTATTGCAGAAATACTTTATGTAATGTGTTTGGTTATGTAATAAGAAGGCATGCTAAACCCCTCTTGTGTTCGGCACAGAGAAATTTCCCCTTTGGGCGGTGAAGTAGCAATAACTTGGTTATGAAATGTGTTTTCTAATTAATGAAAGTGTGCACAGTGATACCACAAACCCCCTACTGTGTTGCGCCCACTACTGTTATTTTGGCACCTTTACAACAAACAAGCAAACAAACAAACACACAAACAAATGCGCAGGCTGCATTTACAGGCTGCCAAATATAGCAGTTAACTAATATTTATTGATGTATTATTAATTACATAATTTTTTTCTTTTTGACCATCTTTAGATTGAACTTTTCTTGGTTTCTCAGCTCTTTCTTTCTGACACTCTTCTCCTTGGGTCTCTGACTGTTCTTTTTAGTTTTTCACATTAGATATTAATTAAATATTTTTTATAGGCTTTTACAGTTTGGCATCTTTTAAAGACAGAAGATTCTGTCATCACACACCCTCATGTCATTCCCATGTATGAGTTTCATTCTTCCGTGAGACTCAAAATAAGATATTTTGAAGAATGTTTTAGCTGTTTTTGTCCATTCAATGAAAATCAATGGAATACAATAGATTGCTTAAAGTCCCACTGAAGTGCACTTGGAACGCGCAGCTTTGTTTGATGCGTTGACGTAATTTCCACTGAAACAGGAAGTTAAGGCAGGACATATTGAATGGCTCCTCCCCCTTTTCAAACAGCCAATAGCGTTTAGTTTACCTCACAGACTGCGAGTCGTACTTGACAGCTCCATCGAAGCGAATCCGAGCGCTGATGATACGTTTGATTCAATAGTAGAGGTGTGAATACATTCTAGACATTTTATTCTTAACCAACGTACAGTTAGAAAATGTAATAAAACTCGAGCGTTTGAGCAACCGAACAACATCTCCAACCCATACTGATCCTGACATGTCAGTGGTCGCTTTAGCCAGGTGGTGTTTATAGCATAGGGGGCGGAGCTTTAGATTCTAGAGAGCATTTGATTGGACAGAAGATGTGATGAGAAGCTGACGTCTGCGTGATGTCATAAAAATCCGTGATCCATTTTAGCGGAAGTGAGAGACTGTAAGTTTTGAATGCTTGTATCTCCTAAATGTGAATTTTGTCCTTTTTTTGGAACACACCAGCTTATTCATAACCTTAAGGCTAACATATTCATACTAAAAGCTAAAAAACTTTTGAATTTTTTTTGCTAATTTTTTATTTTATTTCAGGGTGCCTTTAAAATCAAGCAGCTTTACCATATTAAACATGAAAAACAGTGTCAGTGTCTTGTTTAATCAAAAGTACAACTTAATTTTCTACTGTAATTGGCTCTCCAGTGTGTTCATGTTTTCACTCGCGGATGTCTGAACCCGGCGGATTGAACGGGAGAAATTAATCATAAAAGATTTCCACGTGAAAGAAGGCAGAGCCTCAGAGCACACTTGCCTATTACGCAATCGCCATGGACCAATGGTAGTACAAAGATGTTTACTAGCCATAGCAAACTTTTCTAAGTTCTTTAAGTATTAAAGTATTTTGCAGCCTTAACTGTCACCTTGAGATGCATCTTATTTGATTCGCGACTATCATTAGTTTTAGCAATAGGATGGTTTACATTGAAGTTGAGTTTTGGTTGAGTTTCCATGTTGTCGATTCAGTCAATCACATGCCTGTGTGAGATGTGATTTATGAAGTGTGTTTTTACACGTTTATGAAGTGTGTTTTTACACGTCTTTCAAGTTTCTCCCATCTTTGTCCTGAAAGACTATTGCCTACATTGTGGGCATTCATGAACATTTAGATTTGATGGGTTAGTCACATCTGTCAATCTGGTCAAATTCAAATGTGTTCCACATATGAGGTGTGCGATATCAAGATATCTCTACATTTTCTAGGATTTTCTCTCTAATGATATTTAGACAGTATTTAGCTGTGTGCGTTTATGGTGTTGGGATCTTTGGCAGGTTTAGCTGACTCCTAAAGTTTTTGATATTCTTCATATTCTGTGTGGTGGTCAGTTCGCAGCAGTGACAGAAATTAAGTTTAAATGGAGTTTTACCTTTGATGGGCATTTTTACCTTTATAACAGTATTTTTAACCTAATTAAATGTATGCATCATCTTTTGTGTCCAGTTCTTACATTTAATCAATAAATTCAGTTAGAATAATAAGACCCAATAGGTCTGTTACCAATCAAATCAAATCAGTATTAACAAAATTGCAATGTAGAAGAAACACAGAAACGGCATAATTTAGATGCATTTACACAGACTGTTTAATGCAGCTCAGAGGGGACATAAATGCATTTAACCTGCAGTTACAAATTCATACATAATGCTTTGTTGTTTAAAACATAAAACGTTGAATATTGATAGTTTGAAATTATTTAAAAAATGATAAGATTCCTTGAATGTTAAATTAAAACCGCCAGTAGGTGGCAGCAAGTCACGGTTAACTGTCTTAATGAGTGAGTCATTCAATCATTCATTCAAACAATTCGTTCACTCAGTAACGAAACACCGCTGTGTGTTGCTCAGAAATGCAAACCAGTCCCCTGGCTTTGTTTGGCTATTTTCGTTGGCGAAATAGAGCAAAAACAGGCAATATTGTGTCTAAAATGCAAGTCACTTAATATTAACTTCTTGTTTATTGATCTGTTATATAAAACAAATTTCACATTTGTAATCATACTGATATTTGGAGAAAAAACAGCACTCTTCGTGTGATTATTAACTATATTAAATTATATAAATACAAAATATATAAATTTTTACCCCCTTATCTTGAATATTGGGGACATTCTTAATGCATTTTAATACACTAAATCACGCAGCCAAAGCGTGCACTCTAAATGCGCAAACGCAACTAGTCTAACCTACTAGACTACATGTTGTAGCATATGAGTGCACTTTCTAGGTGTGTCTTTGTAAAGCAAGATCGCACATTGTTAAAACAACAATCACGATATCATCGTAGACAATATATTTCGCACACCACTAGTTCCACATTTTCTAATTTTGGTCATGATGGACCACACAGTGTATATTTAGAGCATTAGAAGCCAATATAATAGCAAGCTGACACTGTGTGTGTGCATGTTACAGTTCACACCATGTAATTGTTCCCTAGGCCCTGTTCAATGTGACAGGCAAGCATCAGTATAAAAGGCCCCTAAAGTAGTGTAGAACAGATGTCTGTCTACTCCTGGTGGGAGAATGAGTGGAATATTTCTCTCTCACTCTCACTTGCTCTTTCTCGCCAATAAACACCCACCAGCCTTGCAGACTAGCTACACAAACTATTAGACAAAGACAAAACTCATGACCTTGGTTAATATGTGTGCAATGTCACAAACTTCATTGAATTCTTTCCGGATGGCTGTGTTCTCCAGAGAAGGATCTGTCTTTGTGGGTGAACAGTAGATGAACAATGACATTCACAGCAAGCAAGGTGGATGTCCCCTTGCCATTGTTGTCAGGAAATACCTTGAAGGTTTGGTTATTTCCCATATGAACAGCATAATCCCCAAAATCCCTGGATTTCAGATTGCAGACAGAGATGGGGAACGTCTGGCAATTTATTGAGATTAACTTCCTTGTGATTTCTTGGAAGGCAATTTGACCTTGCATAGGCCCTGAACATGAGCACCTGTAACCCTGAACTCACAATCACAGGGCCATACAAATCCTGTATGGCTAAATTACAATATGGTTTGGCAATACGAATGCTTTACCCAGGAGATTGTGAAGGCAGCTGGAAAGATCACTGGAACAGATCTACCAACCACAAGATCAGCTGTCGTACTAACAAGATCTGCAGCATCATTTAGGGTTCCAATTATCCTTGTTACATCCTACAATTATCACCTGAATAAAGCCTTATTAAACTTGCTTGTGAGGGAAATTAATATTTTGCAGCACCAGAACCAAGCCTTAATGTGATGTATGCTTCTTTTTGTGTGTAAATATCCCAGTTTATTGTTCGGCTACTATTAGTATGTAATTTATGGGTTTATAACCCGTATAAACTGTAAACACTGATCCTCCAAGGCACCGTCAAAACATTGCGAGCGGTCCGCTCAGATCCACCAGTCTCTTTCCAAATCAACTAATAGCGAGAGTTTGGGGCGTGGATACTGTAGCAGAGGGTGTTTAGCCAGTTTGGGACCATGCCTGACGCATTACATGGGAAAACGCATTCAGCTTCAGTTACAAAACTGCAAGCCAAAATGTGCTGGATTTAAAAGATGAAACGTGTGAAAAAGAGAACTGGGCATAGCAAGGCAATGCACTACAATGGCCGTTTCTATACAATACAGAATCATCCTGTACCCATTCAGAAAAACAAGGTTTGCAAGGTTGTTTGAAAATATGCTGAAACTGCATCAACTTTAAGCTTCCTCCAGCATTTTCTGTAAGATCATGTTGTATCCTGATTTTGGTATTTCTTGATATGAATACAAATGTCTTTGTGACTTGTAGAGGGTTCCCAGTTACATCTTTCTCTACTCAGACAGCCCTGTCCCAAATGCCACGCTTGATGCTAACTTGTGGTTGTGGGGCCTTTGCTTGAATGGGTCTATGAAGTCTGTAGTCCCATTTATAATTTTTTGGTTCATAAAGGTCCAAGAGGGTGGCCGTGATGAACTCTCCATCCACGCTTTATGCACCAGTGCAGGCTTCAGTGGACTACCGTCCAACAGTTTAAATGGCATATTGTCACCAGAGTGTGTACTCAAGTCCAGATCCATCAGGACTGAGGGCAGCTTTGGTACATGATAGGGCTGTAGTCAAGACCACCTTTGTCGAGTCCAAGACAAGTCCAAGACCAGGACTAGTCGAGTCCAAGTCAAGACCGAGTCCAAAGAGGTTCGAGTCCGAGTCAAGACCGAGTCCAAAAAGGTTCGAGTCCGAGTCAAGACCGAGTCCAGGACAGGAAAAAAAAAAGTCTGCTAAAAAAATATAGGCTATAGCCTATAGAAATTAAATCACTATGTAATAATGAAATAATGAATAATTTAAATTTTATTTAAAATAATTGACAAATTCAAAAAATAAAAAAAAAATAAAATAATAATTATATAGGCCTAAAGGAGCACACACATTCGTTTCGACTGTCTGATCAGCCTCACATTCTGTTCCTGTCAATCATACACGCGATGTCAACCAATTAAACTGCATGAGGGAAGGCCGAGCCAACTCACAGACACACACACACACACAAGAGATGCGGATAAACCGCGGATCGGGCGGATGACGTGACGAAAAATAATATTTTAATTAAATTCAGGCGGGTGGCGGCTGAAGCAATCAAATGAAAAAAGTTTGCCACTAAGCAAACCTGCAAGTTATGAGCTGGGTTATTTTGTTTCGATATTTGCTATATTTTAAAACAGCCAGTCATTGGAGCCTAACGTTACCACTCGTGGAATAGGCAAAGAAAGAAAGGTAAGAAAAAAAGTCGGAAACCTTTGCCCATTAATTAGATGTGCAAGGCAAGCAGGCTAGTTTTCGGGGTGTTATGGACAATCAAAAATGTGAATATTCACGTTGCACTAGCGGTGGACTTTCAGCGAGTTTATTTAAACATTTATTTTTTAAAGAGCCGTTTGTGAGTCAAAAGAGCCGGCTCTTTTCAGTGAGCTGAGTGAAACGAGCCGGCTCACGAAAAAGACCCGAAATGCCCATAGTTATTAAGTGGCCAGTGTTTCACTTTCCCTCCAATAATATTTTGTTTTAATATCGCGGCGACGTATGTGTGATTACTGGGAACATAATAAAGACTCCTGGACTCGGTCGAGACCTAAAGCCATATTTGGCAAGACCAGTGGCCGAGACCGAGACAAGTCCGAGTCCGAATACCAGCGAGTCCGAGACAAGTCCGAGACCATAGAAAAACGGTCTCGAGTCCGGACTCGAGTCCAAGACCGGACTCGAGTACTACAGCCCTAGTACATGATAAGGCAATTTGATAGATAATGAGGACTCTGGGAGTTCATTGTCGCAGGTAGGGTCCTTGCTACAAGAATCCTTTAAATGTTGGTCAGGAATGCCAACAGGACAAAACTCAGTGCAGTGGTCTATTGGTCTGGTGGAGTGTCACAGAGCTGTCCTAGTGTTCTTTCGTCAAAGCGTACATATAAGTTAATAGTCAGTGGAGTATACTCTAAACCTAGAACGGTCATCCGTGCTCAAAACGTAACAGCAGATGGATGGAGACTTTATGTACTCTCTCTCTTTGCATTTTCCATCCTAAACATACCAGGAGAGAAGAGAAAGCGAGAGGGAGACTAATAGGAATTCTCAGGTTGGTTCATTAGCATGCAGAAGATGCTGAGGTAATGAGCCAGCTGCAGTGCATGCATAGATTTAGGTGGTTGGACCGTTTTAAAATGAAGCACCCCCTCCAGAGGGAACTGTCAAGGGCCCCAACAATGACTGCAACAGTAATTACTTCCACCCAAGCTGTCCGTCCATCCCTCCCTCTGTGTTGAGGACTCGGATATGTTGATGATTTGATGACGATAAACAACCAGCCAGGAAAATGACAGTCAATTTCAGCTTTCACAGCCACTCTGACAGTCTGACAATTGTGACTGCCATTCTTACCTACACCAGCATCTTTTATTTATCACTACGTATTGCAAGCTGTCAGCCTATATTCTCAATAATATTATATTCATTTGTAGCTGATCTGAGCAGAGTTTTTTTTTCAGGGTCATTTATTTACTCCTCTTGCCTGACTGAGTATTTAGTAATGCTGATTCTGCAACGGAATGGCTGTGGAAAAATGTCTAGTTAGCTTACTGAAAGTGACTCTGTTGTTGAATGAAAAATTGATTTTACAGTGTATCCATCCATCTAGCCATCTGTTTGCCGGTACGTTCTGCTGTCTGTCTCGGAAAACCATCCATCCGTGTTCTTCCTTTGGGAATATTGTCTGTCTGATCACCGTCTGCATGTGGCGTGACTTGTGGCCAAGAGAAAGTAAACCAAAATCATATGCACACAATCAGTAATAACAATGTACGATTCTCAAATATCTAACACATTAATCTAAATTATTTCCTAAATCTGTTCTTTCAGTTTAAATAAGGGCTGCAGCTAACTGTTCTTATAAACGATAAGCCTGTTGATTATTTTTTTTTTTTTCAATTAACTGGATAAAAAGTTGTACTTTTAGTATAGCTTCCAACGGAGTGAGTGAGCTTTGTAGTCCTAGTTTGCTTCAAGGTTTGAGAATGAAAATATTTAAATATACCAATGCTTTGGTCTCAGAGTTGAGCCTTGGACCAAGGAGATTTCTTAGTAGACAAACAACATTGAAGGAATAATTTCGTTTTAGTTCTTATCTTTATATTAAGAACTACCTTTACGTTAATAACGTTGGTTAACCACATTTCCAGACAACCGAGCGGTCAATGGATGACCTTCAACAGAAGTTGTGTAGCGCACCTTTGAAGGAGTCACTGCGCTGAGGTGGAGCGAGACCTCCTACAGCGCTGTCTGTTTTGAACATGTTTGACCACTCAGAGGTTGAAGGGATTTTTGACATGTGCTCTTTCTGCTCGGCAGGAGGTTATCACATACCGTCCAGACTCGACCCAATTAAACCCTCACACATGCAAATGCATGCACACACCCTCACGCCATTCCCCAGTCCACCCGTGGCCTTTTGTCCCTCAAACACGTTACCTTTTTTCACTCTTCTTGCCAATATATGTTAATGACCTTCACTGTATAAAAGTACAAAGTTTAAAATGAATCAAGGCACCATGAGTTTACAAACTCTTAGGGCCAATTTACAGTGCACCGAATAGAGCTACACGATTAATTGTTAAAAGATCGCAATCTCGATTCAAACACCCAAGCGATCTCATTCCTAAATGACAACGATTCGCCGGTGTCTATTGAACCTTCACACCAGAACACTGTAGGTATTAAACATCTTCACAAACAGTCTTTTCAACCACATAGTAACGTTCTTTCTGTTACAAATATTCATATTATCACAGAAGAACGAAAGTAACCTGGCGCTTCAATGTTTATATTGATTAAATATTTACGCCACTAGGTGGCAACAAGTGACTGTTTAAAATTAGTTTAATTTTCATTCAAGAGATTCGTTCAAAAACGCATCCAGTAATGAAACAAGGGCTGAATCCGAAATCTCCCTCTATACCCTCAAATGGGACATTCTCTCCTCCAAGTGAACAGTATTAGTGGACTAACATAGGGAATAGTGAATGTGAGTTGAGGGGGCGATTTGGGATTCAGCTAAGGTTAAGTATTTATGAGTGAGTCATTGAATCATTCATTCAAACCGAGTTTTTTAACTCTTTCCCTGCCAGCGGGTTTTTTTTTTTAACGTTTCCAGCCACCGCCAGCATTTTTGATCATTTTCACAAAAGTTTCATGGCTCCCAGAATATTTTTTTGCATGAATATCTGAACATGCAATATATCAAAAGAAAGAACAGACCTTCTGCTTTTAAACAAACCCTTTTTATTCTAGCTTCATGCATTCCTTTTTTTATCAACACTTAAATATTTGTATGTTTAATAAAAAAAAAGCAATATTTTGAGCAAAAAGCTGAGAAAATCGCATTTTTTTCAAAGACTACGTCTGGATGGGATTCAGAACGATGATCAAAACATAGATGGAGTAGATCGAGTCCATCAACATCCCCAAAGCTTCACAGTCCTCGTCCTGGGTCTGCATTTTATTCAGTAACATTAGGCAGGTTTGATTTATATGCTGTTTAATGTTGTTAATCGTGTTATTTTACATTTGATATCGTTTGTTTCTGCTTCTTTTGTGCATGTTTTTTTTTTTTTTGATCAGGAGATTCAGTACTCTTTCAGAAGATGTGTAATAGCGCCCCCTACCGTATAACAGTGAAAACACGGAAAGCCGGAAATTTCCGTCAATGGTGGGGAAAGAGTTAAATAATTCAGATTAATTAAACATTTTAAATAGACTGCAGCAATTAACATTTTGTGAGAACCTCTAGTAAATTACGTTATTTTGCTTAGTTGTCGGTTCAAAATCGTGATCTCAAAATCGTGATCTCTGAAACCCACAAATCCTGATTCTCAATTCATCCAGAATCTTGCAACTCAAGCACAGACAGACGGAAACTGACAATTCATTGGGTTTCGTCGAAACAGTGCGTTACCCATGTCAGTGGCTGTTGGCATCTGTCGGAGCTTGTTTTTACCAGTTGAACATGCTGAATTGGCGCTTGTCGGGTCGTGGGGTATTTTAGAAGTGACGTACTATAATCTGGTGATTGTCTGCTGTTGGTGCATTGAAAATTGGCCTTTAAATCAGCACCATTTGGGGGAATATTGTTGGTCCACATATTCTGGATACAATTATTCTGTCTTGCCAAGAACACTTCGCCTTGCTGAGGTTTATCAGAGAAAAATTCAAAGTGCCTCTATCACATTTTAATTAAAATCTGTAAATTAATTTACAATCAGTTTGCAAAGACAAATTGTGACATTGCACAAAACCAATATCCTTCCCCTTGTGGTTCTCGCAGTCTCAGAAATGAGTTTTCAATTAAAGTGGCGAGTTTGACTTCCTGTACCCCCTCTTGATGTACCGTCTCTTCATTCCGAGAAAGTCATCTAATTCTCACATGAAAGTAGCTGTTGAGAGCTCATTAAGGAAAGCACCTCACCGCGGTATCCCATAAGCCCTTGTGATGGTGGTAAATAACTCATACAGAACAATGGAACAAAAACACCATTAAAGAAACAAATGAAGTTGAAGAATAGATTGGGGAAGTTCGGAGCGCTTGATTAATTTCACTGCACCATATGTGCACGCTGATATCGGGGATCTATTGAGCTCTGAGATCGAGTCTTCCTTGTTCAGCCGTTCTAACCCTCAGGCACTTGGCAACAATAATCGCTATATATCGACTCGTTATTCAAATCTTAGTTGACCTCCTGAATTGTAATGGAACTTGAGCTTGTAATTACCTTGTTTATGTGTGGTGAATGTGTTTGTCGTAGAGGGGGTCTGGAGGGCAAGAAAGCATTTTGCGAGCAGCAAAATTTTTTTTTTTTAATTAAAGCTGACAAGACACGTGGTTGTTCTCCTAAGACATCTGAAGGGAACTCATCTAGAATTCACCTTGGAAGCTGCAGAAACTACAAGATGAGTGTTTCTTCAGCTATGGGCTCTTCTGGTCCTGGGGTCTGTCAAAAAATCTTGTAAAACACACTTCACACTCATGTAATTTTTCTTCTAACAATGTCCAACACTGTATGTACATGCATCAGAGGACAATTATGTCTATTTTTAAATATTTAGTAAATATTTCAGTGTTTGCAATACATTATTTTCATGTTGCATTTTTTACATTTTAAAATTGAAAGCCTGGGTTTGAAAGAACCAAAATCATAAAATAGAAAGTATAGAAAGTAGTTAAAATAAATGATGGCATGGTAAAAACTAATTTGATAGAAAGTTTTGCTCCTAGACAGAGAAAAATATATATACAGTATTAGTATAAACAGTATATTTGGGGTGTAACGGTACATGTATTCGTCCCGAACCGTCACGGATACCGACGAAATACAGTCAATCACAGGCGATACACACGATTGAAAACTCATCCAGAAGCTGCTTGCTAACCGCCACAAAAGAGCAGAAGAAGAAGAGAAGATCTATGCACCAACCCAAAGCAAGAGTTCAGATGGCACGCAAGAGCTTGCTAGTAGCCTATACTCTGAGTTTCGATTCATTTTTGTGACGCGCTCCGCAAACTTCACGGAAAGGAAACCGAGACGGCAGGAAGCAGCATCCTGTTTGTTTTCTTTATCACTGCACACAAATAAAAATAACCCTTTACAGTTTCGAATAATGTCTTACTCTTATCTGTATGACCATAAATGGAATGAAGTCTCACTTAAGTTCAGTGATGAAATGTGCATCTCGTGGAAAAGGGAAGCCTCAGGTGCTGCTTCACTCGCCGTCTCTTAGTGGAAAGTTCACTAAAGGTGAAGTAGACTCTTTTTCTTCTCCTCGCTCATCTCTCCGTGATTTCTTGAAAAAGCATAATACTGAACTTTGTGCATCCACCATTGTCACCGCATGTTTATGAACTACATGAAAACTAACTCACAAAGAAAATTACAGCGTAGGCTACGCACAACACGTTAATCAAACCAATAAGTTTGAAATCAATAAGTTTGAATTAAACCAATAAGTTTGAAATCAGCCGTTGCATTTTACTGCGCAATTTTAAATTTTATTTTAAGCAATCAGGAATCTGTTTTTTTTTTATCAGCTATACAAAAAAATATGACCCATGCAAGAGTGCATTCTGTTCACTGCTTAGTGCTTAAAGTCCCCCTGTAGTCAATAATTGTATCCCTTAAAACTCATCTTTGATCACCAAAATGTAAAAGTTTTTTTTTCTTTGTGGTGGAGGTACACCACCCTCAACAGACCGTCGTGAGTCTGGAATAAAATCCATATTCCACCACGTGGCGGAGCTCTGGAGGTCCTGGAGGAGCAACCCAAGCCAGCCAGGGGGCACTCTGGCTGGGGTGCGAGTTCGAAAATGACCGCCATGGAAGTCTTGAGCTCCATGGGCTTCGAGGCAGTATCCCAAGCCCGAGAGGGTGCACTCTGGCTGGGGACAGAGTTCAGTCTCCACCGTGGTGGAGCTCTGAAAACATAACTCTACTCCCTTGCCTCATTTAGTATAAGCGGTTCTATGAATATGCAAATGATCCCCGCCTCCACTCACTCACACCAGCTCAGAGATCCACTCGTTGACGATCACACATTGATCTGATTGGTTACAAGGTAGTTTGTGACGTCAGAAACACCAGCGATTTCAAACACTGTTTTTGAGACTGTCTTTGTTTTAAACAAAGTTTTAAACTTTGTTTTGTTTGCAGTTTTAAAGAGAAAATACTCAGCAATGGCGTTGACTTATGAATTTACACACATGTAGCAAATTAGCTCTAAAGAAATATTAATAATCAATAATAACTTGTTATAATTGATTAGGAATATTTGGATCAGTTAATGATTTAACATAATGTTGCATTAATTAATATTACAATATAACATGTTTGTCCCATGAACACTCAGTGTTAATTGTTTATTAATTCTAAGAAATGTACATTGCTGGGGTATGGGAAATGTCTTTCTTACTTTACAGTACTGCTAAGAGCAAGTAGTCAAAATCAATATGATTAGCGACTCCAGTATATGAGCTTGAGACACGGACACCTTTACGTGTGACATGAACAAGATTTTATTAACTAGACTAAACACGTAAACTACTCTAACATACACATACAAACAGTTTACCAAGGGAAAGAGAGCTGAAGCAGAATACAGGAAAGCAAGGCATTGTTTGATACTTGCATGTCTCGCCCATTTGAATTAAACTGTCCTGATGCAATTTGTTGAGGCTCCAGTTGATCTTTGCTGATGTGGTCAGATGATCTTTGGTGAATGGAAAGACATGGCCGCAGCCTGGCACAAGCTTGGGGGTCCTTAGAAGACTTCTAGTTCAGCATCATCTTCACGTCAGCATTTCAGAAAGGGACTAAGAGAGCTGATCTTGTGATCAGTGATTTTTAAAGCGTGAAGATGTCACACCCTCCTGAGGTGTGTGAGCCAATAAGAAGTTGTTCCGTTTGGAGGGAATTTCTTTACGACCCTTTGTTCAAGCAGGCCTTTGAACGTGTATTTGATTGGATGTTTAACAAAAGAATCTTCAAGATTCTTATAATACTAATGCGTCACAAAGTTAGCAAAATGTAATGTAAATTAACAAATGGGGGATGAAGATTGGAGTTTATAGAGACTAAACATGCTACACATATGATTTTGGTTGACCATAGTATGCAAGTCTGAAACATTAACCCAAAAGAGTTTAAAAGAGTACATAGGCCAAACCACATGAAAGGAAAATCATGAGATGGGAAAATTAGATACGTTTAAACATTTCTCAAGTGGTTATATATAGAATATATAGGATTAAAAGGGTTTGTTTCTCCTTCTCAAAAAGAATTAAGTGAGATTCACAACTCTCTGCAAATTCCTTTTGGGGTCGTAAAAAAATCAGTCTTAAGCTCCTTTCACACAGCGCGCTGATCCCGGGAAATTGCGTAAAATTGCTAGAGTGCCTTCTGTGTGAAACACAAACACGTCCTGGGATTGATGCCGGGATGGGGACCTAGTAACAGTGCCGGGATCAGTCCCGGAACGCGCCCTGTGTGAACAAAAGCCAGGACCAATGCCGTAAGGGGTATTTTGTTGCTCCTAGAAGAAAGTTTGTGTTTGTCATCAACAAAGAAAGAACGAAAAAATGTCTGCAAACTAGAATGAAGCCGAGACCAGGAGCTCCTTACTGTCCGCGCTGGAGCTGAGATTGTTCACCAGCTTTGTGGAACGGTACGGTTAGTGCTCGAGCGTGGTTTCTCGAGATCGAAAGCGCAGATCATTAATAAACGGAAACATTAAAAGACGCTGCGTAAAAAATTCCACCAAGTGCACGACTACAATGGAAAGAGCGGTAGCGGAAGATTAGACTGGCCTTTCTACAACACATCCTGACGTCACGTGTCTTAACGGGATGTGTGTGAACGCACTCACAGTTTCTGGAAAATCACTGGCAGTGTGAATGAACCAAAATCAAACGATCCCGGGACAAATGCCGGGACACATTATCTGTGTATTTTCCGGAATCTCTGTGTGAAAGGGGCTTTAATGTGTCCTGTAACAGGACACCGGGTTCTGCCAGTGTGTTAGCTTCATTTGTGATGTTAGTTTTGGGGGAAGTTTCATAGACCTTTGTTGGGAGAGTGAGTTTGCTGGATTATTCACTAAGTATAATAGATGTAGTGTGTGTCTGATTGGTCCAGATGCTACACATGGTTCGTCTTAAAGCCTATTAAAAACACAACATATACATATAAACAACATTAAAAGCTTGATTTTCAGCACAGGTGGACTTTGACTAAAAATTAAAACAGAAAATCTAAATCAAAATTGTAACAAAAAACAAAGTAGTATATCAACGATATACTAAAACAAACAACCTTTTTTTGCTTTTGCTAATGTCTTTCACCTTATTTCAGAAGAAAAACAAAAGAAACTTTGTAAAAAAGTGCGAACAGTCCAGTATCTGTCGGAATCTGAACCAAAATGTCTCTGTCTTGTAAAACAAACCAAATAAATAAATAAATATATACCTCACACATTTTCCATTTGCCCCTAAAGCCAGCAGAGACATGTAATAGTCTTTCAGGGTGTGTAAGGCTGTTTGCCCACCGCGGTGCGCCACACACACTCGTGTAGGATAAATGAGGCTGTGAGAGACTGAAGCTGTGGGAGATCGTATCCCAGTCCATCGATCCAGCCGAGAAGACACACACACACGCACGCGGACACCAGGCCTCCCCTGCCTCTTCTCCACCTGCTTTCCTCCGCTCTGCAGAGTTTAAAGATCGCTCGATCCTCTGATAGCTTTATCTCCAGCAGAGAGGGAGGTTTTACGATGACTGGAAAACGGATGAGTGGAATGAAAGAGTGGATAAATAAAAGTTTCCGTCTGGATTTTACCACTTTCGCTCCCGTTCTCAGTGGGAGAGCAGATCTGACGCTTCACTTTAAACAGCCTGCGCTCTCTTATCATTCCTATTCAACCAAGATAGTATATTGAGCCCTTGAATCCTATGTTATATTTGCTTATATACATACACGTGTATGTTTATCCCATTCCACAAGGGAGCACATCATCTTACGCATCATCTTCTAGAAGTGTCCTTCTAACCCCAGAGGCAATGTTCTTACTCCATAGCAGTGGATCTGCTCTCTCACAGCTTCAAAAGGAGGAGATGTGCTTTGAGTCTGAAAGTTTGAGCCACGGGAAGCACACGGTCTCCTCCGTCAGCAAAGCAACACAACAAAGCACACTCATGAGGCTGCAGAAGAGTGTGTGTGTGTGATACAGCTCATCACATCCACATCCACAGCGACTAAACACACTCCACGTGATGTTCAGAGCGCAACATGTGGCAAACCCCAAATATAAGCAAGAATATCTCACTTTATTCTCACTATCCCCTTAATATCGGACACTTTCGGGTGAGAGACCTATCAGTAAAAAAAATAATAATAATTTAAACTTGAAATAAAATAATTTTGAAAATAATGATTGAGATGTGTGTACAATGTATTCAATATGTAATAAAATGTTTTTTTACTTGATGGCTACAAAACATTTTAGGAATATCACATACAGTACATATTATTTTTGTAATTTTGTTATGTCCTTTTGCCTTTTTATAAATTTTATTATTAGTATAATATATAACTAATAAAAAAGGCAAAAGGATATAACTATATATATACGCAAAAGGACATACAATTGGTAAAAAAATTAAAAATTATATATATATATATTATATAAATAATATAAATAATATAAATAATAATATAATATAAATAATATAAATAATAATAAAATAATAATAATAAAAAAAAATATATATATATATATATATATATATATATATATAGCCTATATATATTTTTTTTTTATTATTTTATTATTATTTATATTATTTATTATTAGTATAAAAGAAAAGATATTTCAAAATATTACTAAAAACTCTAACTACACAAGTAATACTAAACCAACACTGACACTCTTATTTTTGTCATTGAACCAAATAATTCAATTTATTTTTCTCCTTTTTTGTATTACTATTTTAAAATATTAGTAATATCCGTTAATACAGTCATTTAATGACGTGTAGAATTTCTCGTTGTGCCTGATGGAGGAAGCTGGGTTTGTTGCGTAACATTACGGTATTAATGACACGATAATAATGAAGAGAGACAGCTTGTGCAAACCGTTACACAACTGTGTCGAGCGGTCCAAGAGCCTCTGGGTCTGTCTGTGCTAATCTGTTCAACAGAAAACATCTGCTGAGTCCCTGATCACACCCGCAAACACACACGACACACACCGTATCCATGCATGCGCAAGCGGTGTGTATTTACTTGCACACAATGAGAGGTTAAAGCTCATCTCTGAGCATGAACCAGCTTATGGACAGACTCCTGGAGGAACTCGGGAAACATTATGGAAAAGCCCCTTTCTAGTCTCACAGGCCGTGTAGAGAGGAACAAAATAAATGCGAACCTTCTGGCTACAAGCTCCCTGTACACATGAGAGCCTGTACACATCTCACCATCAGCCCTGCTATTGATTCCTCACAACCCTTGTGGAACGGCACACTTCCATTACATTTTTTAAAGGGGTCATATCATGGACAACCGAAACAGACAATTGCCATTTAAAAAAAAATTAAAAAAATTCTTGTGTGAAACGACGAGAAAATAAATTGACACTTCAAGTAGCGCCTTTTCCGTTTTGATATTTCCTGTTGTGTTTTCCGAGTTGTTTTGTTTTCTGAGTTGTTCTGCCTCACTAGAAAATAGTTCGATTGTTGTCAAGATGGCCGCCGGCGCCGAATGAACTGACTTGATTAACAGGGACTGTTTGAGCTCATTAGCATGTGACCGTCCATATATCAATGCTTATTAACTATGCTGGAGATTAGCCAATCATAGCAGAGCTCATTTGCATTCAAAATAGTGGTCTTAAAGGTATGGTAGTTTTCAAAACCACCCTTTAATTGAAATGTAAGCCTTAAAAACTTTAATCAATGGTTATTTTCTATGCATGTTGAGATTAGCCAATCATAACAGAGCTTATTTACATATAGATGACTTAAAGGTACAGTAGCCTTTAAAACAGCCTTTAAATTTAAATGTCAGTTTTAAAAAGGCTTATTTACAATGCTGGTATACTGAGGATAGCCAATCACTAGCTCTTTTACATGTTTTAAAGTCTTAAAGTTCTAAAGGGCTGGTATAATGGCCCTTTTTACAATTGTAAAATAAGTCTCTGTTGTCCCCAGACACAGTGTGTATGTGAAGTTTTAGCTCAAAATACCCCACAGATATTTTTTTACAGGATGTTAAAGTTGTCCCGTTTTGAGGGTCAGTAAAAACGCGTTGTTTCGTGTGTGTCCCTTTAAATGCAAATGAGCTGCTGCTCCCGGCACAGAGGGCGGAGCATTAGCATATTCTGTCATGATAATCTATAAAATCGCTCGTGTGGGAACTGTTGTAAGAGTGACATGCTATTGCATTTGTGTTACGTACTGTATTGCATGTGAAAAGACAGATGCACAGCTTGAGCAGACTCACAAATGTGCTCTACTACAACAACTCTTCCTCTTCTCAACATGGACTGTGTGTTCCTGAGGACGGGATTTATACATAATCAGCCCTTTAAAGGTACTGTAGCCTTTAAAAAAACCCATACATTTCAGCCTTAAGAAGAGTCATTCTAAACGTGAGTGTTAAAATTGGTCCTGTGAAACCTTGACTAACATTATAAATGGACTTCAATGAAAAATATAGTGTAAATGCAGGTATAGTTGGCTCTTGTGTATTTAATATTTGTTCCTCAGTGTAGCATATGGATATTTTACAGCTATTTAAACGGCTAAGTTCTTTTGCACCAAATTTCAAATGACAAATGCACTAAATGCTACAACTGTGAAGAATATGGCATCTTTAAGGCAGAAAGGCTTGAGAATTTATTTCCTGTTGGAGTAGACGGATATTAAACCTTATATTGAACGTTTTACCCACGTTATGGTGGTGAGGATGACAGTAGGTGGCCCAGTTTGTCACGTGTGACTGCGTTTGCTTCAACAACCAAACACTTGACTGTCTGCACACGTCGCCAGACCTGTCAGCGGAGTCTAATTGACATTCAAATGTATGCATGCACCTCCTCAAAATTTGATCACCCCTTACCAGGGGGAAGGTATCGTAGGGCTGAGCAGTAAAGGTCTTTTGGCAAAAATGACAGACGCCCACATCCAAAAGCATATATGCGCACACTGCCGGGACAAACACCAGTCCTGGAAGTTGCAACAGCGACTCATTGTGCTTTTGAAGCAAACTCATGCACAAAAAAACGCTTTCGGCAAAACCCTGGCCACCCCATCATCAGAATTTAGCAGCGCTGTCGTGAAGGATCCAGATTTCCCGCAGCCTGTCAGTGACGCGTCCAGAGTGGGACGGGGACAGAGAGAACGGGCCTGTCATAAAGAAGCATCCTCCTGGTCGACAGGCCGAGAGCATTGCGGATCTAGAGAAAGAGAGGCAGTCAAAACACAGCAACGGGACTCCACTGGGGCTTGTGCTGCCGTTCCGCTCAGATCTATTTTTAATGCCTCAAACTCCACGTCAGCAAAAGGAATGCATAATTATAGATTTTTTAATAATTCATGAGGGGCTCATTAGAATAAGGAGGCGGTTTGGCGAGCCACATATGTGCAGGGGCTTAGGAAACTTTCCCAGTTGTTGGTTGTTTTTAGGTAGTGCTCACATTTTAGGTAGCATTGTCCAAAACATCCGTCCGTCCGTCCGTCCGTCTGCCCATCCATCCAGTTGTTGGTTGTTTTTAGTTAGTGCCCACATTTTATGTAGCATTGTCCAAAACATCCATCCATGTGTGGGAAATGCCCACACATATCCGGAAGTACAATGTCATTAAAGTGATTCCTGCCTGAGGAGAACCTGGATATTTTTTAACAAAATTTCAGTAGGTTCACAACTAAAATGTGCTAAAATGTAATAAAACCCCTCTGATAAAAGAACTAGCATTATTTAAAGTAGACACAACACACAAGTTTAAGATAATTCCCTAAATTGAGTCATGAGCCAACAGACATGAAGAAAAATTGTCCGCACGTTTGTGTACGTATACAGAATGAACAACAACAAAATTAGAGATGCAGAAATCTTATTTCTCTCACAGAGGAGCAATAAGGAAAGGTCTGTGCATCTGGAGTCAGTTACGGCTGAGCAAAAGGAGGAATTTGTGAACTGCTTATTCTTCAGCGAAATAGAGCTCATTTTGGCAGGATGATCATAACATGAAAGGAACATTAGATAAGATATTCAAGGTAGCATTATTTTCAGTAAACCTTTTTTTTGGTCTTGTTATATACAGGAGTAGGGCTTTCAGGACTGCTTATTTATATGAACTGACTGGTATGGTATCACCATACTATTTTATTTTTAATAATAAAATTTTTTTTATTTTTTTTTGGTCCTTATGCCTCATCATTGGTTATTAACAGTTTTTCATTTTTAAATCACAACTTGCTGAAAAAAAAAAAAAAATAGTCTAAATTGGGTCATTCCATTTACTCAACATGGTACCAGAGTAGTATTTTTTGAATGGTGACTAAAAAAATGACAGTTATTGAATAAAAGGATAAAATATGCTATCCTGTTCAACTGGTCTTCAGGCATAATGATAAAATGTTATTTCATATATATTTAAAAATGAATATCTACTCAACTACTGGCAACTCCGACTGCAATATATGCTAATGCATATATTACATCTTGGGTCAAGGTGAATATTGTGTTTTTGAGCATTATGATGATGTTGCAGTGGACAGGAGCTCTTTTAATTGTATTGATTGTGAAGGTGCACACAGACTGAAATCGATACAGATCAAGCGCTCGCTCTGTTGTCAGTTATACGCTGTGACTCGGCCGAGTGTTCCTGAGTTCTTATCAGAGCAGATGGAGCGCGCACGAAGAGTTTCGTTCAGCGGTTCCCCTGTCGCATGGCTTTTTTCCCTTCTTTTTGATAAGGCCATTTCTTCTGCCCTTGCACTTAATACACTCTATCTTTGTGATAATGTCATGCGGTATGACGTCTGACTGTGATATGCTCTCTACATATATATATTTGTGCTAATGTCTCTGTGTATTATCATTGCTGGCTGGAATAGGTCACAGTGCTCAAAGTGCATGAAATTCCTGGCCTCTTGAATCTCATAAACAGAAGCCTTTTGATTATGAGAAAGGACATTTTGTTTTTTTCATTTTTGGGGGTATATTTATTCCTGTTATTATGAGATATTTTTTTCTTTATTTCTGGCCGGTGATGATGATTGGATCAATTCTAATGGTCTTGTCAACTGTTGAGTTCGCTGTCAGGCATCATTATTGTTTAATTAGCTTTGGATGACATTTGAATAATATTCCCTCTCTGTCTCTCCATCACTTGGCAGGGCAGAGAACCTGAAGTGAACACTCTGAAAGGTGCAAGGCTTTATCGTATAACGTATTCCTGTATGATACACCCTATATCAGAGGTCACCAATTAGCCATTTGCAGTCCAGATCCAGACCCAAGACTGATTCCACTCGGAATGTGAATCGTTTATCATAAATTAATGTAATTATAACAGCATTTTTTTTCTCCACATGGAGAAGCTGAATGCGGCCACAAGGTGTGTACTATCTTTCAATAATTCAATGGCCTGTCAATTATTCCAGTATATTATTCCGCTTACTGTGGTTACCACACCTCAAAACATTGTTTAAATGATGTATTTTAAGACGTTTGTCAGGCTTTTGTCCTTAAAACGCTCTTGTGTGTGGGACTAATTTCTTACACATCTCATCCCAAGCCTCCGTTGCTAATTCCAAAACATAATTTTAGAGCTATAAAGTGGCTTGAGCCATTTATAGCAGACTAATGCAGTTATTAGAGATAGAGAGAGAGAGAGAAAGAAATTGATTAAGCGTATGTGAGTTACCTGATTCTATGTGTCTCTCAACAGTGTTCGGCACCAGCGTCTCTACTAATAACGAAACTGTAAGTTTATCTGCTCCAAGAACAGCGGCGTGAGACATGTCAATAGTGAAAAATATCATGTAGCTTTTAATTGTTAAACTATTTTACTGATAAAATCGTCAGAGCAGCGCTGACAAGAAGTTTCTGTGCGAGTGCGTGTCCATACTTGTATGTGTGTGTGTTTGAGAGGGAGAAATGTGCAAAAACATTTTATCCTATTGTTTACTATATTTATTTGCTCGGTCGTTGTGGGTTTTGGTTCTTTTGCTGTTGTAGTCTGTAAGGACCTTTGGAATAACTGAATTCATTTGGTGAAGTGACATGGAACTGTAATGTGGTCAAGACCTGGATCTACTTTAGCCGTGCGTTTCCCTGAAAATACTTGCACACCTTAGAACGTTCGTCAACCAGTCAGATTCAAGCATTCAATAGCCCCGCAGTATAATAAAAGACAGTGCAAAGCTACTTAAAGGTTGTATCAGTGATTTCAGGCCCAAACATAAATGATCACATTCATCTAATCTTTCATAACGATCCGCTAGCTGTCCGCCCCATAAACAGGCCGCCAAAAAACGTGTCTCTGTAGGCAGCCTAGGCTCTGAGATCTGCACAAAAAAACAGTTGGTTACACCAACCACTCAAAACCAAAATAAATAGTGTTCCAACCAATCACCAACAACCAGTGCAACGCGTGCAGCCGTGCACGAACATTGACAGCGTTACCCACCACAGTTGATTTTTACCCGCATTTAGCAGGTTGCCGTGTTAATTTCAAACCCTGTTTGGGACATATTACTTGTTCATCTTTAACGGACAGCTCTGTCGCTTAGTTACGTGCAACCTGTCACCATTAACTGCCCTGTCAATCATCTTGTCACAGTTAAAATCCTCCATTAAATCTAATTTAATTTTCTTCTCTTTCAGAGAGAAATGTAGTAGCACGAAGATCTGCCAGTTGTGGGTCTTTCATGCGGAGACTCTCCTTATGTGTTTGCAATTTGAATATAATGATGCATTTAAAAGTTATGGCTAAAGTATCTTTACAAAAGTTCAGAATGTTGTTGTAGATGAAATATAATTTGGACAACATTGAATAAATAAATTTTCGTCAGGTAAGATACTGATAGTTAATCACTCAAACCCCTTTATCTAAACCTCTCTACTTAACCGCCAGACTCGCACATCCTCCATGTCTGTAGTTTTTTAACACTTTTCACTTGTGTTTGTAGGTCTAATTGAATCTTCGTCCACAGCGCAATGGGTTGTGGGCAATATTAGCCGTTAGAGTTTGCATCGATTCGCACTTCGGATTCTAACCGGAAATAGTAGATCATCCGGGTATCTTTGGAACACTCATTTCAACATACTACGACTTCGGATGTACTAATTCTATTTTCTAAAACTATTTAGGATGGATAGTATGCGAATTGGGACGCACCATGGGTAACAAAAGGGATAACTAGGAACAGGTGAAGGTGATTAGTTGTCATGGAAACAAAGGAAACAAACCAGACACAACACAACAAAACAAAAGAATATCAAAATAAGAGTCCTGGAACATAAAGTACTGGGGAATCATGACAGTTGCATTTGTAACGTATTAGTGGATAACAATGTATTCACATACTGTTCTGCTCAAAATGTTTTTCTAAGAAATAATTGTGCAAGATAATGACAAGCTACTTCAGTTCAGTGACACTTGTTGAATCGCACAGCAGACAGAATACATGGGCTGAATGATGATTTATAGCACTAATTATATCATATCATATCATATATTATATTATATTATATTATATTATGAACAGTTTCATTACAGACATCAAAACAGAATTTGCCATTTCATCTCCTCTTCAGCAGTGGATAGTTTTGCAATTCATCTTAAAACCCTTCAAAAGCAGCCATTTTCCTTTAGCTCGTAAAGAGCCATTGAGTCACATGAGAGCAGTGGTTGTTCAGGAGTGTCTGTTGAGTGTCATCAGGGACGAGGATTTGGTTGGGATGAGGTGGGGGGTTTCTTACACTTTATTACAAACTAAAAACATTCACTGCATCCTCTTTGCAAATCACAGCATTTTTCGTTTATGCGCTTGTCAGTTTTCCGATACGCGTGCACCTTAGGATATGAAACATTCATTATCTTGTCTCGCACAGGCGTCAAACCCTCCCTATCTACCCAACAATTCGTGGCGCAGCAAACAACTTTGCTGAATCGTCTTTAGTGGTTTTTGTTTCGTTTGAAAGTGCTTGCTCAATTGTGGAAGGACCTGAGGTATTTACGCTAGAGATTTTTCTTTAGAAAGTCCTTGAAAGTATGGAGAAGAGAGGGGAACCGTGAAGCATGGCTCTGTAAGCCTGTAAACATTCAACACTTTGACTAATAAAAGTGTTAACCGTGTGGCGGATGTTTCGTAGAAACCATTTACTTTGAGCTGCTCGCGCACCATGAAACTCCACGTCACGAGTGATAAAGCAGAAAGGCCTTTAGGTTGCTGCTGTACACCATCAATTTGGCTCGCAGTTTTGCTTATCTACTATACCTGGCCGTTGGTCTTGAGATATGAATGGAGCGTCTCACAGATGCCGAGGGAAAGACGCTCGTGTTTCGGTGTGTGTGAAAGGAAATGGCCTGTGAAAGGGTTTTTGTGCAGTTGTGATTAAATTGCTCAGCCATGTTGCAGACCAATGTTGTGGATGCAGACCAATGATTAGACCAGTGGTTTTCTTTCAACCTTTTCTTTATTTCTTTTTTTTCCCCTCTAGGCCTTGTAAAGCTCGGGATCCACTGTGTCACATGTCAGAAAGTCGCCATAAAGATTGTAAACCGAGAAAAGCTCAGCGAATCCGTGTTAATGAAGGTAAGATTTCATTCTTTCTTGGGAAATATCAGATTTACACACAGTAACAGAAATAATTCACTCCAAAATGTAAATTGTCATCATTTACTCACTCAAAACTTGATTTGACTTACTTTCTTCTATGAAACACAAAAGGAGAAATTTAGCAGAATGTCAACGCTGCTCATTCCATACAATGAAACTGAATGGTGACCAAAGGCTCTCAAGCTCCAAAATAGACAAAAAGCACCATAAAAGTATAGTCAGTTTAACTCATGCACTATATTTTTCAAGTCTTCTGAAGTTATACTGTATGATAGCTTTGTGTTTTTTTTTTATATATATTTTTTTAAAGTCATTACTCACTGAAAATGAGTAATTTTTGCAGCTCTTAAATGTAAAAAAAAAAATATATATATATAAAATCGATGATGCCAAACGTTTTTGTTCTTTTGTCTTGTAAATCTGGAGGTGTCATATTTGCATATGCACACAATTCAGTCTGACTGAATAACAAATTTAGGTTTAAAATTAAGTTTTTAACACAGTTATCATTCGCCTTCACAAGACTGATTGTACAATGTTATGGACATAATGCTCATATAAAACATAATACACTTGAAAGTTATATTGACTACTTTGATACTTTTATGATGCTTTTTTTTGTGATATTTTTGGAGCAATGTTCACTATTATTGTATCTAAAAAACAGCATGAATATCCTGCCTAACATCTCTATTTGTTTTTCATGAAAACAAGAAAGTCATACAGGTCTGGAACAGCGTGTTGGGTGTTTAATGCGTTCATTTCTCCCTCTAGTTTTTCCTAAAGTTGTTTAAAAATAAAGATGAAACAAATGAATTGATGAATGAAACCGAGACTACAGCCTCATAATGATATTTATTGCCTGTAAAACTATACTCTGGGTAGTAGTTGGCCCATAATTATCTCCTCTGATAAAAGCAGTCGTGGGAACACCGAGACTAAAACTGAAGACCAAAGAACCTGATTAAGGATAATTGTCTTTCAAGGGAGGCGTATTAAATTATGAGATGCTTGTTATTATTTGGAAATGGGGGCAAACTTGTAGAATGCCTTAATTTAGAATATCATCTAACACACATGCTTAAAATATATCATTTTGGATGCAAACTTATATAGTAACTGTTTTCCTTTTGCTCTAACGGATATTAATGAGGAAGGGATTTGGCCAGGACAAGCAGCAATAAATAAACTCCGCAAGATTCGAGACCGTAAACACTACAATTCTTTCAGATAATGGCACATTTGAGGTTTTTCCAGGAGGCCGAGGCCAAAACAAGGAACAAGCAGCACCTCAGGCTTAGAGACTTAAGGTTTTTGTAGGACTGGCAACTAAAATGAACTAAAAACTTTTGCTTTTTTTTCAGGACCATTTAACCTGTTCGAATCATGTCCATAATTTTTTTTGTGTTTTCACATAGCAAGTGCCAAAACTTTTAGCAAGTTTTGTCCCAAACAAATACAAAAAAACAAACAAATGTAAAATGTTTCGGTCAAAAATGACCGAAGAGGGTAAACATTTTCAAACATTGTACAACATATAAAGTCATCTACAGTTACCTAATCTTTTGGATGTAACCAAAAGAAACAAACTATAGCTCGATTCCACATATTTTGTGTGCGTGTGTGTGCATGTATGTGTGTGTATATATATATATATATATATATATATATATATATATATATATATATATATATATATATATATAGAGAGAGAGAGAGAGAGAGAGAGAGAGAGAGAGAGAGAGAGAGAGAGAGAGAGAGAGAGAACTTACATTTAAATTCAGTCTAATGTTTTGTCTAAAAGTCTAAAGAAAAATGATATTGTACTTGGCATCACCATTGTACCATGTTCAAAAAAACGTGGACATTTTTAAAGCACTGCTCTCTGCGCTCATGGCAGCCAATCAGAACCCCTTGCTGAGCGGGCAGCCAATCAGAAGCCCTCACCGAGTGGGCAGCCAATCAGAATCCCTCGCTGAACGGGCAGCCAATCAGAAGCCCTCACCGAGCAGGCAGCCAATCAGAAGCCCTCACCGAGCGAGAAGCCAATCAGAAGCCCTCACCGAGCGAACACGTCCCATATCCGCGTCTCATCAGCACCAACGCTTCCACATAAACTCCAAACGACCCGACTGCACTTCAGAAACAATGAAGAAGATTAAACTTAAACTAATCATATGCTCCTCAGGTCTAAACAGTCTGTGTTTACAATGTAATTTATTCCACATATCACATAAATAATGCATGTTCCACCCTGCCTGAACTTGAAGTTTAATGTGACTACAACAGATATTACAATTTGCAGCCGTTGTTTTCATGTAATTACTTCGGTATGAGGTAAAAGTCGATTTGAACAGCCACCAATTTATCTCCACATGGGTTTGAGAGATGAGGGGGTGGATTGTCAGGGTTATTTTGGACAGCAGCCTCTGTTCGGAGCATATGTGTGTGTGAGTGTATGTGTGTGTGATTTGGTGTGCTGTCTTACTCTTGGCTTTGACATTCTCATTGTTGTCGTCCTGTCACCGAGATGAATATGGGCTATCCCAGCACCTGCCTCTCCTCTCATTCCTGCGGCTCCAGACCAGCATTGCAAATGTCACCTTTTTAAATGCAAATGTTGCGTTCTCTGTTTCCGTCCTGGCACCTACGCCCCGACGCCGTGTCCCGCTGGGAATGAGACTCTCACAATCATTCTTTCCAGTGTCCACATCACTGATTTTATTTGTAGATGTAGAGGACATAACCATATGAAGTGCACACAAGCACACATGGGCCAAATTCACAGCAGCCGTGTTGAAGGATTATAAGAAAGAGGATTTAGATTGAAAAAGATGATGTTATGGAAGCTATGAGAGTTAGAGAAGGACTTCAGTTTGGGCTTAAATAAATAGTTCACCCAAATATGAAATTCTGTATTCGTTCACTCACTCGCATGTCTTTTTGAAACCATTTGGATTTGTTTTCTTCTGTGGAACACAAACGGAGATGTTTTGCAGAATGTCCAGGCTGCACTTTTCTGTATAGTGATAGTCAATAGTGACCATTACTGTCATTTTCAGTGAATTACAAATGTAATTTTGGTTTGTTTATCACACAGAGCTGTTATATAACTTAAGAAGACTTGAAATATGTAAATAGACTATACTTACTTTTATATTTTCACATCCTTTTTTATGTAGCTTGACTAACCCAGTGTTATTTTAGTCACCAAAATACAACCGAAAGGGCACTTTACTATTAGTTATTAAAGGTTGTCGCCCCCGACTCTCAAATTATTTAAATGTATTTACATTTTTAGATGAACTGTTAGATACCCTGAAATTTTTAAATTGTGGATTAGTGTCTGAATTGTGACAAAATTGACTTTCAGCAGCTTTAAACTAGGGGTGAGCACGGCACAACCTAACGTGGGGCTAGTTGTAACACACATGGTTTAAAACACACATGGTTTCCACACATGCTAGCATGATGAAACTTAGTGTATTTACTAGTTGCCATATCAACACTATATAGAGAAAAAATTGCGCCAAAATTAAAAAAAAATCTTTGGAAGATATCATTGAACATTTATTTAACCATAGCAAAAGTAAATTCCTTACTGAAGTTAATTTTTCATACTTTTTTTGTGTGTGTTTTCACCTCGTTTATAGACCAGCATGGGCACACAAATGGGCGCAACTGCATTTGCTATTTAAACAACGTAGCGCAGGACGTGAAAATGATAACTGCGTCAGGCTGAAACTAGCAAAACACACTTGCGCTGCGCTTCCTGCTGCATTTGCGCCGGGTGTAAGATGGGGCCCTGAGAGTCTATGTTTAGAAATGATTAATTATTGTTATATTTTGAAATATGCTGTATTGTGTTTTGTGGTGTGTTTGTTGTCAAACCCAAAAATTAGTTAATTTTGGCCAAAATCGATGCCAGTGTGTCTTTACCAAGAAGACAATCCCAGATAACATTGCCACAAATGAGATAAATCATCCAAAGATGGCAGATGGAGATGAATAGATGATTAGAAGTATCAATAAAAGTACTTTTAGCTATTTTTAATTAAAATATACTATTGTTCCAAATACATGTGTATTAGAGCATTATATTATTAGCTTAGCACCATACTATCAATTGCGAGGCATGTGCTGCACACGAGGAGTGCAATTTAGTGCGGTGTGCTGAGTTGCCATCAATGTACAGTAGAGCGTTTCAAATCACTCGCTTCTATTTTTTATATAGCTTACCTTGGAAGTTAGCTGACTTTGTAAACTGTATATAGCAGTGCAGCTCACAAGGCTTTGGAAAAGAGTGTGTGTTTGATAGGGAGTGTGTAACTGATGGTCTCTGTGATTGAACATGAGTGTATTGTGTACGTGTGAGAACGCGAGTGGGATGTGGCGCATTGTCAAGGCCTAAGGGAATATTTAACATTTGTAAAACTCCCGAGATTATAGAGTTTATACTGACTCACAGCTACACATACGCACACACACCATAGTCTGCAAAAAGCAGATAAGTCCCCGTCTCTGTGTGTGTGTGTACATATATACATTTTCATACGCTTTTCTTCATGTGAGCACCCCTAAAAACTAGAGGTTTAATCTACATTTCAAGCAAGTTTCAAAGTCGGCCAAGTAAATAGATTAGCATTAGCATATCTGAGTTCAGAGGGGACACAAACACACAAATAAACACACACATTGAAGTGTATTGTATCTGGGAGTTTCTCTCTTTTTTGGCCATGTTCAAAATGGAACACTAGCGTACTACATTTTGCGCACTGTATACTACATACTTCTGCACTGCAGTATTTTCAACATTTAAATATACTAAATATAGCATCTCTTTCAGAAAAGCAGGTGATATGGCGTTCTGTGTGTGTTAAAGCGGGCGCACAGCGAGTGCTGGTCTGATGATTGTGCTTCCTATGAGTTCTGGGTCTGATTAAAGATCATTATCCACGGTAACTCGCTCTCTCACTCTCCTCTACTGACACAGCATCAAAGAGACACAACAGGGAGAGAGGGAAACGGGGAATAGATGGATGCAGATAAGGAGACCAAGAGGAATGGAAGTAGAAATGCAGAGTGTGAGATAATGTATGTAAGTCAGAGCACTTTTTGAAATTGCAGTTTGATTTCCCGTAACACTGGCTCTTACACCGTTTCTGCAGTGTCGACATTACCGTTGTTGTGTTGTTATACTTCCAGAACCATTTTTTCCCTGTTGTCATCGTCTGATAGTGCTTCACCTCTGCTGCGTAATTAAAGTTGCGACAGTTGTTTGCATGAAGTTTCCAAAAAATTTTTTTTGTTGTTTTTGGTTAAATAAGTGCACTTTTTCTGTATTTGAAGTGCACTTTTTTATGTTGGAATTTCATGAACACACTATTTGCACTATACAACAAAATAGCATAGAATATAGTGCACAAGTACGTGAATATGGACGCACCTAATATCATTAATTGTAATGCTTTCTAATATTCTAGAAACACACAGCTTAATGTGCTTTCAGAAAGTTAATATTTTAATTTAATTTAAAAGTTAATTCAATTTAACTATATTTTTTAACACATTTATCAAATTTGATTCATTTACATTTATTTTATACTGTTGACTGTCCTAGTTTTCAAAGAGTTTATATGTAGCTAACATTACGCTAATAGTAGATGGAGAAAAAACACACACTGCCAACAATATAAAGTAAATATGTTCCAAAATATTTACTTAAAGTCCCCCTGTAGTCAATAATTTTATCCCTCTAAAATTACATATTTAAATGTTTTTTTTTCCTAGAAAAATAAAAAATTCTTCATGCTTTAAAATAGCTTGAATGTAACTCTACACCCTTGCCTCATTTAGTATACGCGGTTCTATGAATATGCAAATTAGCCCCGCCTCCACTCAGCTCAGAGATCCACTCGTTGACGATCACACGTTGATCTGATTGGTTACAAGACTTTTGGTCTTTGGTTCACCGCAGTTTTAAGGAGAAAATACTCAGCAATGGTGTTGACTTAAACCAATTTACACATGGTTTGTCTTCAAGCATATTAAAAATACCACATAGACATTGATTTTCACCACAGGAGGACTTTAATAATAATATTTTTGACCTTACTTCAGTGACCATATAAACTCAATAAAAAACTATAAAAATCAATCTAAAAAAATCGAATTTAAGAAAACACATTTTTTGTTGCCTAACAAGGCAATCATATTTTGGGGTGTAGCTCACATGGTTGATATGCTGACACAGTTGTTTGTTGTGAGGAGTAGGAACACTACAGTTTATAGCAAGTGTGTGTCCACTCTCCACGGTTTGCACTGTGTGTGTTTGTGTGTGTGTGTGTGTGTTTTCACTACTCACTGCTCATAATGTGCGTGCACTAACTTTGATGGGTTAAATGCAATGGACAGATTTCAAGTATGGATTACCATACTTCGCCTTCACATGTCACTTTCACTTTCAATGAGAGTTCCAGCAATTTAATTGCTGTCGGTGCAAATGCACCTTTATAGACACCTGGTTACAATTCAAGATGGAAAAATGATTGAATCACAATGAGGTGCAGCACTTGTTCTTATGCGGTCTGCAACACAAAACTTTCAGCCCACTGAACTCTATTATGATGTAGAACTATAGACCTCTCTGCTACTGAATGCTTGATGCGCTCCTCGAGCAGTCATACACTCTGTTCCCAAACGAATTATTCCCGCAGCAAAAAGCTGAGACAGTTTTCCCCACTGGGTTTGCAGATCTGAGCTGTGCGCTCGTGAATCAAATAGCTATAGATTCCAGCGTTGCTTTTTTTTCATCCACCCTAGTAGAGCCTATCACACTCTGAACGGGGTATTAGACGCCCTTTGTGAGGCATAAATCATCCCACAATCTGCACCTTCTCCCCTCGGCTTCAGCTGGTATTGATTTGAAGCGTCCAGTGACAAGCGCTCAATATCCACTCTGATCTCAGAACAGAGGTACCAATTGAGGCGGCTCCTCACAAAGGCTGTTGGTTTATTTTATTGTTCTGGCCTGGATGCCCTCAATGAAATATTGGAAGACATCCACTTTCATTTGTGTTACTTTAGGTTGAGAGGTTACGGCATTTACACACTAGAGAAACCTCTGATGAAGTGTTTGGCGGATAGGAATACGTACAGTAACATCGTTTGAAATAGGGTTTGAAAAAAGCAAGAACGATGGAATGCACAAATTGGGTCTACGAAAGCTCAAGTGGACTCGTCACATTGCAGGATGGAGCCTCACTTTTGGAAATGCTTGTTGAAATCATTAGATTTGATTAGATTAGTTGTTTGGTCCTGATGCAAAACCAGTTGGGAATCATTGGCTTAAACCAGTGGAAGCCAACCCTGCGCCTGGAAAACTACTTTCCTGGAGACTTCAGGTCCAACTAGGGGTGTAACAATATATCGTGTCACAATATATCGCAATACAAAAATGCAACAATATGCATTGTGTATAGTTCACCCAAAATAAAAATTACTGTGTGAAAAAATTCAAGTTTTCAGAGTTTTAGTGTCATTACTACATTAAACTGCTATATAATGTTGAATAAATCAGTGGGAGAATATGTGTGGGTCCTGATAATGCCAAATGGTACCAGTAAAAAGGGGCCTACATTATTTTAAATATATCTAGTCAGTGAAAGAGTGCAAGCAAATTCGTCTAAAATAATTCTGTTTTCAGCTTCAGAATCATGAATATTTTTATTCTGGTGTCACTATTGTCTGAGCATTTAGGTTTCCAGCACCAAGTCCAAGCCTATTCATTTACACCCACAATGTGATACCAAATTTAGCATTTTAATCAACAGAATCGTGACATGAGGGTATCGTTACACCCCTAGTTCCAACCCTACTCCAGTAGACCTACCTGTTATTTCCAAGTGATCCTGAACACCTGGTGGTTAAGGCTGATGTAAACTCTAGTTAGCTTTTGTTGGAAAATTCAAAAATATTTAGAGATTACCCTGACTTTCAGTTGTGGAACCCAACATAGTTGATCTGGGTTGATTTTAAAACAGGATGGCATGCACAAAAATGGAAAATGAGTTGGGAGCGGAAAATGGGAAGTGATTGATGTGAACTGAGAGAGGGAAAATGGGCGAGAGAGAGAGTAACAGGGAAATGGGAAGGAGAGGTCTGCGAGGCTGGAGTAATTGCCCCCTCAAGCAAATAATTGAGGCAGGAGCAGGGTGAGGGGTGGGGGTGGGGAAAGCATGACCTTATGCCCCATAACTTCTGCAATCTTACAGAGAGAGAGAGAGAGAGAGAGACTGCCGTCACCCTACATTGACAAAAAAGAAAGAATTAAGCCAAGAATAGCCAATGTGAGGATGTTCAGTCATAGAAGTTTGTCTCTCATGATTCAAGGTCTATGTTCCCCAGTGCACTGAACTACATCCAAGTGTCAAGCTGCATTGGTACCACTGGTTCAGTGTTGTGCGAAGGTCAAGCTTGGTAACGCAACATACAGGTCAAACAATTTTAACTTTGACCCTGCTTGCCACTGACCTCAAAGTTAAGCCAATGGATACCAGATTCTGAGACTATCTAGAAACTGTGAGTTGTAGGCATATTGTGACTTTTATAGACTAATCATCACTTTTACTATTTATCCTGAGTATTTATATGAATAAATGGTAAAATAGCACATGTTCTTGACAGATGTGTTGAGGACAAATTGTGACACAAATTGGATTAATTTGGAATTGGAATTGTATTTATGTACACATATGACGTGAGGAAAAGAAAACTGTTGGCTACCATCAGATAATTATGTGGCAACCGTGAAAAAAAGCACAAATTTAGAGATCAATATCAGTGCTCAATACTTACCATAACGTCTTGAAACTTCTGACAATGAATATCTGAATTCTCTTGGGAATTATGTTTGTTTCGGCTTCGCTCGCTCTCCCGTGCATTTTGGTATTCACGTCAATTTGTTTACAGTTATTTGTATTTGGGAACTTGTTCAGCCAGCACAGATTTTACATTTCGACTTGATAGATTGACTGAGCACAATTAAAAGTTTGGTGAAATATATATTTTACATTTTTAAGCTATGATTAGTACAATGCATCTTTTTGCATGGGGATAATTATTTGGAAGTCATTTATTGAGCCAATATGTAATGTTCAGTTTCCACAATTTTTCTAAATTATAATTTATTTACAGTGAAGGCCAGTATCGGCGATATATGGCACCTCTTATAAATAGATTATTAATAAAACATGTTAAATATTTATATATTTATATAATATATATATATTTTTTCAATTCATGAGGATAACAAGTAATTACAGCCATGATATAGGCCTGGAGAGTGGGTTGTGGAAAAAAGGATGTTGCATTAATTGCGTTAATTATTTTAAAGAAGTTAAACAGTTCATATTTAGTTCAGAAATGAATACATGATTTTTCCTACCTCTAACATACGTATAAAATTACATGGATATTGTTAGAAAATGAATGGCAGTATATCAAGACATGATTGTGTCCAGCACAGCACTACTTGACCTGAGGCGTGTATGAATGCCTCTGTCTCAAAGTGTCTGTGTTTTTGGTTTGTAGATTTTAAAGTTTTTGAATGTGCACAATAATGTGCATCTGAGCCATTAATTCCTCATGTGACAGAAAGATGAGACGACTGGAAAACGTTCCTTGGGAGAGCGAGAAAATGCAAGAAGCATCAAAGAAAGTCTGAAAAGTAGGTAATTGAGAAGCAGAAAGCTACGGCTTGTTGGAGGGAACGCAAAGAAGAAGTTTTCCTAACAGCTCAGATGAAAGAGTGGGAGCGATAGATGAATCACGGCTGACTCTAATCAGGTTATCCTGACACTGGGATGACAGTGCAAGCTTTCCCCCCCCTCCGTCTTCATTTCGTTCCACACCGCCAAATGATTATAGATGCTCCCTTCATTTCTCCCAGAGCCACAGAAGTGTGTCCCTGCTGAGGATTCCCATCCTCCCTCCCCCCGCTGCGTTTCCTCCTCATAAAGACCTTAAGCACCCTCAAGTGTTCCACGACTTCTTCTCGGATCTTATTTGTACGTTCGTGTTGTCTGCCTCCACCCCACCTACTGTTGCTATTTTTAATTAATTAATTATTTTTTATGAAATATGAGACAAAAAAATGCACTTCTATGTGCAGCATTTGAGATTTGCATACATGGGTAGTTGACAAGTAACATACAATATATAATATATAGTGTGTGTATGTGTGTGTGTGTGTGTATATATATATATATATATGTATGTATGTACAGTGAGGAAAATAAGTATTTGAACACCCTGCTATTTTGCAAGTTCTCCCACTTAGAAATCATGGAGGGGTCTGAAATTGTCATCGTAGGTGCATGTCCACTGTGAGAGACATAATCTAAAAAAAAAAAATCCAGAAATCACAATGTAAGATTTTTTAACTATTTATTTGTGTGATACAGCTGCAAATAAGTATTTGAACACCTGAGAAAATCAATGTTAATAATTGGTACAGTAGCCTTTGTTTGCAATTACAGAGGTCAAACGTTTCCTGTAGTTTTTCACCAGGTTTGCACACACTGCAGGAGGGATTTTGGCCCACTCCTCCACACAGATCTTCTCTAGATCAGTCAGGTTTCTGGGCTGTCGCTGAGAAACACGGAGTTTGAGCTCCCTCCAAAGATTCTCTATTGGGTTTAGGTCTGGAGACTGGCTAGGCCACGCCAGAACCTTGATATGCTTCTTACAGAGCCACTCCTTGGTTATCCTGGCTGTGTGCTTCGGGTCATTAAGACCCAGCCTCGACCCATCTTCAATGCTCTAACTGAGGGAAGGAGGTTGTTCCGCAAAATCTCGCAATACATGGCCCCGGTCATCCTCTCCTTAATACAGTGCAGTCGCCCTGTCCCATGTGCAGAAAAACACCCCAAAAGCATGATGCTACCACCCCCATGCTTCACAGTAGGGATGGTGTTCTTGGGATGGTACTCATCATTCTTCTTCCTCCAAACACGTTTAGTGGAATTATGACCAAAAAGTTCTATTTTGGTCTCATCTGACCACATGACTTTCTCCCATGATCATCCAAATGGTCATTGGCAAACTTAAGACGGGTCTTGACATGTGCTGGTTTAAGCTGTGTCTTTGGACAGCTCTTTGGTCTTGGCCATGTTAGTAGTTGGATTCTTACTGATTGTATGGGGTGGACAGGTGTCTTTATGCAGCTAACGACCTCAAACAGGTGCATCTAATTTAGGATAATAAATGGAGTGGAGGTGGACATTTTAAAGGCAGACTAACAGGTCTTTGAGAGTCAGAATTCTAGCTGATAGACAGGTGTTCAAATACTTATTTGCAGCTGTATCTTACAAATAAATAGTTAAAAAATCATATATTGTGATTTCTGGATTTTTTTTTTTAGATTATGTCTCTCACAGTGGACATGCACCTACGATGACAATTTCAGACCCCTCCATGATTTCCAAGTGGGAGAACTTGCAAAATAGCAGGGTGTTCAAATACTTATTTTCCTCACTGTATGTATGTATGTATGTATGTATGTATATATGTATATGTGTGTGTGTATATGTATGTATAATTATAATTTAACATGGAGTATATCATGTCCCTGCAGGACTCGCCATGTCATCATCTCGGTTATGAGAGTGTGGATGTTTAATTATTGTATTAGATTTTGCTAGTTACTTAGTATTTCAATACCTTTTCTGTAAAAAATGTTTTCCAAGTCCATGATGTGACCTAATCAATGGAAGGTCATCTGACACTCCTCTCTAATTTTGTTCCCCATTCTCCGTAGATTTTCCTCTGTCCTTGACATGAATTCTAGCGAGTATGGATCGCTCCATGCTGCACTAAATTGGGAATAGATTTTTGTTCCAAAAGGTTTTGCGCCGCTTGAAATGTCAGAGACCAACTCAGTTTCTGAACGTCTGAAATTGCTGAATTACTGCGGGTATTTTTGAAGTTCAGATTACTTTGCAGCTGGTCACTCCAGTAGAATGGCACTGCCATAAACTTTTCACTTTCTCTGTCTCTCTCTTTCTGGTCTTAGTGTGCTATTGTCTGTTGCCTCAAACAGCTTTTTTTTCAAATTGAAACCTCTTGCTGTTGCTATGTTCTGTCATGCCAAGAGACTGTAAAGTTCACAACACTGATTATTTTGGAATGGTGCAGCTGGAGATTTAAGTAATTTTACAGAAGAATCAACATCCACCGTTCACTCTGACAATCGCTGGAGGTTGCCAGGTCTCTGTATATCCTGAAACAATTTCGGACTTTTTATTTTTTCACATAATGTTTTATTATATCCTTGCATGGGGACAGAGACCAATCATATAGAAGAGTAAAATCCCTCAAAGTAACATTAACTGCTTTTCCATCTTGCCCACACATATGCACTCCACCGTCTTCCCTCCCATTTGTAGTCGTGCATCATGTTGCAGCTCATTTGCATAGTTATACTATTCTCAAGCCTGTGAAGTGGCTGGACATATTGTGTAGCCAACGGCGCTGCCGCTCATGTCAATTGAAATCAGATTCTCATTCATATTGAAAGATTTTTTTCATTGTTTTGATGCTGCACATCACTGCCAGTGTGACTGTGAACAGGGTTTTAGGCATTTTCTTTAGGTGTACCTTGAGTCCATCTTGACCTTTACAGCTTACAGTTTGAAACAGGCTTCAAGTAATCATGATATGAGGTCTATTTTTGATTGAAAATGTCATATTTAATTTAAAAGAAATGCAAACACGGCTATAAGGGATGAACGTGTAGTTAATTCAAATGGGTTTTTACTGTGAAGGGTTTTTTTTTTTTTTTTTTTTTTGAGGTACCAGCCATCTAAATCATAGTGGTCTTTGTTGCAGGACAGAAGAGAAGAACAATGAATTAAAACCCAGCCACCCACAGCCAAGGCTATCTTTGTCCATGCTGGGTTGCATTTCATGCTGCTCCATCTTTATCATGGCTTCATTTATGGCAAACGGTCCGTCTGGATTTATCTTGGCGCTCGGCAGCTTGTGCTAATAAGCATGTTGAAGTGTTTTGCTTAACATCATTCCGACTGACCACCCTCAGGTTGGTGGTGGGTGTAAAATGTGGATTCTGCTGGTGAGAGCTAATGAGTGTCGACGGCTGCCTGCAGATTGAAAGCCCTAATTGCTCAATCATGCTCAAGTTCCAGTGTTGAACCGTGTTCCAGGAATCGTGATATTCCACAAGGGCTCATGGCCAAAGCGCTCCTCCATTTTAAATGTGTCAATAGGCACTTGTGCCAATCTCTTTCTAGACAGGAATACAATTGACAGTCAAGCTGAGCCAGAAAACATGTACCTACACCAGTACAGATCACTAAAGCTTTATTGACTTGTGTTAAGTTAATTGACATGTGATAAGTATTTTGTCTTAAACCGCCAGAAGAACTCAAACCTAGACTGAATTTACTCTTTACCTCAAGCTTTTCCACAAATGATAGGAGACTTTCCAATTGGAGTTACTTTGTTAAAAAAGAAATAACCTATGAGTTGTCACTTGGCTATAGGGCTGGCTATAATGGTCTGGCCAAGTTATATTGATCGGTTCAGTCTCTAGAAGGCTTAACCTCATCATTGACCTGCCGAGGCTTTCGAGATCTATAGAAAGGAAACTTCATTCACTACATTCAGAGGACCATTTATTCTTGAATTTTGTACAAGTAGTGCTTTACTTGCATTTGGATGGCTGTTCATTCCTGATTTTGTGGAGAATGTGTAAAACTAGAGGGCAGAAGTATTGCAATTATTTTCCCTTAAAGAGTAATTTGATTTGAACTTATGAAGGTGTTGCAGTTACCTGTCTGGGTCTGCCCAAAGCCCTATTGACCCCTACTATCATTCACCAGCTTCCCATTTCTTCACCTTAAATTCAATACAGTTATCCCAATCATGTTTGAAATCATACGGATATGATGGTGCTAACCTCATGCCAAGTTTAGCCAAGGGCAGTAAATCTGTTCTGGTCCATCCCCGTTCAGCATTACCCATGAAGAGGATTCCCTAGATTTGACCAGAGGCACCTCTGTTTAACCGTGATAAAAATTCTCTGAATGATAAATCCTTCCCATTATTCTCCCTGCGCTCACAGGAAAGGGGACTGCATGGAGCGAAACCTCAGATGACCTTTCTCTCGAGCACTACACATCATAAACCATTAGACTCCATTATGGACAAGGTCATAAAAGGATATGTCCGTTAGCACCGACTAGTGCCTCAGTTGTGTTATAACTCAGCTGCCGTCAGAGCTCAAATTGACAGCATGATGGAGTTGTCATTGCGTGTCAGCTTGTGATTTGGAGATTTTTTTTTTTCTTTTTCTTTTTTCAAAAGAGGCCATTTCCGCTTTGAGCTTGACTGAAGAAAGCAAGACTTGTGTCCTTGGAGGGGCAAGAGTGGGTATCCTGCAAACACTGGGCTGGTCATAGAGGGAAAGAATCACAATATCTCTATGAATGAGATATAGTCATCACATCTCTGTTGCCGTAGTTGGATTGAGCTGATCCAGGCATGGTGTTTTCAGATCGATCGTTGTTTCTGAGGTATTGACGGTGCACCCGCGTCAGGATCTTTGGATTCACTGTAAAGGAGATGAGCACCGCTGAGATTAACTTGGATCCTGCTGATGTGAGTGTGTGGTAGGCTACTGCTTTCCATCTCAAATAAAGTCAATTTGAGTGCAATTTACCCTTGGTAAAAGCAGGCCGGGAATCAAACACAGCATGCTGTTATTGACTACCCATAGCCTGTTAACCCTACAACATCATAAAGTTCCTCTAGATGACATAATTGATGTGATGCTTCTTGTTTTGACTGCAACTCTCGGTGAAGAAGTGTTGTTTTGAGTTGTTACATATTTAAGGCTATTTGAAGTGATCCTGGAGACAAGATCTCCTTATCTCTTACAACGTTCAGAGCATGTTCTATAGACTCATAGTTGATGCTCTTGTCTCGGCTGATTTCCGAACTAAACTTCCTGACATTTCCAGCTGCATTAGTTTCCTCTGGCGTAGCATGCTTTAAAACAAGAGGGAAAAGATGAGTAGGCAGCTTTGTGCTGTCTTGGACTGGAATCTGTAGATTATTCTGACAAGGAGTCGAATCTGAATCCCTTAGTACTCCTGAAACATGCCAACAAATGTCACTGAGCTGATCCCTGAGCAGCGAGTTAAACAGGAGAAGCACACCAGCCTTCTGGCAGCTCAGGAAAGCTAGCTGTGCAAATAAAGGGCGACACACAGAAGCAAATCAGACGCTGAGGCCTCGTGTGTATTTGCATGACCTTGAGACAAACTGTTTGGGCAGGTAGTACTTCATCTTGCCTTGTGTTTGTCCCATTGGTGAGGTTTTATGGATTCAGCACGTCATCCTTCGGTATCTGATCTTCAGGAAAAAAAAGAGTCCAAGTACATTTTGCAGAAGGACAAATGCACTCAAACTCTTAGAGACAACTTACGTTTGCTACTGTGGCTCACCAGAGACCCATTTGATTGACAGCTATAGTAGTATTAAGAAAGGCAATTCTCCTGTTAACAGCCTTAAAATTAAACCTTCACATATAAGGTTGGGACTTGAGCACTTATAACTGATTACGTTAAACGTAAAACCAGACACCAGAACCAAATGATTTTGAGATTATTCAAATGTTGCTGAAGACAGTTGGTGTATTTTGATTGTAGGTGATATTCACAGCATGTTGAGCTACAATGGTAATTAAATTCCACCATAAACATAAATTGAAAATTATTTGCTTTATAAAAATTCTTGTTTATACACCATTTAAAGAGTTTGGTTTCTGGTCTGTTTGGTGTGTGTGTGTGTGTGTGTGTGTGTGTGTGTGTGTAGTCATTTGGTAATAATTCAAATAATACATTATTAACATTAAAGGTGAAACCCAATATAGAAAAAAAAAAAGAAGAGAAAAAAATGGGTTTTTACATTGACATTTTAGTACGTTTTTAGGGAAAGTGCGATATTGCAACGTTGGGCTTGTTGGGGAGCAGAATTTCATTGATTTCACTCACTGTCTGAACAAATGTAGAGAACACCTAAAGGGTTCATTTACAGGGTGTGTTGCTTTTAACAGTAGCCTATGTACACTGATAATTACACAATATTAATAATTGGACAAGTCATATTTTTATGAAAAATAATTTATTATGAAAAAAAAATTTCAGATTGTATTTGCAAAACCTGATGAACTGAATGAAAACTTTGGCATTTCTATGATTTAGCTCTGTTCATTGCCATATTCAATTATGATAGTCCCGAAGGCAGTTCTTGTCCTCCGAGAAGCAGAGGCGGACATTACACTTGCTGCAAAGTGTGTTGGTGTAAGTCTTTACCACAGTGTCTGCAGGATCCTCTATTTTGTTCATTACACAAACTTTCAGATATACTCCAGTGGTGCATGAAGGCATCATTAGTGATATCCTGACCTGAAAAATCAGTGTTGGGACTGATAAAATCCTTTATCAGCCAGCGATAACAGTCACGGGGCCTGGCCTGCGTTCTTAAATGACTTGATTTAGTTGGCATAATGTCCACATGATCATCAGACGGGCGCTCACTGGGTTTTCCTTTTCCAGTTCACGGGCATCTCCACATTCCTCTTCATCACTTCATCAGAATCCATTTCAAAATCACTGTTCCCATTTTGAACGGCACCATTTTGAACCCCCCCCCCATTTATATTTTGAAAATGATAAAATACAGATAGATTCAAATATTGCTGCACAAATACTTTCAAATTCTCAAAGAAATAATGTATTCCTTAATTCAACTTGAACGTATCATTTAATAATAATAACATTTAGATAATACTCAAAATTGTAACAAAGAAGACATTTAACTTGTGAAATGATCAAAAACAATATGTTTCTATTAGTATTTATTTATGTCACATGGAACATGTGAGAAGTAAAATTAATCCATGCAATATGCAAGGTTCACAGGCAAATTTTGCTACACCTTTCTATCAATATATAATCTAATATGATTAATATATAATCTAATATGATTAAAGCATTCAACAGATGATCTAGACATATTACTAATCACATAAAAAAAAAAAAAAAAAAACAGTATTTGGGGCATTTTACTTACTTGAATGTTGATTAATATCCAGTCCGGTAAAACATGATGATGTGCTTCAAGTCAAGTTCACAGGTTGCGTGAGTTCATGATCAGATGAACAGGCCTATTCACATAATATTCCATCAAATATTCCTACACAATAGGACCTATTAGTTGTGTAAATGCGATCTTAGAGAGAAGAAAAAAAACATCTGCAGGTTTATTTTAGTAGAGCTAAAACTGATGTTGTAATATTACAACAGTGAACCTTACAGGGTTAATGTGGTTCAAATGACTCATCAAACTTCTCTTGTCTCTTGTAACACAAGGCTTTTAGCTCAGTAGTTCAATAAACCAGTCCCTGCACTTCCCTTCCAGTCATCTTTGTCTTTGTCACCGCTGTGCAATGCTAACAGCTGTGTTCACACTGCCGTGACTTCCACTCACTGCAAAGAACTTTCACACTCAGCACATGTTGTGTTAATGAGGAACAGAGATGCGGTTAAGGCCCAGGGCGCCAAACGCAGCTCGCACCATCAACACCTCGACTGGGGAATAGATGCGTGCCGGCTTAGCTCAGCCCAAATGTTTCCCCTTTGTGCTTTTCCAGGAGCATGCAACTTTCCAAAATCTGAAGCAGAATCAGAGGGATAGCGATAAAATGGACTCAGATCAAATGGCAAAATTCAACTTTGATTCATGTCTGTCGGTCCCTTTCTGATCTCATGATACGGGCTCTTGGTCTTGAAAGTGAGTGACAGAGCTCCCGTGAAGAAGGGAATGAGAGAGGAGAGGAAAAGGAGAAAATGTGGCAGCATAACATCATAATGCTACGGCTCCTGCAGGGCACAGTTGCTGAACACGGTTGCTGATTGTTTCATCATGTATCAGTTGGCTTTTTCCTTTTAGTTGCAGTGGGACTGGATACTAGATATGACACGACAGGATGTCCATCTTCACTAGTTTAGTGGATTAAATCGTTTTTCATGTTCGGTTCTGCAAGCATGGGCTTGGGAGACGTGTCCCCTCCACTTTTTGATAATATGCAAATTCGTCCCCCGCACTTTTTCATCAGGCGAGTGTGTTTACGACACGACAAGTTGGTTTTCACGGGGCAATGTGTATCAATCCAGATTTAACATTCAAAGAAACAATATATTCTATCTACATACGTGACTTTCACATTTCCATTTTCATATGAGTTCAAAACGGCAAAAAACTAAATTATTTCCAAAATATTCAAGCACTGTAAGTTGGCATGTGGCATCCGAATTGTGTTGCACAATGATGAACAACTCTGCCTATTTCTCTTGTTGAATAATTAGCAAGTTTTGCTGGGAATTGAAAATATTCACCACCCACACAAACGTGCACTTATTTTTCTTTTCTTTTCTTTTGTAATGTCTTTTATTTTCACAGATGTATCAAAGCCCTTTAAATGATAATAAAGATGGTGATTGTTAATGCTGAATTTGGATTTTCACGCATTAACAGCCACTATCTATCTGTCTGAATCAGGCAGCGCTGTAACATGTTTAACCCTGCCGTTTTTACATTATATAATTCAATAGAAATGCAGTATGCAATTGTATCATATGCATTAACATTCTGATCTTTTGGTAGTTTCAAGTAGCTTAAAATACTGAGATATTTGTGAGGTTTAACTGTGTATAAGTAATCTGCAGCTTTTAAACAAACCAGCCAGAAAGCATAAAGGAAATTATACTATGTTTATTGAATCTCATTGCTCTACTGATATAATGTCTCCTTAATGTCACATGTTTGTCAGTTGAGTTCAGTACATCTCTTTGCAATAGTGTGGTTTGAGTGACTCTTTGTTATATAGAATTAGTGCATACCAATTCTAATTACATTGCAACAGTTTCTGACTTTCACTTTCACTTTCTGACTCACTGCAGACTTTCTGACTTTTTTCCTCAAAATTACGAGTTTATATCTCACAATCGCAATTGTGACTTTATATCATGCAATTCTAACTTTTTATCTACCAATTGCGTGTTATAAAGTCAGAATTGCAAGTTTATTTCTAGCAATTCAGAATTTATATCTCACAATTCTTACTTTATATCACACCATTTTGACTTTATTACACACAATTGAGACTTTATATCACGCAATTCTGACTTTTGTAACTCGCAATTGCGACTTTATATCACGCAATTCAGAGATGTAAACTTGCAATTGTGAGAAAAAAAGTCAGAATTGTGAGTTCAAAAGTCTCAATTGCGAGTTTCAAAAGTCAGAATTGCGTGATATAAAGTCCCAATTGTGTGTAATAGTCAAAATTGTGTGACATAAAGTCAGAATTGTGAGATATATAAAAAAATATTTTTTATTCTGTGGTGGAAACAAGCTTCCATAATGAAGATATACAACTGCTCAGAAAGGGTTTCAGCATGTGGACAGTTAGCTTTTACATTTTTTTTTTTTTATAGCAGAAATACAATTGGAAACTTGAGCTACCAACAGGTTTATTTTGTAAATGTGTTGCTTTGCACATCCCTCAATGCTGAAAATAACCCCTGCTTAAGTCAAGTCAAGTCACCTTCATTTATATAGCGCTTTTAACAATATGGATTGTTTCAAAGCAGTGATAATAGGAAATTACCGTAACAGATTGTTTAGGCTTTACAACAGCTCTAGGATAAAGTTCATATCCAGCTAAAGTTAGTTTTGATTGATTGATTCACTTCCGTTGCGAAGATCATTAGTTATTAACTTAGAGGCCTACACACACAGTTGCTAACACAACACAGTTCTAACAGAAAACCCTAACACCCATCCGCACAAACCAGTGCCTGGTGTCTCGAGAACGCACTCCCTGAAATAGGTTCGAAGGTGCAAACGATTATCCATTATCTCTGCGCAAACCTCAAAAACGCAAACCTGCGAAAACGCAGACGTCGCGCACATGCCCATCACGTGTTCAGTCCAAAGGTATGCGCGTTTGAATATATATGTGCGCAGGCGTGTAGTCCTTCTTTACAAATCAAATTTTTTTTTTTTTTTTTTGCTTAAACCAGCCTAAGCTGATTTGCTGGCTTTAATTGGGTAAAGCTGGTCTCCTATCCTCACCAAGCTGGTCTTCAGCTGGTCTAGCTGATCTCATGGCCATGCTGGTGTTTAGTTAGCTAGTGGTTAGCCAGCTCTTCTCCCAGCCTGACCCGCTGAAAATGTCCAAAACCTTTCTAAAAACCAGCCAACAGACCATCCTTACCAGGCTAAGAGAACCATTTCTCTTCAGCACAACACAACACAACACAACAGCATTAATGGAAAGGGAGCTTTTGCAAAACGCTGCATTTCAAATTGCTTCTGACCACTTGGGGAAGTGAATTAAAGTAATTAGTATTTACTGCTTTACAATCTTTACAAGAAGCTATTTATGTCTTGAGAACCCTTTTTGTTCTGCAATTAAAGCATTTTGAATTAACTCGAAACAATTAATTTACCTTGCTAGCTAATAACCCTAATTAACTAAAGTTGGAGCAAAGCTGCAGTGTTAGAAACGGTATTAATGGGAATGCATTTGAGCAAGAAAAATTAGCCATCGCCGAATCTGATTATTATTACATAAGCACTGGCTTAATTCTTCAGTGCAATGAATTAGAAGGATTCAGGTCCAGAGTAAAACTAAGTTAGCACGCAATGCATCGTGGGCAAATTGCTATGTCAGTGCAACACACGCTAGTCATGTGTCCATTGAAATGCACTATTTTCAGAGGCTTTTCTCAGTATAAGGTCAAACCATCTTATTATTCAATATTTCATTTGTTGGATCACAATCACTAATTTATCTCTTCTGTGGCTCTGTGTTTAAGCAAGGCGCCTCTTGTAGTTCGTACAGCAGCAGCATTTTATCTCGTTAAGATACAGTAATTAGGAGACCTTCCTTTAATGTTGTACTCAAAGTGTTGCTTCCACTTATTGCTTGTCATTTCTCCTAGCAATGTTAAAAACATAAAACTGTCCCTGGAATATGTCCATTGTAAATAGTGGTGCTAAGTCATAGAAAACCACCAAAAAACATTCAGGACCCCTTAAAGGGTTAGTTTACCCCAAAAAAATAATAAAAAATGCCGTTAATTTACTCACCCTCAGACCATTCAGGTGTCTTTTTTTCTTTAGTTGAACAGTAAATGTTTAAGATGTGAATCTATCGCCATGAGCCATAGGTATTAATTTAGTTTTGCCTGTAAATGTTTTTTTAACTCTCAAAGTGACGGCAGCCATTGACTTGCATTATAAGAATCACCAGCTCAAAATCTTCGTACATTTCTACTGAAAAAACAAAACAAAAACCTACACCTTGGAGTAAATTAACAGCATTTTTTATTTTTGAGTGAAGTATCCCTTTATAGGGGTGGTTCAGGATTTTCAACATCGGACCTCATTTTCAAGTGAGCCTGTTTGTCATTCATCAGTGGAGACCGTTTTCCAAAAAATTCATCCAGTCCTTACTTTTGGATAGTTCGCTGGTGCTAGGCTAGCGCGAGTCAACGGTAGATGCGTTAGCCTGCCATTAAAAACAGTTTTACCCACTCCACAGTACATCAAAAGCAAATCAATTATAACGCCAGACTACCGATATAAATGTCTGTTGAGAGAATAATGTTAGAAATCAAACTACCCTTTCATCGCATTGCAATAGTTATACTTTGTTCCCTGTGTTTATTAGCACAGTCTACAGCAGCGGCGGAGTGATATTAAGTTACCTAGGCAACCGAGACTACTACTAGCTAGCTAGACGTCCCGACTGTAGTGCGCTTCTTTTCTGTGTTTACTTTTCGGCGCAGTACTAACCGGAGCAAAGTAAAATTCCGCCACTGCTGAGAAACTAGTTCCTGTAAATGTAATGCGATCATTGAGATGCAAGTGTAGTTTGAATTCTAACATTATTCTCTCAACAGACATTTACATCGATAGTCTGGCGTTATATAATTTATTTGCTTTTGGTGTACTGTGGAGTGGGTAAAACTGTTTTTAATGGCAGGCTAACGCATCTACCGTTGACTCGCGCTAGCCTAGCACCAGCGAACTATCCAAAAGTAAGGACTGGATGAATTTTTTTGAAAACTGTCTCCACTGATGAATGACAAACAGGCTCACTTGAAAATGAGGTCCGATGTTGAAAATCCTGAACCACCCCTTTAAGAACCACATAGCAACACTTACAATACTAGCATTGTGGCATCAGTGCAAGTACTAGTCACATTTTCTTTGGAAGCTGTACAAATTTTGTTACTATTATACTATTTTGTTACTTTGTTTATCAGCAGCATTTGTTTACTTGGCTAATGCTAATGCTAATGTTTGCTTCAGGGCTGTGCAGTTCCAACTTCCAACTTATTTGGTGAATGTCTGAAATTTAGAGTGCATATAAATACCAAATCTAATTACAATAAAACACATAATTGCGGTATTATACAGAATGTTTGGTGTAATAATGCCATGTATGACTGTGTTAAGCTACAAGATAGCAGTTTACAAACCACTCTAGCTGTTGAGCTAATGAAGCCTCCTGTGTGGAAATTTCAACCAACTGGCTCTAAAACACACTTGGATTGAAACAGCTGTCGGTTTAGCTCTCCGCCATGGTTAATTTATCTAAACCATCCTATTTCCAAACCCCTTTCCATGGGATGTTTTATTACCCTTTTTCAACACACCATCTGTACCTTGAAATTACACTATGATTGTGCATAATGAATTATATTGAACCCCTTAAAGAATTGCTGTGTGTTTTTGCTTTAAAATGTATGAGGTTACAGTATCTCCAACTCCTCTCCAACTCAACTTGTTTCCAAAAAAAAAAAAAAAGATGAAAAAGAAAGCTAGCATAAAAAACTACAGTAGGTACCCATAGTATTCAATCATTAGCTCCCTTAGCGCGAGTGGAGATGACCTCCGTGACTGCTTTCTACAGACCAGTAACGATCAGCGAATTCACACAAGTGATTCCTGTACGTTCTGAGTTAACAACTCAATAATGAGTGGGAGAGAATCTACAAGACAAATTATTTCCCAGTCAAATAACCAATTTGGATTAGCGTCAGTCTCGCACACTTACTCGACCTTGACTTTGTGCGACGGACTGTCGAAAGAAACTTTTTCAGGGTCATTCCTGAAAATGAGGTTCATGTTGGTCTCTATCACGGCACGGCACTTACATTATCGCTAATTATTGGACTTGGAAATCTGGTGACCCGCAAGAGCTTGGCGAACTCACCGGCGTGCAGAGGTGTTCTCACTCAAATCTAATGATCTGCCTTCGTTTTAACGATTTGGCTCGGTTGATTGCCGCCTTCTCAACTCACCCCCACAAATCAAGAACCCTGCAACCTGAACCCGAATCTCTGCCGGCCCACGTTGACTCAAAATGGTGTCGAGTCTAAGCCAGACCCAGTGTAATAACTCGCTAATGAAGTTATATGGAAATTGGATGGCTGCATGCACACAGATGTGTAGAGTTAATTAACGCTCGGCTATTCATAGAAGTAGGTGCACAGGTGTCAGCAAACTGACATTTTGAGGGAATGGGTCAATATGGTGAGATGGAGCAATGAGAAGTTGGCGAGCGTAGGGTGGACATGATGTTAATGGACGGAGGAGAGAGTCGGGCTCATTTGCAGCAACTCTTTAATCATCAGGAATGTATCTGCCTCGGAGCTTCAAGTTTCACAGAGCCACTTTATCGCTCTAAAGGGCTTGTTGCAGATAGCATTCAGCTTCAACCTTCAAAATGTATTCACAATGTAATTAGCCCTAATAATTCAACAGATACAAAGGATTTTTTTTTTATTATAGGATATTATTTATTTTTTATTGCAGACTTTTTTTTTTTGTACTTAAAAAGTACAATTAAAAGTACTTTTATTTATATATATGTACATTAATATTGCAATGACTTGAATACACATCTTCTGTGAGTAACGTTTTTAATTTCTGTTTTAACTCATTTAGATTGTTTTTTTTTTTTTTTTTTTTGGAAAATATAAATTTTAGGGTGAACATCTGACATTCTGATATCACAATGAAAAAAAATACGATAAAATGATTGGATTATTGAAAAGAACACCTCATTTGACATAATCTTTTATCATTGTTTTAGAAGAAAATTTTATTAACTAGGCTAACTGCTTAGTAACTTCTTATTACTTCAAAAAAACAAATTTCTGCATAAGGTACTACTAAAGTCAGATGGTGCACCCCAAACAGGAACAAAGCATAAATAAATAGGAAATGACATTGTGTGTCAAGGTCAATAAGTCTAACTTGGTTACACTTTATTTTAAGGTGTCATTGTTACAGTGTAATTATATATTTAAGTACTGAGTAATATTAATTAACTATATGTACTTACTATAGGGTTAGGGATTAGGATTTGGTTGAGGGTTAGTTGCATGTAATTATGCATAATTTACTGTTATTACTATGGTAAGTACATATGTCACAACGACACTGTAAAATAAAGTGTTACCTGTAACTTTTTTGACAAGGCAAGGTTAAGTATTAAATTAAATTTAATTTTAATTTTAATTAAATTTGTTAAAATACGCATTACCTTGTAATTTATATTTCGAAAATAATTAAGATGCGTACACTTACATGTATTCAGGGTGTAAGAAAATCTCGTATTACTTTTATTTGGTTACCTTTTATAGGTGATTTGCTCAAAAAGCTACTGCCATTGAGATGAATGGTACTGCAATGCTAATGGATAGATTTTTCTAGATATAATAGACATCCTCAGCGTGACTTAATTTGCTTTTATCGAGTAGTCCTCAGCCGTACAGATTTCTTTCCCCAAGCTCCTGACGGCGGTTTCTGCTCACTCGAGATCCCGTGGCTCATCTTGTGTTGAACGACATTGCTCTCCGCCAAATTCCCTGCCTGGCTCTTCTGACTGGCTCTGGATCAGCCGTTCAGAGAGTTTTGATGCGGTGCCACGTTTGTCAAGATGGCTTTGTCCGGGATTTCCGTGGTTGTTCCAGCACTCTCTTCAGCCATTGGCCAGATTGTTTATTCCCCGAATAGTCATCACATCTGTATGTCTGATTAAAACAGCAAGTGAAGGACTTTAACTGATAACGTCAGTTCATGATGCCAAATTAATCCAGATATTTACCTGAATACAGAGGCTAGTTATAGAATCTTAGAAATGTATTGCATAGAAATGTAAATTATTATTATTATTTATTATTTTTGGCAGAGGCTATGTACACTAAGTGCAACTATAGCGTTAAATGTTATTTACACTAAGTGGAATTAGCAGTATTTTCTTAGCGATAGATTTTATTTACCCTAGATGCAAATAGAGATAGGTGATACATTTACACTAAGTGTAATTAAGAAGATATTTGAAAAAGGGGAAATAAAGTGCCTATAGATTATCTAATTGTGGGAATAACGTGTTGAATGGCTAGATGTGTAGAACGCTGCTCCTGTTAGCAGAGGCTTTTCTTTTGTCATTTTGTCTGGCTCAGTCAAACAGTGGTGGGCAGAGTTCATGTAAAAAGCCTCTGCCAACAAGGTGGGCTATTTGCATTTTATTTTGTGGGCTATTTGCATCTTTATGCCACACACAGCAAGGCCGAATGTGTTTCCATGACTTCCACACTTTGTCAGCATACAACGGTATTACAGAATTATTACTGGCACAATCCCCCCATTCATTGTTTGATTGTTCTCTGGTGTTCCTTGTTAGTCATTTGTCTCTCTGTATAAATAGCCCTCATGTTCCCTTTTTTCTCTGTCTAGCTTTGATGTTGTTAAACCTCTGTTGGTGAGTTTGTTAGTCAAGTTTCAAGTCGAGTCAAGTCAGGTGTTTGTTTATTTTGTACTTTGTTCACATTTATATTAAAGTCCCCCTGTAGTCAACCATTTTATCCCTTAAAACCCATCTTTGATCATCAAAATGACAAATTTAAAGGTTTTTCTTTGAAAAATATCCGTCATGTCTTGAAATAGCTTGAATGTAACTCTACACCCTTGCCTCATTTAGTATATGCGGTTCTATGAATATGCAAATGCCTCCACTCACTCACACCAGCTCAGAGATCCACTCCTTGATGATCACACTTGACCTGATTGGTTACAAGGTAGTTTGTGACATCAGAAACACCAGCAATTTCAAACCACGTTTTTGAGACTGTCTTTCACTGCAGTTTTAAAGAGAAAATACTCAGCAATGGTGTCGACTTATGAATTTACACATGGTTTGTCTTAAAGCATTAAAACGCCACATAGACATATAAACAACATTAAAAACATGATTTTCACCACAGGGGGACTTTAAATAAACTACACATGGGTTCTTATTGCAATTTGCCTTCAGTGGATTTGCGTTATACATTTCTAGTCACGTTTGGATTTGCAAAAGTCAAAAACAGTAAACCTATGATTTAACTGTGCATTTATAGGATACATAAAACATTAGCAAGGAATTTAACCTTATGCCAGGTTCACACACCATAGGTAAGGAATAATTGACGACAGTTAACCTCCTTGACGACTTGAAATACATAATCTGAACAATGTTTCGAGGTGTGGTAACTGTAGTATAAGCGGAATAATTGATTTCAGAATTGATTTTTATACTACAGTTACCACTCCTCGAAACATTGTTCAGATTATGTATTTCAAGACGTTTGTAAAGTTTTTGTCATTAAAATGCTCTTGTATTTAGGACTAATTTCTTACGCATCTAATCCCATGCCTCCGTTGCTAATTCCAAAACGTCATTTTAGAGTTAGTAACGGAGGTTTGAGCCACTGATAGCAGACTAATGCTGGACTAGCTGACATTCTCTGACTGTTTTCATCGACTGCAGCAGATTTTAAACACCGACTTTCAACACAGACTGAACGCGCTGAACACGCGTTTGGGCATGATCAGTCATAAGTATCAAATTACATTCATTATGCAGTTATTAATGCAGTTATTAGAGAGAGATGTTGCAATAATGAGACAGAAAAGCATGTGCGTCAATATTATTATTTATGAATTAATTCAGTTCGTTTTAATTAATTCGTGCATTCTTTTTTTTTTTTCATTATTGACAGATGACAGTAGACTATAGCCAAATAAATGAAACACAAAGCCCTTTTAACAAGTAGGCCTATCAATAATTATTTATTTGTTATATTATCTGCAATAAAAATCCGTGCTGCAGGACTATCCATTTATTTAGCCTATATTCAGTTTAATTTTCTATTGATTATAGATAGGACTATATACTTTATTTATTAAAATTAAACTGCATGTTTCTATTGATTGTGAAGCTAGACATTGAAAATTGCAGATCAAGCGCATGGGGCTAAATGCTTTTTCTTGTTATGAATTGTATCCTATTAGTATTTTCCGTTATTACAGTTGACTACGCAAAGTGATATGGAACTGTAATGCGGATAAAGACCTGGAACTACTTTAGCCGTGCGTTTCCCTGAAAATAATGCACACCTTAGAACGTTCGTCAACCAATCAGATTCAAGCATTCAACGGCCCTGTAGTATAAATGCTTAGAAATTAAACTCTACTGTGTTTCACAGTCAAAACATGGCTATTTGCCCCGGGTAATGCAAAGGAAACTTCACTTTACCTCACATTTAGATAAAAGGCGACATAATGGATGGCACTCATCACTTCATTGAGGTGGAAAAACAAAAAGTTCTTTATGGCGCATTTCTTGTATAGAGATTTCATTTAAAACGAAAAGGCATGAGAGTTTGCTGTTTTTGTCAACTATAAGTTTTAATTTAAAATGTTAGTGATTTTAACATACAGTAGGCCTATATGCTTAAATGCTTTGCCACTTGCTTAAGAAACTTTATATAAATCTATATAGAAGTAATGAATTGAATAATGTTTAAATTTAGTGCGTTTAAACGTGAACGCGTCTATGAAAGATTGTATAACTGGACTGTGTACAAAGAGAATCACATGCTAAAAAACATTTTCAGTAACAACTGGATTTGAAATAAAAATAATGAATACATTTTGTGGAATCGACACTATGATGGGAATTTTTATAACATTCAGAAAAAACATTCAGTTTTTTCTTAATGACTTTGTTTTGTTTTTGTGAACAATGTTGTCTCATGATACATCATGCAATTTTGGGGGGTAAATCATTGGCCGTGCTTTGAAAGGTCAATGGCAAATAGAGTCAAAGTCAAGTTACAGAGTTACAACTGAAGCTTGAAGTTTGACATAGATTTCAAAGCATTAGAGACCATTAGTGTCACCTGAGTGCTCTTTACTGTAGTGTGGTGTGTTTGGGTGAGCGTAAGTACAGGGGGTCAGGTGGGTTCAGGAAATATGGTGTACGTCCCCATCCTCTGCTCTGATCTGCAGTGGCAGGTGTGCATGCTAGGAATATTCCAGAAGACAGTGATGTAAATCAAGGACGATTCTCTTGCTTACAACTTGCACAATCTTAGGTTCGGTCTCTGACTTATGAGCTCAGTTTTTTTTTACGAAGTGCTTGTGATTTTAAGATTTCCTTTGGTTCCCTGTCAGGTCAGAGAGATCTTTCACATAGACTAGCTTTATAAGTCATCTTAAGCTTGATTCAACTATGTTTATCTTGTGCATGTGGGAATCAAATTAAAGAAGCATCTGCACAATAGACTGACAGCTATGCTTAGCTTTTCAAACTTGTGCTGTGCACTATTCCTGAGGAATTCTGCAAAGGTGTGCTCTTCCTAACATGGGGCTCTGGACTCTGAGTTTTTTTGCTGATCTGTGATCATTTTCCATGTTATAAAAACCTCTCAGAGCTCAGCAGCCTGATGGAGGATACGTTGACTGCTCCCAAATACTGCTGTATCGGTTCAAACATGGAGTAGTGAATCAAAAACACAGTGCAACTACTTTAGTCCCATTTTCGAATAAATTAGGCTTACGAGCTGGTTATTTTTAATGAATAAAAAACATACAGCAAGACCAGTGCAGTCTCAGACTCTGAGTCATTTCTTTTAATCAATTATGATACGTTTACACGATAATGGTGTAATAAAAACGGAAAAGCTTTTTCTTTCGCTTACAGACGACAATGTTGTCAAAACGATCCCCGTTGATACTGTACAGATCCACTAAAACGACTAAAAACGTACTGTATTCTGCTGCCAGGCCAGTAGGTGGGGATGTCACTTTATCGTTTTGCTTGTCAAGTACTCGCGCATGCCTATAGACTAAACACCGAATACGCATGCGCATGATGTCACGGTTTTCACAAATTTGCGTTTTTGCAGTTTACAGGGAGATGATTACGGTATTGTTTTCAAAAACTTGCGCTTTGAAACCAGTTTTCAAAAGTTTGTGTTTTCAGGTCCCCATAAACGGCATTGTCGTGTACATTTATATTACAATGTGTAGTTAAATTATGAATTTACTCATTACAAATTTTGTTGGTAGTAATTTATAAAATAATAAATATGCTACCACACTTTTTGTTAGTTGAGGATTGTTGTTTACTATAGTTAAAGGTGCAGTAAGCAATTTCTGAGAAACTCTGTTGATATTTGAAATCGACACCCAAACAAACACACCCCTCCCCCGTGATTGCTCGGCCCCAAACTAACAGCTGTCGTGTCAGACTAGCTGTGCAAGTATGGATGAATCATCTGCATCAACAATAATAGCGTATCTTGGATCTATAAAACATAGCAAAAACCAATGTTACTCGCATTCGTATTCAAGCCTTCCCTCTCTCTCACGTCTCTCCAGCACTGGAAAGGTTCTCCAATATTCACGCGGGTCCTAAATCTCTTGTCTGATCGTAACACTTCTTTGTCCAGTTAGATTCCTCTGACCATTTCCTCTTTGGTAATATCTCAGTCATCTCTCTTTTTACCGTCTTTCAACAAACGTCCCGCTTGCTCACTCTCTCTCCTCCCCCATCATGAGTGGACACGCCCCCTACTGCTGATTGGCTACAAAAGTGCTCGGTGGATCGGTCCGATCCACTTAGTTTTTTGTCCTGATTAAACAGCCAGGACTATGTACAGACACACTTTTTTTTTTCAGCAAACACACAGAACAGACATCTAGCAAATATTCTCAAAATTGTTTGTTTAGGTGTTGATTTAAATTTTCAACAGCGTTTCTCAAATCATTTACTGCACCTTTAAGGCCTCGAATAAAAGCCTGTGTAAACACACCTTTTGCAAGAATTGTTTTAAATTGATTTATCATTCAGGTCAGATATGCAAACATTTATTCTTTACAAGTACTAAAAGAATCATAAATGGAACCATTAAGCAAATGGATTTGTTTGGAGGAATCTGAACCATTCAATTATTTATGATTCCCATGCTCTAAGTTGTGATACATTAAAATGCACATTAATGTGATTCATTTTTGTTGTTGTTGTTTTTTTGTTGTGTGTTCAATATCTTTCTTGTCTCTTTACTTCTCCACAGGTGGAGCGAGAGATCGCCATCTTGAAGCTAATAGAACACCCGCATGTATTAAAGTTGCACGACGTCTACGAAAATAAGAAATATTTGTAAGTATTACAAGAATTTTGATGAAAGTAAAATAATGCTTTGCTTATTTGTATTGATTTGTAGTATGTCATTTTAGTAAAGACACTTATTTAGACTTTTATACTTATTATATTTGTTTATTCTTAATTATTTATGAAGATGAAACATGACTAGGATTGCAAACCCAAAATGTGAAAGTGTTTAGCAAAATCAAATGGAGTTTGGTGGTGTATCCTGAAAGTTTGGCAGAAATGAGTGTTTGATCCTGAAAGGTTTTATAAGAGAGGGATTCTGCTGGTGCCAAAACACTCTTAATGATGAAAGTGTGAAGCAGTCTGTTAGTCACGGCAGTTCGAGAGCTGCTAATGGGGCCACGACTCATCCTTCATGGAAACACCATGATAATTCACTTAGCATTTTTTGGCATCAACAAATCTTTATGAAAATGATTTCTCTGGTTTTGAAGCGCTGCATGTGTTTAATATTTTTAACATTCTTATCATTGTTAATATGCATAAGTGCCAAAACAGCTCCGACCCCCCGATGCATGGACTCTGCGAGACTCCTGAAGGGGTCCTGTGGTTTCTGGCACCAAGACTTTAGCAGCAGATCCTTCAAGTCCTGTAGGTTGCGAGGTTTAGCCTCCGTGGATTGAACTTGTTGGTCCAGCACATCTCACGGATGCTCAATCGGATTGAGATCTGGGGAATTTGGAGGCCAGAGCAACTCCTTGAACTCCTCATCATGTTCCTCAAACCATTCCTGAACAATGTGTGCCGTGTGTCAGGGTGCTTTATCCTGCTGAAAGAGGCACTTCCACCAGGAAACACTATTGTCATGAAGGGGTGGACTTGGTCTCAACAGTGTTTAGGAAGGTGGAACGTGTCAAATTGTCGTCCACATTTCTCAGCAGAACATTGTCCAGAGCCTCACCGGCATGACGTTTTCCCACAGTGAATCCTGGTGCATCACTTCCCCAGGTAAACGGCACACGTTCACGGCCGTCCACGGACTCATTGGACCAGATGACCTTCTTCCACTGCTCCAAGGTCCAGTTACGACGCTCGCGTTTTCAATGATGGTCATTATGGGCACTCTGATTGGTGTGTGATGCACTGTGTGTTGTGACACATTTCTCCCATAACCATCATTAATATTTTGTGTGACTTGTGCCACAGTAGACCTTCTGTTGGCTCAGGCCAGACTGGATAGCCTTTGTTGCCCTCGTGCATCGATAAGCCAACACCCTGTCGCCGATTTGTCCCTCCTCAGATGCTGTTGGTGAACTTTCACCATTGCTGACCAGGATCAACACACAATCCTCTCAGTTTCAGAGATACTCTGACCCAGTCGCCATGCCGTTACAATTTGGCCCTTATCAAAGTCACTCAGATCTTTATTGCTGCACATTTCTCCTGCATCCAACACGTTGATTACGAGAACTGATTGTTTGCTTACCATCTAATCTACCCAGACCGTAATACGTGGCCTTGTTAGGAGATGATAAACGACCTGTGACTGGTCATAGTGTTTTGCCTTATCAGTGTACCATGAATATCATTCTATGCCGGAGATCTGCAACCTTTTTGTCATGATGTGCCATGAAGTTTCCTAGTTAATTTGATTAGTAATTTGATTAGTAACATAGAAAGAGTGCAGAACCTCAAATATTTCTGAAGCAATTTTCCATAAAATTTGTTTTAAATTCATCAAAATCCTACAAGTTTGTTTGTTTTCAGATTTAAATTAGACTTTCAGTGACAGATTTCCAGTGTGACCCTACTGAACCCTACTACGTGTGAACAGTGTTTGCACATTACCATCATTGTGTTTTTAATAGGATTATATGCACTTATTTGAATATCTCTGAAATGTATAGCATTATCAAAGCTAAGCACAACAAAAACAGCAGAACAAACTGTAAGCTGACAGCCATTCACTTATCTTGTGTGATACATCTGCTATCAGCAGCTCGTAATGTGCCGTCGCGCTAATGGTTTTGTCAGGATTGTGCGCTTTCATTGACTTGTGCAGTTTAATTCTCACACTTTAATAGTATTTATAGGTTCTAATTCGAAACAAGCTGTGTTACTATGAGAAATTATTACCTCCAAATGAAGATCTGTATGCAAGGGCGAGGTAATTTATCTAAATTAAATACATACACCTCTCTCGCTTTTGCTCACGTTCCAGCGATTACCCCTTAGCATTGCATAGGTTGCAATATTACGGCAGGGAAATACGTGGTTAGACTACAGACCCCTGTTCTATGCTATATATTAGTGATGCGCGGGTCGTCTCATAACCCGCGGGCCCCGCGGGTAGCCCGCGGGTCGGGTTGGGGCGGGTCAAAAAATTGTCACTTTATTTGCGGGGCGGGTCATTAAACAAAATAAAATAAAAATCCATATGTTGCATGCAATGTCCAGCCTATATTGAATATTTGGGAATATCAATCTAATCATATTTTAGTAGGTTATTTGATAAGGCCGTAGCAATGCAACTTGCGTGATTCCCCCAAACCTTTGGCGTCACGTGACACAGCTCGCGCAAAGCAGCTCGCGCCGCCAGCCACAACAACAAAGACGGAGAAATAAAAGTGAAGATGGAAGATGAGGTGCGGGAGAAATTGAGGTCGGGATTTTACATAATTAAAAGAAAAAAAGGTGAATGATGAATTAGATGAATACAAACGCTGCTTTGTAAATATTGAAAATGTTTAAATCATTATCTTATTAATATGACCTGATTTATGGTTCATATTCAGAATCGTCTGTTATTGCCAGTTTACAGGGCGATGTTTCCAAGCACTTTCAGGCTGAAATAAAGGCTGTTTTCATTTACATTACAATGCCTAGTTTGTCTATTTAATGGTCGCGGGTGCGGGGCGGGGCGGGTTGTAAAAATAGATACAGTGGTGCGGGGCGGGCTGAGGCGGGCCAAATAATTTCATAAAAGCGGGACCCGCGGGTTGGAAAAAAAGCCGACCCGCGCATCACTACTATATATCACAGTGTTATGTTATTATCAAATTTATTTTAGTACTGTTGCCAGGTTAAGCCAGTAGGTGGCGATATGTGATTCACTGACTCATTCACTCATCCAATCACACAACACAAATCATTTTTATTTTTTTTTAATTTATTTTTTACACTGATTCATTCAGAGATGAAATGCACTCGGAGATGCTGCAGTTAATTGTTGCAACTTTATTTCGACCTGTTTTGGCTAATGGAGCAAATAGGACAAAATCTATGGCAATATATTTATGTCTTAATATACTCTGGCTAAATGTACGTTTCTTAGCATTAACTTGTACATTGAGCTTTTGTATAAAACAATCTCAATGACAGTGATGTGAACAGAGCGATGATTTTAATGGCTTGACATTTAGTTTACTGGTTAAAAAAAAAGAATTGAGTGGAGGTTAATCTAATATAATCTAAAAACTGACTAGAGGACACCAAGTTGCCAGCATCTTCCACCGATACATACCACTCGCTTGGCTCACACATTCTCACACAGAAACTCACACATTCACAAATGTTGTTTAATCATGAATTGTTTATGACACTGACTCGTTTTTTTTTTTTTTTTACTCCAGTGTGAGTGTATTTGAAGGCAGTTTCTCCACAGAAACTTAAAAATTCACCGTTCGTTCAGGCTCTCTAGTCCTCCAAACTTTTCCTGACAATCTTTCAAAAACAGCCTAATTTCAAACCATGACAGTATGTTATCGTCAAGGAGACTTAACGAAACTAAAACCCACTGAAAGTTTTATCGTGTTTACTTATCTTCACACTCATCTTCCATTGAGTGCTTTTGGTTCACACACTTGGACAATGTAGAACAGAAGCTGTCAGCCATGTATTTCTCTGCCGTGCACAACCTCCAACCAAAGAGAATCACTCTCGACTCTGTTTGCTTGTTTAAATGAATATCCCCCATACTTGGAGATGAAATTGTCTATTCTCTTTGAGACTTCAACCAGGTTCTTTGAAAAGCGTCTTAAGGAAAACATTAGTTATTTTAATGAGGTTTCATTATAGACTCAAGCCATTAAATCTAAATCCATGTCTGTTAGCTTTGATGTTGTCGACTTTATAAGCTGGTGTTCTCCTAAATGTTTACAAACTGAAGTGTTAACATTGGGACCTAAAATATTGATGACTCATCTTGCACACAACATGATGTAATTATGAGTCTCAAAAACACAGTTTCAAACAGCCCGTTCCTAACATCACAAACAAAAAGTCTGAGATTATACATTATTAGCTGTTTGATACTGAAATCGCGACTTTATATAACAAAATTCTGAGATAAAAAGTCAGAGCGAGATGTAAACTTGCCATTTTAAGAAAAAAAGTCTGAATTGTGAGATAAAAAGTCGCAATTACCTTTTTTATTTTTTATTCTGTGGCAGAAACAAGCTTCCATAGCAGACAGAGTTTGCGATCAGATCATTTTACAGCTAAACTCGCACTAAATGCATTAAACAGCATTAATGTAAAGAAAAGCAGGCTTATTACATTAGAGCAGGCAGTGAGAACAGTGACTCGCAGCCAGTTTTCAGTGAATTATTCATTCCAGTGTCCGTTTAGGTTTAAAACACGAGCTCTGTCATATTCTGTGATTGTTTCTGAAGAGCGCAAGCCCTCATGCATCGCTCTGTGTGAAATACAGATTGAACGGAACCTCATAACATCCCTCCGCTGGATGGACAGATGATGACGTTTCTTTGCCGGATGAAGCAAACCTTTACCAGTCGTACAATAAGCTTGAGAACGATGCGCAAACAAACTGTGAATGTGTCTCAATGCACTGATCGCACATTGTATTGTATTGTATTCACATTGTTTCCACACACATTCAGGTTAATATTTGTATCTGTCATGTGTATGTTGCTGTGTTTAGTCATTCTGAATGGATCCGTCTACTGTAGTAGGCATATAACCCAGTAATGTTGTGTGTGTGTGTGTGTGTGTGTGTGTGTGTGTGTGTGTAGGTGTAGGTGTAGGTGTAGGTGTAGGTGTGTGTGTGTGTGTGTGTGTGTGTGTGTGTGTGTGTGTGTGTTTTGGTGTGCATCAGTTTATGAATTATATGGACTCCTGTTATCATTTTGGTTATTAGGTGTCCTTTTGGAGTCTCCAAGTGTCCTTTTTTGGAAATAACTAAATCTACCTTGAAAAAACCTTGCAGGTTTGTGAGGATCACCCTTCACTTTAAGAGATATAGCAAATTATGACAAAATAAATGCATTAAACAAAACAAATTATGTATGCTTAATTTTGCGATAAGTATGTGATTAATCACGTTTAATAGATCAAAGGGGTGCGAATAATCGCGATTAATTTTTTTAAAATAAATTGACAGCCATAATTCTAATACATCAATTTGTAGACGACCCTGTATAACTCGCTCCTCCTCTTCTTTTTCTGAATCAGTTTCTGGTTCAAACATATATAGCATTAAACAAGATCAATTATGTATGCTTAATTTCACGATAAGTATGTGATTAATCGCGATTAATCGATCAAAAGTGTGCGAATAAACGCAATAAAAAATGTTCAAATATTGACAGCCATAATTCTAATTCATCAACTTGTAGACAATCCTGTATAACTTGCCATTTTGTAGTGTGGTGTTTACTACAGTTGAGCGAGTGGATCAGGTATTCTCAGCTGGTGTGATTGACAGGTGGCGGGGACTAATTTACATATTCATAGAACCGCGTATACTAAATGAAACAAGGGTTTAGAGTTACATTCAAGTTATTTTAAGGCATGAAAAAAAAAATCACAAGATTAAAAAAAAAAAAGTCATTTGGATTGTCAAAGATGAGTTTTAAGGTATAGAATTATTAACTGCAGGTGGACTCTAAAGCTTCATAAGTTATACAGGCTCTTTGATATGTCCCGCCCAAACCTCCTGTTTCATTAAAAGGTGTTACTATAATGCAATTTCTGTGTTTTGTTTCTGTTTGCAGATATTTGGTTTTAGAGCATGTGTCAGGCGGAGAGCTGTTTGACTATCTGGTAAAGAAGGGCAGATTAACACCCAAAGAAGCTCGAAAGTTCTTCAGACAGATCATCTCAGCTCTGGACTTCTGCCACAGTCACTCAATATGGTGAGTGTGACCAGCCATTCCTGAACATGTCGGTCTGTTTTAATGGAAATTATTATAGCTGTGTTGATAATAATTGAAAAAATTTTTTTAGAACATTTGATGTCCAATCTCAATGCATTACACACAAACAAGCTATGAAATTGAACCTTATTAGTGTTTAAATGCTCCAAAGCACATAGAAAACTCAAAATAAAAGCTTATCCAAAACACAAAGCCTCAACAATGCTTCCTAAAAGCCAGTCCAGTCCAGTCTTTCCCACCTTTTTCCCACTTAATAGATTTGAGGCGACCGGCAAGCTCGCGAAAACTCTTCCCTCTTGTGCTCGTTAAATTCATATTCATACCCCGGGGCTTTCGATTATAACCATATCAAGATATCAGACTCAAGCTCTTTTTTCTCTCAAAAGCCATCCGAGGCAAGGCAAAGCGAGGCACGTCGCCTCTCATAGTTTTCTTCTTGATTTATGATCAGAGCCCTCATCCGAACTGCTTTTTTTGGAGGGATCGGATGGTCTGAGGGAGGATTTACCATCATGAATCAAATCATGTGATATTCCCCTTTTTAAAATCATATTGCATGTCCAAATGGTGATTGAATGACCCATTCTATGTGTTTGTGTGTTTTTTATTGTGTGCTGAAAAGAATAACCACATCAATTGAAGACAAAATGGTGTTTTATGACTCAAAAAAGGGGAGAAGAGAAACTGAGAATTCATGAGCTTCTTGATAGTTTTTCACTCATCAGTGGCTTTTGCACTTTTAAACCTGAAACTCTTTATCCAATTGATTACAATTTGTCATCACAATAAAACCACAGCGTAACCAAATTTGCTGACATGTTTCATTTGATGGAATATCTGAAGCTGTTATTTCAGTAAGCTGGTAATTTCGTTTGTTTTTGATAATTGGTCTTGTTTGGTTCACTGAAGCATAAAGTCGGGTTATGAAAATGGGAAAAGGTGAGGGCTTAGCCAGCGATGTATAATGATCATGTTCTTTTACAAACATCATTAGCAGATATTGACTTTTGAACCACATCATCAATTTTAATCGGGCCTTTTGTTTTGCAAATACCTTGTTGCGCTGAAGGAAACCTTGGACAAATAGTATGAAATGGTGATTAATGCTCTTATGCTGCTTTTTAGTGCTTCTATGAAGTTCCCACTCACGATAAATTGATATCATTTTGGCCAAATCCAAATTAACATGTTGGGCAACTATATGTATGGCTTTCTCTGTTTTTCCATCTACTGCTAAAAGGACTTTTTAGTGCTAATGAGAAAAAATGCAGAATGAAGAGCAAAGGATGGCCATTAGGGAAGAAATTTCAGGTTTTATTGCTAAGTTTTATTACTATTCTTCATCAACAGTACATAAAATACCTAAAACTAAATTGTTTTGCAAACAGTCACATTTACAACTTAATTATCAATTAGGTTCTGCTATGATTTTGACTTCTGGCAGTGCCACAGATGCGTTTTCCAAGGGTTATGGTGCCGTTCATGTGCTCTCATATCAACGTATGATTATTCTGACAGCGGTGACTTGAAGGCAAAATCCTTACTTTGAGCTGTTCCTCTGAAACACTGAGAGAAGAAAAACCGACACCTGGATAAATGAGCAAATCCTCTCATTAAACGCGTAAGAGTGTTATCAAGCTGATGTATTTAGAGATAAAAGGGAGGTATTATGGGTAATCAGTGCGGGTCTTTTACACCACACACATACACATTTGCATTTGTGCGCATCCAAATACAGACAAGATGAAAGAATTCCCTCACAACAAAAGACTGCGGTTCAGGGATGCTATCAGATGGAAATAACATGCTACTTTGATACACGGAACTGAATGATAACAGTTTTCTTGTACCATGGTGTTGAATGATACACAATATTGCCAAAAGTTTTGGGATGTCTGCCTTTGCATGCACATTAACTTTAATCATCATCATAGATGTTGTGTGGGAAGGAGGAGGCGGGAACCGGCGAACGTTCAACACACAGTTTAATATAAAATAAACGAATACAAAACGAACGTAAAAAGACAGCAGCCCCTCATGGACGACTGTCACATAATAAAACATAAAAAACACAATATAAGTCCAGACTTGTCCTCTCTCGATCTCCACTGTTGTCGCTCCTCCTTTTTATCTTCCGCTCGTCCGTGAGAGATACGAGACCGATGCGTCGCGCAGGTGTCGCTCATCATTAACCACGACACCGGCCTCGCGCCGTTCTCTCACGTTCCTCTGCCTCGTCCTGCTCGCCACAACATTCTTGATCCATAGGGTTTAATATAGAGTTGGCCCACCCTTTGCAGCTGTAACAGCTTCAACTCTTCTGTGAAGGCTTTCCACAAGGTTTAGGAGTGTGTTTATGGGATTTTTTTTTAAATTAATTCTTCTGCATTTGTGAGGTCTGGCACTGATGTTGGACAAGAAGGCCTGACTCCCAGTCTCCGCTCTAATTCATCCCAAAGCTGTTCTATCGGGTTGAGGTCAGGACTCTGTGCAGGCCAGTCAAGTTCCTCCACACCAAACTCGCTCATCCATGTCTTTATGGACCTTGCTTTGTGCACTGGTGCGCAGTCATGTTGGAACAGGAACATCCCCAAACTGTTCCAACAAAGTTGGGAGCATGAAATTGTTCAAAATGTCTTGGTATGCTGAAGCATTAAGAGTTCCTTTCACTGGAACTAAGGGGCCAAGACCCACCCCTGAAAAACAACCCCACACCATAATCCCCCCTCCACCAAACTTTACTCTTGGCACAATGCATTCAGGCAAATCCCGTTCTCCTGGCGACCGTCAAACCCAGACTCGTCCATCGGATTGCCAGACAGAGAAGCGTGATTCGTCACTCCAGAGAACACGTCTCCACTGCTCTAGAGTCCAGTGCCGGTGGCTTTACACCACAGCATCCGACGCTTTGCATTGCACTTGTCGATGTAAGGCTTGGATGCAACTGTTCGGCCATGGAAACCCATTCCATGAAGCTCTACGCACTGTTCTTGAGCTAATCTGAAGGCCACACAAAGTTTGGAGGTCTGTAGCTATTGAGTTGGTGACTTCTGCGCACTGTGCGCCTCATCATGCGCTGACCCTGCACTGTGAACGTGGCCTACCACTTCGTGGCTGAGTTGCTGTTATTCCCAATTGCTTCCACTTTGTTATAATACCACTAACAGTTGACCGTGGAATATTTAGTAGTGAGGAAATTTCACAAATGGACCTATCCTGGTTCCACGCTTGAATTCATTGAGCTCCTGAGAGAGACCCATTCTTTCACAAATGTTTGTAGAAGCGTCTGCATGCCTAGGTGCCATTGCAAGTGATTGAACATCTGAATTCAATGATTTGGAGAGGTGTCTTAATACTTTAGGCCAGTGTTCTTCAACCCTGCTCCTGAAGGACCCCCAACAATGCACGTTTTCTTCGTCTCCCTAATCAAACACACCTGATTCAGTTCATCAGCTCATTATCACATGGGTTAATGAGCTGATGAGTTGAATCAGGTGTGTTTGATTAGGGAGACAAAGAAAACGTGCAGTGTTGGGGGTCCTTTAGGAGCAGGGTTGAAGAACACTGCTTTAGGCAATATAGTGTATCTTAAAGGATAAAGTCTTAAGGTAGCCTAAATGATAAAGTAATCTCCAAGATCAATAATAAACCTCTCTGTTTACACATGGTAATAAGATGCGTTTTTGGTCGATTGGATCACAAGTTGGACGACGTTAAATACAGGTGTGAATGGGGGCTAAAACGTTTTGGGCTTGTCTACTTTGGACCACTTACAGAGGTAGTCGAAAACACATTCGACCCGATTGCTTTCGTAGTGTAAACGCTCATGTGGTTGAATGTGTTCAAACAGCCTTTAAAAGACGCCTACTCTCAGGCCAAAACGCAACTTGATGCCAGGTGTAAACAGGACCTTAGTGTGTCTCCTGAGCCCAACGGACTCAGTGTCTTGCTGTCTCTCGTCCGTGTATCATTTCTCAGAGCTGCAGGCCTCACGCAGAGCAGCAGTAGGGGCAGTATGCTACAAAAGGGATGAGAAATGTCCCTGCCATACTGTCACACTTCCCTGGCTGTTTGCTTACTTCATATGTGACTGAGAGACGCCTGTTCCCTCTGATCTCATGCTGGGACAGTCAGCAGGGGATGATGAGAGAATTACCTACCCGATATTCTCTTTTTCCACTGCCGTCCTTTCCCATTTCAGTATTCGTCCCGCTCTTGCGATTTGTCTGGGAAGCTTTTTGTCTTTTATGCTTGTCCGTCGTCTGTCTTTTCGCTGTCTTTCTCTTTGCCTACACCTATAACTTGCATATAAATTCCAAAACCTGCTTAGACAGCTTTTTAAGGCATCATAGGGGTGTATGACAGCTGTTTCAAAAGGCAGACAGCATAATTATACTTAAGTATGTGCATTAATTATGCTAATTAAACATATTATGCATAATTACAATGATCTGCATCTCCATTTTCACCTTTTAGGGTTAACTGATACTTTAAGGTGATCCAAATATGAATTGTGCAACATAAGCACATTGGAAAAACGTGCCTGTTTTATGCAAAACTCCCAAAAAAAACACATACAATATACAATTTGCTGCAGTTTCCAACTCAAATGAACACTAATGGCAGTAAAGCACCATTTTTTGTAAACAGGGCCTAAAATGAACACTCGCCAAGCGCCAAATGCAGTAAAAATCTGCTTTGGCGAGTAACTGCTGTAATTTTGACGGTGTCAGTCGCCAGTTGGCCGGTTACATTTTTATAATTCAAACAATGCAATGTTGTGAAAACATCATCACGAATGTGTAAGCCTTGCCTGTTTAAATATTCAAGCACAAGACAAACCAAAAGGGAGCTCAATTCATTACTCACCAGAAATCCGCGTCTCAGACAGCGCGCCAATACTAAATTGAGCTCTCTTTCACATCATCTTGCATTTGAACGGACAAATTCACGCAAAATGATGTAAAAAAAATGCCTGTCTCAGCAAGTATCCTAGTAAACTTAGTCGGTTATGTCTTAAGTGAATGTAAACAGTTCAGAAATAAAATGCATTTGTACCAGTATATTGGATCCATGCTGTAGGTCTTAAAGTGACAGCAGCCTAATATATCTGGTGCTGTCTGCATTTTTAATGTTTATAAAACTTTGTTGTAAACAAAGTAAAAAAGTCACTTTCTGCTCTTGACTGAATAACTTTTGGAACTTTAATAAGGATTAATGTGTTTAATTTTCATTTTAATTATACAGTGAAGACTAATCAGACTATATTTACATTTATAGCCAGGGATGTAGTGGAGGCTAAACGCACGTAAACGCTGTTTACGCACCTCCCAAAATTTGTAAATAGCGTTTGCCCACCTCCAAAGTGCGTTTATCCACCTCTACATTGCGTTTATCCACCTCTAAATTTCACATTATTTGAGCGGACTTTGCTTTCCCAGTGCGTGATTGCCGATCGGCACGATTCGAGCATTTGGGCCGTTAACTACAGAGTAGAACGCGCAGCGCGCAAACACGGAGCAGCAGAGAGCGCAGCCCGCGACACACACACACACGGAACAAAGAGAACGGCGCACATACGTAGCAGAAAACACACGCTCGTGAAGTTACTAAACAAGCTGCGCGAGAATGAAACTTGATCGCAGCCGCAACAGGAAATCATTAAAACGATGCAAAAAAAGCGATTTTTTTTTTTTTTATATATTTATAAGTTTATATTTTTATTCATTACAGGCAGCTGGTTTAATGTAGGGAGCATGTCAAAACCCAACTGTACAAGAGATTCATAGGGAATCAAGCCTGCACCAGGTTAAAGACTTTCCCTCTACAGGGAAACACTGATCCACATTTTTCTGATAGACCAAACAACTAATCAATTAATCGAGGAAATATTCAACAGATTAATCAACTATGAAAATAATCCCAAATCCCTAAACATTATGCACAAGTGCATTGCATTGAAAGCCCTGGATATAAGCCTCCCTCTCGATCTCTCTTAAATATTTTTGTTTTCTCTGTTTTGTCATTTAGTAAACTTTATAGATTTCAACACTGTAAAAAATTTGCTGTAGTTATGCAGCTGTTTGCCAGTAACTTACTGTAGATTTAAATTTATGTTATTTACTGGCAACAGTTTGTTCAAAGTTAAATGAACATTAAACATTAACAAGTCTTTGTCTTTACAGAATAAAATTATAAAATAACAATCTAATGCAAAGCATTCTGGGAACCAGAAATCTTCATCAACCTTTTTCTGTTTTTTTCCTTCAGATTTTGGTTCCCAGAATGCTTTGCATGAGGCTGTTATTTTAGTTTTATTCTGTAAAGATAAAGACTTGTTAATGTTTAATGTTCATTTAATTTTGAACAAATTGTTGCCAGTAAATAACATCCATTTAAATCTACAGTAAGTTACTGGCAAGTAGCTGCCAGTAATACTGTAATTTCTACAGATTTTTCTAACAGTGAACCATATTATTCCTTTTTGAGTCTCTTTAACAAGAACTTAGATTAATGTATGAATTGAATAGTGATTGTGTGACCTATGATGAGGGAACAACCAGTGATACCCTTGGTAGTACCATCAAATAATAGCGATGTCATCAGGATACACATATACCGGTAGGCAGTGGCCCACCTTACCGGGTGACCACGTCGTGGTCCACCAAAATGTATAGTTTACCCACCTCTTTTTTTACCACTACACCACTGTTTATAGCCTATTAATTAGGCTGGTAATTTTAGCTGTGATATCAAAATTGCAAAAGAGAACTGTGAATTCTGACTGATATCTAAACTTTTGGTGTCATAACTGCCTGTTTTTGCAAAAACAGTTTCATCGACAGTAAAAAAATATTTATAGCCGGTATTTTTCTTTTAAGTCACCAGCCATTGGCAGTTGTGGCAAAAAAGTTGTGTAAGGCCCTGTTTGTAAACCAATACATTTGGACATTTGCATCACATAACCAATTCCATATGTACAGTGTGGCTTTTCTGACAATAAACTTGTTCGGTAGCTCATCTGGAACAGCATCGCACTTGTGATGTGGAGCGCTTGTGTATGAGTCTTGTGAAACACGATAAAAGAGCTTATGGTTGCTTCAGCAAATGCACTTTCGTTTGCGTACTCACATTTGTTTTTGATAACACTATCAGTTTTGAAGTGTTGTGCTATGTTCAACAACCACCAAGGTAATATAACATTCCCAGATTCACATTAATCTGTTTCAGATAAAACTGAATAAGCTTCTAGCGCCACTCACTATGTATCTTACTTTGACAAAAAGTGTCACAAAACATGCAAGAAGCCAAGAAAAGCTGATTTCAAAATCAAGCTTTTAATGATATTTATATGTCTCAGTGGTGTTTTTAATACGCTTTAAGACAAACCATGAGCAAATTCATAAGTCAACAACATTGCTGAGTATTTCCTCCTCAAGTCTCAAAAAACGTGGTTTGAAATCGCTGGTGTTTCTGACGTCACAAACTACCTTGTAACCAATCAGATCAACCTGTGATCGTCAACAAGTGGATCTCTGAGCTGGTGCGAGTGAGTGGAGGCGGGGCTCATTTGCATATTCACAGAACCATGTATAATAAATAAGGCAAGGGTGTAGAGTAGAGTTACATTCAAGCTATTTTAAGGAAAAAAACGTGTAAATATGTAATTTCGATGATCAAAGATGAGTTTTAAGGGCTAAAATGATTTGAATACAGGGGGACTTTAAAACTAAAACATAGCAATAGAAATTAGTTTAATCTACTTTTAAAAATAACTTTTATGGATTTGTTATATTATATTTCACACTTAGCGTCGTTCAATGAAATTTCGCGAGAGTCATTTTTAAATAGGAATCCGCAGTCGTGAGTTTCACGTGATGGTGAAAAAGTTCATTTCAATGGACATTTTTTGCCCACTAAATGTTACTAATGCGACCGAACCTTATCATGTGTTGTTAGCGTAGCAACATGCTAACATCAAACCATTGGAATCAATTGAGTCGAGGGCTATTAAGTGGTCTGTAAAGTTGCTGCCTTCCAAATCACTCACTTAATAAGGTTACAGTTTTCGAACAGAGCTCATGTTATACTGTTGAGCATCCACATGTTTTTATATATATATATATTTTATTGTGATGGACAGACTGACTTGGCTATTTGAATCATGAGCGTTGTTCTTTAGATGTTTTAATAGCTGAAGGCCAAATGATCATTCCACATCTTTCTGTCCACCCACGAGATCATCTTTCTGGAGCTTCTAGACATGAATATTGTTCCAAATATAGCTACTAATAGAGTCCGTGTATGACAACGCCTGTCAGACAGAGCGTACGTAAATACACCTAGCTGTCTAGCTGAAAGGAATAACTCTCCCAACCCATTTTTACTGATATTTGACTATATTGACTCACTTGACACCCACCTGCTCCAGAAATAACAGCCAGATATAAAGATCAGAGCAGTAGCACCGCCTTCCACCCCTCGGCGATAATAAGAGTCAAGGAGATCATTTAAGAAATCTGAAATCAGCACAAATGCACTTTCTGTGCTTCTTTATTTGACTCTCTGAGTGCACTACTGTGTTATAAGGTTTTTATGTGCCACTAGAGAACGTTTTGGATGAGATCTTGGCTTTTGTAATGGGGTTACCACTGTGCTCGATCCCACTGTGATATCCCAAGTTGTCAATTCAGGGAGCCTAACGCTTTGTGTGGAAAACAGTCACTGGTAGTAGATGATAATCATCATGTTTGGCTTTTGGTGTAAAAATATGATCACTTTTGTATTGCTGTCAAAACGTGAAGCAAATAACATGTATTTTTGAGTTAAACGGAAAAAATAGTACTGGATTTGATTGTATCCTTTGGGAATTGATTAAGGCATTCCATTTGTTTGCAGTTAACTGTTGATGATTACACTATTGGCACTTGTTGGTTAAAACGTATATTTCAATATTTCACACTTGATACAAATGCATAATGTCACATGAGGGCTGTCAAATTTTGTGGTATACCACTGGATGGAACAAATTGCATTTAGTTTTCATGACGACAGTATGGGGTGATAAATTGTGCACAATAATAGTAAATAATAATAAGTGCATTAAGAAAGTAAATTGGCCAACATCAGATATCCAGCATGCAGAAAATCTGAAGCACTTAATATGTAGACATACATGTTTTGTAATTAAACACTCTCATAATTAGACCGCTGTGAACAGCATGCGAGTAAGATTGCTGATGTACTACGCATGTGCCTCCCGCTGCTCTTTACATTACAATAATGTAAAGCTTGTTCGAGTGCTAATTGAGCCTTTAAAATATGGTGGAAATTAAAGCAAAAAATGCTACAACGGGAGTTCTGGTACAGAATAATCTCTGATGCCAATGATACAGTTCCTTTTAGACTTTTATTTATTTATAAATGAGTTCATTCATTTTATAAACTCACTCACTCTCACTCTCTCTCTCTCTCTCACTCACTCCATCACTCTCTCTCACTCACTCACTCACTCACTCACTCACTCACTCACTCACTCACTCACTCACTCACTCACTCTCTCTCTCTCTCTCTCTCTCTCTCTCTCTCTCTCTCTCTCTCTCTCTCTCTCTCTCTCTCTCTCTCTCTCTCTCTCTCTCTCACTCTCTCACTCACTCACTCACTCACTCACTCCATCACTCACTCACTCTCACTCACTCCATCACTCACTCACTCACTCACTCACTCACTCACTCACTCACTCACTCACTCACTCACTCACTCACTCACTCACTCTCACTCACTCGCTCCCTTACTCACTCACTCAGTCACTCTCACTCTCTCTCTCACTCCCTTACTCACTCAGTCACACTCACTCACTCACTCACTCACTCACTCGCTCGCTCCCTTACTCACTCTCTCACTCCCTCACTCACTCACTCACTCACTCCATCACTCCATCACTCCATCTCTCACTCACTCACTCACTCACTCACTCACTCACTCACTCACTCACTCACTCAGTCACTCTCACTCACTCACTCTCACTCACTCACTCACTCACTCACTCACTCACTCACTCTCACTCACTCACTCACTCACTCGCTCGCTCACTCACTCACTCACTCACTCGCTCACTCGCTCACTCCCTTACTCACTCACTCAGTCACTCTCACTCACTCACTCACTCACTCACTCACTCACTCACTCCATCACTCCCTCACTTACTCACTCCCTCCATCACTCCATCACTCCCTCACTCACTCCATCACTCGCTCGCTCACTCACTCACTCATTGTCTTATTGAATATGACAGCCTGGAGAAGACCGGTCGGGAGCAGGATTGGGTGGATTCAGGGAAATTACAGAAGTTGAGCTCAAACTAATCATTGATGTTTCTTAATTGATGTTGAGCACCAAAACACAGCTTGTTGGAGCTGACACACAACACACCAGCCCAGTAATCTGTAAGCATGCAGATGCTAAACAGATACAGTTTATTAGGTTTTTATAGGAAGGAATATTTCAGCCACAACTGCCGTTTTGACGGCCACCATAAAAAAAACATATTAAGCAACATTTAAATGCAGATCTCTATCACCAAACAACACAACGACGTGTGCGTAACATTTTTAAACTATCACTGGGCCAATAAATATGCAATTTAAGATCTCACAGCAGACTGGGGAAACATTTGGTGCCTCTGCGCCCTCAGTGGCCGAAACCAACACCATACTATCAAAAGCATCATGGGATGTTTTATTACCACAACCAAACTAACACGTTTCTCCATTAACCTCTAGACCAGAGGGGTGGAAATTAACCTCACAGCTGTTCGATTAGGAAAATATATAGTCAGTCGCTGATCATATCAACAAACCGTTTCTGTTCAGGAGAGATTACGGCGTCTGGGTCACGTTAATGTGTCAGGAAGAGACTTTAAAGAGTGTTACTGATGTTACCGGTGTGACGGCTAATAAACCTCACCTCTGCAATTTGTCCCATGAACATCGTTGAGATATAAATCTTTTCATATTCAGTTTTATTAGCCCAAATGGGATTCAGGTTCATAAATGTGTTTGTGTGTGTTTTTATTTTTATTTTTTATGTTCACTTTGAGTGTCACTGTCACTTTAAATTTCCATCAAATAACAAACAAACACTACAAATAACAAATGGTTATGACAAAAATTAAATCAGAAAAACAGACAAAAAATCCTACAACTGTAATCACATAAATTTGTCATACTGCAATGCATATTCTAATATAAAACAGTTTTTTCAGACAACTTTAGGCTATTTGAAACAACATTTGAAGAGAATATCATTGTTTTAACATTTTTATATCTATTACTGTATATTGATTCAAAGTAATTCACATTTTTATCTGTGACTCATAAGCCCGTAAAATGAAATCTTTACCTGCGATATTCTCTGGACCTCAGAGCAACCAAAATCTGTACTCTGTCAAAGTAAAAAAGTACTAATGGAAATAATTACTCAAGTTGTAGTAAAAGTAACAATGTTAAACATTTATTGAGTAAGAGCAGAAAAGTATCCAATGAAAAGACTTGTGAGTACTAGTTACTTCGGATCTGATTCAGAACAAGAAAGATGATGATGAAGTCAATGAAATATTACAATAGTTGTAACTAAGTCATTTTATTTTGTAATTAGAAATGCGCTTGAGTAAAAGTGAAAGTACACCCACCTCTAAATATACATACTGTATTCTCCAAAAATGTACTTAAGTAAATGTCATGGGAGTAAATATAGCGTGTTACTACCCACCTCTGGTGGACCTGGATTCAAATTTTCTAAAAGTTAATCTGAGCTGAGAATATTACACTATTATTAGTAGATTTATGAAAGTGTTTTGAAATTAGCCATAGTTTCACTATTTTTTCTTTTCTTCTTTTAATCATTTACAACTCTTTAAAATGCATCTCAATCTACCTAGAGTTTTATTTTATGGAATCTATATCTATCTATCTATCTATCTATCTATCTATCTATCTATCTATCTATCTATCTATCTATCTATCTATCTATCTATCTATCTATCTATCTATCTATCTATCTATCTATCTATCTATCTATCTATCTATCTATCTATCTATCTATCTATCTATCTATCTATCTATATTTATTTATGAATTTATTTTTATTTTTTTGCTTTGGTTTTTTTTTTTTTTTTGGCACACATTATAGCCTGTTTTATTTTTTGTTTTGATTTGTTCACATTGTAGCCTTTTTTGTTTTGTTTTGTTTTGTTTTGTTTTGTTTTGTTTTGTTCACATTGTAGCCTGGCCTGGCCTGGCCTCTTTTGTTTTGTTTTGTTTTGTTTTGTTTTGTTTTGTTTTGTTTTGTTTTGTTTTGTTTTTTGTTTTGTTCACATTGTAGCCTGGCATGTTTTGTTTTGTCCACAATACTTTTGTTTCTTATGCACCAAAACTTGGAAACTGTCATCTTGCGTCACACAGTAAAAAGTGGGGCAACAAATGAATTAAGAGAAAGTTTTAATTCATTAAGACAGTTGGAAGAAGCTCGTTCATGTCAGCCCATGGTCAGATGAGCTTAACGTCAGACACTGAGACAGCGGGCATCTGTCATCTCCTCCCACAGGGTCTCGTAGAGTAGCAGTGCTGGAAGAAAGAGAAGAAACAGGGATCATTGAAAAGTGATATTGAAAGTGAAAGTGACAACTCGGAAGTTGTTCTCTGCATTTAACCCATCCAAGTGAGAGCACACACATTAGGAGTAGTAAGTAGTGAACACACACACTGGAAACTGTGACACATCATTCGCTGTGGCGCCCGGGGAGTGATTGGGAGTTAGATGCCTTTCTCCTGCCAGTATTGAGAATCGAACCCGCAACGTTCGGGTTACCAGTCCGACTCTCTAAGCATTAGGCCACAACTGCCCCACAACCACTGATACAAGGCCTGAGAGAAATCATCGTGTCATGCCACAGTTTCCACATGTCATTTGAATATCTCTTTGTCTTGTCTCGGGAACAGTCACAGGGACCTGAAGCCGGAGAACCTGTTGCTGGACGAGAAGAATAACATCAGGATAGCAGACTTCGGGATGGCGTCTCTGCAGGTGGGGGACAGTCTGCTGGAAACCAGCTGTGGGTGAGTGAACATGAGCATTATTATAACACTTATTATGATGAGGACAAGCCCTGTGTTCAGCTCAGGCCGTGTAGGACGTCAGTCATTCTCCTCTTACCTCCTTGAGCTAAGCTTTAGTCACACTAAATATATGTGTAAGGAATAGCACGTCCTCCATAGTTGCTTAACCCTGTAAAGGCTACTGTATCATATTTGATACGCACAATTCTAAGACCTCTAAATTAGTATAATTTTAAAAGTACTGATTTTAATAAAGTAAGAAAAACTTTTATATCATTATTAATATTCTAAGATGAACACTTATGGCAACTTATGTTTACTTGTTTATCCATAAATGGTTTTTTTTATTAGGAAAATCATGTTAAAATGTGAGTATCAAATATGATGCATCAGGCTTTTGAGGAATGTTAATTTGTACATCTGTTTTGCCCCCACAAAACAAGTTACAAAGCTTTGATCATAAAACCAAACATCTTACTAAGAAATAATATTCTGAGATATAGAGTGACAACTGATATTTATATGCACTTTATGTAAGTAGGCTGTTATACAGTTTTATTACATGGCTTGGTTGAATTCTAATGTAGAATGCGGTCTGTTATTAAAATATCAGCAACTGCACCAAATTGCATATTTTCCATCATCAAAATCAGTTTTTTTCAATGGTGAAATGAAACATTACATTAGTTTAAAGACTGATAATTAAGTATAGTGGAGACTTAAATGGTTCGAATTAATTTAGCACAATACAATAGTGTTTTGGCGGAAAAATAAATATGTGTTATTTTAAGAAAAGATATTTAAGTGAAACGAATAGTGCCACAATTTTTTTTTTTTTTGTGGACTCACTGCGCTTATAACGTCACGGACTGCCGTCGGTCAATAATTTGGCATGTTTTACTTCTGTACCTTTAAGCAGGCGTGTTCCGGCACAAACGTTCCCTGGTGCTATTCTAAACGTTGCAGGTTTAGAAAACAATTCCGCGTTGCGCATGTTATTCATATGCTTTACGGGCGCATGCTTGGCCATAATCAATGTAGCGTGTGCACAACGCACATGTACTTTGATTCTCTCATCTACACACAGACGCAGCAGTTCTCATTTTTAGAAAACCATACATTATTACAAGGAAAAATATTAACACACGAGGGAAATCATTGTGGTGTCCTTGAAGATGTGAAAAAATAGGCATAAATCTAGCTTACACATTTACCCAAATTATCATACGCCTGTTTAACCGAAGCTAATTTGGGTGGGTTTCTCCATCCCCATACAACGTCACTTCTCTGTCTTTTACGGCCCTGACGAGAACGTCGGTCTCCTCGGCTGTGAACCGCTCCTGGCGTGCGCCTGGCAAATCCGCCGTTATAATAGCAAGCCGCCATGGAACAAGCACGCCTGCTCTTAAAGGGAATGTGAGATGTCGCTCTGATTGGTTTATTTCACGTTACGCCCAAACCACACCTATGAATAATGAAGCTACTTCAGACCAAGCCATTTTAGATTTGCGTCGGGTGCAAGAGTCATTTATCCCGCCGGTATAATAGCAACAGCGCCCAAGACCCGCCCACAAAGTTACTTGCGTTTCGCGCTTGATACTTGCGTTTCAGATCGTTAAAATAGGGCCCATCCTGTTTTTCATCATTATAAATGTACAACTTTAGCTCATAAAAATGTCACAATCTGCAAAATTAATTAATCTAGGCTAGTTTATGTAAAATATGATTTCTTGTTGTGAATTTTTGGGGCCGTTGATTTTACACAACAGTGGCGTTTTTGGGGGCCTGAAAGCACAAACTTTTAAAAATGGGTTTCAAAGTGCAAGTTTTTGAAAGCGATACGTTATCGTCTCCATGTAAACTACAAAAACTTGAATTTGTGAAAACGGTGACCTCATGCGCATGTATATTACATGTTCAGTCTAATGGCCTGGCTGCAGAATTCAGCGCTTTTAGTCGTTTTCACGGATCCGTGCGAACAGGGATCGCTTTGACAATGTTGACATTTTTAGTACATCATTGTTGAATAAATGTACCCTCAGATTTGCCCAAACGTATCATTGTTCGCTGCCTTCAGCTGCTTGTCAGTCACACAGTGTCCACACAGATCTCTGGGACTCAAACATCATGAGAGAGAGAGAGAGAGAGAGAGAGAAAGAGAGGTCATTCTTCCTTTGCTCATCGGTGACTCTAGACATGCTCACTCAGGAGTAAAGCATTACCTTGAATCACACACTTCACCACAGTGACTCACCATGATCTTAACTGGAAATTATGGAAGACTAGAAGTACAACTTCAAAAATGTATCAATTATTAATTCAAAAATAGGTAATAAAACAAATAGATCAAAAGCGTTCACTATCTTTCAAAAGTTTGGGGCTGGTTAGATTCTCACAAGGCTGCAGATATGTGATCAAAAATACAGAAAAAGCAGCAATATTGTGAAATATTATTACCATTTAAAATAATTGTGTATTACTCCAGTCTTCAGTCACATGATCCTTCAGAAATCATTCTAATATGCTGATTTGCTGCTCAAGAAACTTTTTTGATTATTATCAATGATGAAAACAGTTGTCCTGCTTAACAAGTTTGTGGAAATTCTTTGATGAATATTTTCAGGATCCTGTGATGACTTGAAAGCAGGATTATTATGAACTAAAACTAAAACCATTAAACAAATCTATTACTTAAAGTAAAATAATCTGCATTTAAATGTTTTTAAAAAGTATTCTTATTTTATTACATTTAGTTGCCAAGGCACTTTAGTTTAATTTGATGTATTAAAATAACTCTAAACCAAAACTGAAAAAAAAAAAACGAATGAAAAGATAAAACAACAAAATTACTATTTTTTTAACTAAACATAAAATGTTAATTTTAAAATATTAAATGTAAAACTATAATAGTATCTCAATGACACTAAAATCATGTTGATAGAAAGTTAAAAATATAACTTATTTGAAATAAAACCAAATGTAACCTTGTTAATACTTAATAATTTCACTTTTGAACAATTGAATGCAATTGCTAAATAAATTAATAATTCGTCCACTTGCCAGTTGAGATTAAAAAATGTCAGTGTACCAATGTGGAATCAGCCAATGAACTCTCAGCTGAGTTTCATGACACGCCCCCTCTGACATCATAAGTGTGATCATCTGTCATGAAAACCCAGTGCTTTCTTTTCCTCCGTTGTTCGGTCGAGGCCTGGTGTGAAGAGATAGGAGCCCGACTCATTTACTGCCCTTTATTTCTTTCTTAATGTAATCATTTCTCCTTTCAAAAAGCGACTCTGCCCCCCACACATGCCATAAACCTTTAGCCTTTTGTCAGTTGATTAATTTTGCCATGCTTGCCCGACCTTTAGGATTACCCTCAGACGTGGCCATAGATTAAAGCCCAACGCAATAAAATCAGCACGCTCGTTCCCGTACATGAGTCGCCTCATGTTATATACGATCACAGCTCTGCAGAGGTCAAGCGGGACCGTCCTGTACCGTCCCGAACACATCAGGTCAGGATACAGGACAGGGAGTCACAGAAGCCTCCCAGCGCCCTGACTCAACATCGGCTATCAGAGCGAATCTGTTCGGGTCCCATCATCCTAAAAATGATCTGCAAAGCGGCTTTGTGTTGATTCTGGGCCGGATGTCCTTGACGTTTCCAGTGACCCCGAAACTATTTTAACCCCATCACACCAATGAATGCCTTTTTATCCAATCCGGCATCAGATAACACAAGCATTGATTCTGAGCTTCATGGATGCCTTCCGCTGGTGTTTACGGTGTTTATTTTTGTATCCCTATTACCATGCACCATTTTGGCTTAATGATCATTGTACATTACAGCAAAAAAAAAAGACAGATTTGAACCCATATGTCTGATGGTTTGTACACCCACATCAGTTATGAGGCATCTAATATCTGCTGTCATTGAGGAGTTTTGCAGGAACGAGAGGGGAAATGAGCTCTAGCAAACAGCTTGGAGTGGATAAATGATCCGGCACACGTTCTGCAGGGTTCCTCCATAAACTCATCCGTTAATGGGTCTATTTTTAGCTCTAATTTGCCTTCCTCATCAACATAAACAATGAAAGCGTTTTACGGCCTTAAAACATCCGATTCGTTTTGATCTCTCAGATGTAACGCACCTGCTTTACATGAAAACAACCAAAATGCTGTGGTTATGCCATCGGAATCATAATAATCAAGCAGGCCGGTCTAGGCTAATGTGTTGAAGGCAATAAGTTTGGAGTAAAAATGCAGTCTGTTTTGATGTGTGCTGAACATCTTCAGCAATGTTTTATGAAAACATAATGGCAGCTTGTTGTTTGGACCGTACTTTAAAAAAAAGATGGACGGCACATCTTTCCACTGTAAAGATGAATCAACCCATTATGCTGGGTTAAATAAACAACCCAATTTAGTGGGTAAAATTAACCCAACATGTGTTAATTTTAATTGGGTAACCCAAATTGGGTTAAAAACGAAGCCAAAATATCCCAGAAATGGTCGTTGGCGATTACGTGAGGTGGAGACACGGTATCAAGGCCCCGCCCACACTCCTAATCCCGAAGACTCATTCGCAGTCACAGCTGTCAATCATCACGTGACACTCTAAAAAACACTGGGTTAAAAACAACCCTATTTGGGTTACCCAATTAAAATGAACACATGTTGGGTTAATTTTACCCAGCAAATTGGGTTGTTTATTTAACCCAGCATAATGGGTTGATTCATTTTTACTATAGTACTAGCTTTTTTATTATTATTTTACTTCATACATTAATTAATGTTGACGAATTAACTTAAATCCTCTAAAATGTAAAAAAAATGACACAACCACTGGTTTGCTTGATAATTCCTTTTTTAAATCCTATTTTACAGTATAGCATATTTTATATAGATTTGAATACATATTGCATACATTTAAGCTCGTTTAACAAATATTAGAAGTGAAAATTAAGAAGTACTTCAAGTGTAATGGACCGTAACGGGGCTGGATCTCGTGCCGGAGCTTGTGACATGTTTTAACTTTAGACTGCCACCCTGCGTTTCACTCGTAGCCGAAATATGACTGACTCAATAACCTGTCCATAAACAATCAGTGTGCAGTTCTGAGAACATATTTGAACTTTTTAAGAATTTATATTCTGTATCTTTTTTTGAATAGAATCATAACATTTTATGCAATTTGCAAGGCACCAGGCGTTTCCATCACGATATACCAATTAAACGATATATAGAATAATAATGAATTTATAGATACAAAAAATGTACACAAACCTGTATTTTACCGAAGACAAACACCCATTTGACGGAGCTGCACTCCTCTCTACTGAAGAGGGCGCAAAAAGCCTACAGTAAATTACTCAACCCCTGGGTTGTTACGTCTGATCCAGGAGCTGGGTAACACAAAAACTACCCAAACACTGGGTTGTTACGTCTGATCCAGGATCTGGGTTACACAAAAACTACCCAAACATTGGGTCGTTACGTCTGACCCAGGTGCTGGGTAAAACAAAAACTACTCAAACACTGGGTTGTTACGTCTGACCCAGGAGCTGGGTTACAGCAAAACTACCCAAACATTGGGTTGTTACGTCCGACCCAGGAGCTGGGCTACACCAAAACTACCCAAACACTGGGTTGTTACGTCTGATCTAGGATCTGAGTTACACAAAAACTACCCAAACATTGGGTCGTTATGTCTGACCCAGGTGCTGGGTAAAACAAAAACTACTCAAACAATGGGTTGTTACGTCCAACCCAGGAGCTGGGTTACAGCAAAACTACCCAAACATTGGGCTGTTACACCTGACCCAGGATCTTGGTTACACAAAAACTACCCAAACATTGGGTTGTTACGTCTGATCCAGGAGCTGGGTAACACAAAATCTACCCAAACACTGAAATAATAACCAAATATGTTTACCCAAAAAGCTCAACCCAGGATTTGGGTAGAAAAAATACCCCAATATTTTTTAGGGTTTTTTAGGGTTATTTGTACACCCTGTTTATATAGCATCAAATAACTACCTAAAATGACTGAAACCATCTTTAAAAAAATAAAAAGAATTAAGTGTAATTGGATTTTTCTTAGTTTGGTTCGAGTCCCGTATTTTGAGTTGTCCTCCCGATCTGCTCTTGTTAAAGTCTCACTGAAGTCGTCACCTTTATTTATATAGCGCTTTTTACAATACAGATTGTATCAAAGCAGCTTCACAGTGATAACATGAAAATAATACAACAAAGCTTGTTTCTAGAAGAAAATTGCGTCATAGTCCACCCTAAGTAAGGCAGCAGATCAATAATATTGTTGAATATTAAATGTCCCCAACTAAGCAAGCCAAAAGCCAAGGCAACAGTGTCAAGGAACCAAAACTCCATCAGTGACAGAATGGAGAAAAAACCTTGGGAGAAACCAGGCTCAGTCGGGGCCAGTTCTCCTCTGGCCAATGAGTGTTCATATCATTATCAATCATAAGTGTATGATTATGATCCAGGCAGCATTACAGATCAGAAGTCAGATTGGATCAGAACATTCAGAATATTTATCCAGTTCCATCTGGTTGGAGGTCGTGTCATCACGCCGGTATGGAGATGAGTTTATTGAGGATCAGTGCCGATGGCTGTCGTGTCGATGAGGCCTTCACAGGGCTGAAGTGCCTTGGAACGCGCAGCTTTGTTTGATGCGTCGGCGTAATTTCCACTGAAACAGGAAGTTAAGGCGGGACATATTGAATGGCTCCTCCCCCATTTTCAAACAGCCAATAGCGTTTAGTTTACCTCACAGACTGTGCGAATCCGAGCGCTGATGATACGTTGGATTCAATAGTAGAGGTGTGAATAAATTCTAGACATTTCATTCTTAACCAACGTACAGTTGGAAAACGGAATAAAACTCGAGCGTTTGAGCAACCGAACACACATCTCCAACCCATACTGATCCTGACGTATCAACGGTCACTTTAGCCAGGTGGTGTTTATAGCGTAGGGGGCGGAGCTTTAGATTCTAGAGAGCATTTGATTGGACAGAAGATGTGATGAGAAGCTGAAGTCTGCGTGATGTCATAAAAATCTGTGATCCATTTTAGCGGAAGTGAGAGACTGTAAGTTATGAATGCTTGTATCTCCTAAATGCGAATTCTGTCATTGTTTTGGAACAAACCAGCTTATTCATAACCTTAAGGCTTACATATTCATACTAAAAGCTAAAAAACGTACATTTAGATTTCAGGGAGCCTTTAAGCCCGAACGGCAGCTTTATAGTTGACGTTTGCAGTGTTTCTGTATGCAGCTGGAGTTCTTCAAGTCCAACACGTTTAGCTCTCACTAACTGGATCCACATTTGCATAGATGCGCGCTTGTAAAGGTTTTTTGAGGGATCATGGGAGATGTTTGCAGCTTACTGAGAAACTCTCCCAATAATATGATTAACTCTGAACGTGCCTGTTTATCTCTGAAAAAGAAAACGCGGGAAGAGTCTCAAGCGTGGATGCACAACACTGCTGTAGAATAGGATTTGTCAGGAAAGATTAATGGAGACAGGATGTCAGCTGGTGTAACAGGATGTGATGTCAACATTTTGTGACCCTAATTACTCTGAGAAGATGTTCTCTTCTTCTTTAGTGTGTCTTTGTGTCCCTCCAACCTCATCTTGATATTAATCATTCTAAGCAAACAGTGTTAGACGTCACGGATCAGTGCCACTAAAAAACTCCTAGTGCTTTTGCTTCTGGGTGTTGCAGCTGTTGTAGTGATCTGTGAGTTGTCTTCGATGATTTTATATTTTTTGTTAGACAGAAATAATATGGTGACAGGAGTTATTTTGGAGAGAGTAAGATCAGGAGATGTTGCAGATCAGTGTTTGAAAGAAGTGTCTTCTGTTCACCAAGGCTGCATTTATTAGATCAAAAATACAGTGAAAAAGTTACATTGTGAAATATTGTTACAATAAAAAAATATATACATTTTCTACTTTAATTTTATTTAAAATGTAATGTATTCCCACGATGGTTAAGCTGGACTTTCAGTCTTTTCAGAAATCATTATGTACAGTATTTCTGTGCTCTGAAAATCAGGACTTTTGAACTGTTAGTTTTAGTGAATCAGTTTAAAAAGATGAAATATTCATTGAAAGCCATGCAGCATTTTTCCATGTTTTAGATCAAATATATGTTGGCCATTTTTGTACTGTCTTTTGTCACAGTGGTGCATATTAATAAATGAATATAAGAGCTTCATGAATCTGAATAGATAAAAAAAAAAATATATATATATATATATATATATATATATATATATTATTATTATTATTATTATTATTATTATTATTATTATTATTTATTTATTTATGTATTATTTATTTATTTATTTATTTATTTATTTTAAAATAGAGATTCTCCCACGATTCTGAATAGACTAGGTTCTGACAAAATGTTAATTTAATATTTTATTTTAATTAATGTTTTTTTTTTTTTTTATCGTTTTGAATGAATGATTCAATGACTCACTCAAATTTTTTTTTTCATGAATCAGTGTTTTCTTGAATGATTGAATGACAAATACATTTTTAACAATCAGTAATCACTTATTAATGTAATCGATATTACAATATATATATTGAATATATTTTAATATTATTATTTAATATAATTCTAATTATTCTGTGTTCATTTAGTATGAAAAACATTTTTATAATTATAAAAAAAATTATAATAAAATAATAAAAAAATCATTATATTAAAAATATATATATTTGTTAGTATTTGTAAGATATAAAAAAATAAAAATGAAATAAATAAGATAAAAATGCTGAGAGATTATTGTACACAGTTATTACTGCCAGTAACTCTAGCTGATGTCTTTTCACAGATCTCCTCATTATGCGTGTCCTGAAGTGATCCGGGTGAGTAATACTTTTACTTTGTGGAAGAAAAAAGAGAATTATGAATGGAAGAGCTGATCTCTAATGAGAGTTATTGCTTTTGCACTCTGTGTTCTAGGGAGAGAAGTATGACGGAAGGAAAGCAGACGTTTGGAGCTGTGGGGTCATCCTCTTCGCTCTGTTGGTGGTGAGTCACTCGAGACTTCACCTCGGACAAACCAACATTTCTGTCAACAATTACTCACATTCGTGTTGTTCTAAACCCAGTGTCATTCATTTCTTCTGAGAAACATAAAATATGATTGCATTCAGTGTATGGAAGAAAGATTAAAGACTCATTTTTTGATATTTTTATCTAGATATTTTCCCTTCAGTTCAGTCAAATTAAGTCGAAAGTCTCAAACACATTTCATTATGTTGCTGATTTGAAAAGTGCGCTGGATGTTGAAGATAAAGTCATGTTTTCAGAATGTCATCATCGAGAAATGGTATTTTGTGAAAAGGAACATGCGTATGTGAATGAAGGATGGGAATTGATGTTTCTAAGTGAGCAAGTGTTGGACGCGCCTCTGCACTGCATTATTATCAGATTTGATCTGAATGCTTTTGAACCGCAGCGATGTCCCAGGAGGTCCAGCTCAGTTGAAATGCTCCTGTTCTGTTTGGAGAGTAAAAACAGAGACGCTTGAGTCTGAGAGGTTTATCTCTGCACGCTGAGACACTGTTCTGCTTTTAATCCACAGCTGGATTGTTTTTGACGTTGTAGAAATGATGAGTGAGATTATTCTGTGTACCTGCAGAACTGCACATTACATTCAAACAACCCTTTCACCTCATCTTGTCTCTTCTCTTCTGTCCTCTTCCATCTTTTTTATGTCATCTCATTTCGTCTTGTCTCAAGTGATCTCGTCTCGTTTTGTCTCTTCTTTTCTCATCTAATTTTGTCTCATCTTGCATCATCAAGTTTTTGTCCCTTCTTTCATTTTTGTCTCATTTCGTTTGATCTTGTCAAGTTCTCCTGTTTTTCTCTGGTCTTATCTCATTTAGTCTCAGCTCGTTTCACCTCGTCTTGTTTTTTTGTTCTCTTCTTTCAATCTGTCTAGTTTGTCTTAAATCGTTTCATTTTGTCTCATCTCAAGTTGTTTCATCTCTTCAGTTTTCGTCTCGTCTCATCCCACCGCATCTCAGTTTATCTCGGCTCATGTCACCTTGACTCTTTTATTTTGTCTCATCTTGTTGCATTTCATTTTGTTTTATTTTGCTTGGTCTCATGCCATATTGTTGTGTCTCCTCTCTTCTGTTTTACTTTCATCTCATTGCTTCTCATCTCATGTCACTTTGTCTTGTCTTATTTTTGTCTCTTTTTGTATTTTGTCTCATTTCGTTTGATCTTGTCAAGTTCTTCTGTTTTTCTCTCGTCTTATTTCATTTTGTCTCAGCTCGTTTCACCTCGTCTTGTTTTTGTTCTCTTCTTTCTTTTTGTCTAGTTCGTCTTTTCTCTTGTTTCATTTTGTCTCATCTCCAGTTGTTTCGTCTCTTCTCTTCAGTTTTCGTCTCGTCTCATCCCACTGCATCTCAGTTTATCTCGGCTCATGTCACCTTGACTCTTCTCTTCTCTTCTCTTCTCTTCTCTTCTCTTCTCTTCTCTTCTCTTCTCTTCTCTTCTCTTCTCTTCTCTTCTCTTCTCTTCTCTTCTCTTCTCTTCTTTTCTCTTCTCTTCTCTTCGCTCCTCTTCTCCTCCTCTTCTCCCTCCTCTCCTCTCCTCTCCTCTCCTCTCCTCTCCTCTCCTCTCCTCTCCTCTCTTCTCTTCGCTTCTCTTCGCTTCTCTTCGCTCCTCTTCTCCTCTCCTCTCCTCTCCTCTCCTCTCCTCTCCTCTCTTCTCTTCTCTTCTCTTCTCTTCTCTTCTCTTCTCTTCTCTTCTCTTCTCTTCTCCTCTCTTCTCTTCTCTTCTCCTCTCCTCTCCTCTCCTCTCCTCTCCTCCTCTCTTCTCTTCTCTTCTCTTCTCTTCTCTTCTCTTCTCTTCTCTTCCTCTTCTCTTCTCTCCTCTCCTCTCCTCTCCTCTCCTCTCCTCTCCTCTCCTCTCTTCTCTTCGCTCCTCTTCTCCTCTCCTCTCCTCTCCTCTCCTCTCTTCTCTTCTCTTCTCTTCTCTCTTCTCTTCTCTTCTCTTCTCTTCTCTTCTCTTCTCTTCTCTTCTCTTCTCTTCGCTCTACTCCTCTCCTCTCCTCTCCTCTCCTCTCCTCTCCTCTCCTCTCCTCTCCTCCTCCTCTCTTCTCTTCGCTCCTCTTCTCCTCTCTTCTCTCTCTTCTCTTCTCTTCTCTTCTCTTCTCTTCTCTTCTCCTCTCCTCTTCTCCTCTTCTCCTCTTCTCTTCTCTTCTCCTCTCCTCTCCTCTCCTCTCCTCTCTTCTCTTCTCTTCTCTTCGCTTCACTTCTCTTCTCTTCGCTCCTCTTCTCTTCTCCTCTCCTCTCTTCTCTTCTCTTCTCTTCTCCTCTCCTCTCTTCTCTTCTCCTCTCCTCTCTTCTCTTCTCTTCTCCTCTCCTCTCTTCACTTCTCCTCTCCTCTCTTCTCTTCTCTTCTCCTCTCCTCTCTTCTCTTCTCTTCTCTTCTCTTCTCTTCGCTCCTCTTCTCCTCTCCTCCTCTCCTCTCCTCTCTCTCCTCTCCTCTCCTTCTCTTCTCTTCTCTCTCTTCTCTTTCTCTCTCTTCTCTTCTCTTCTCTTCTCTTCTCTTCTTCTCTTCTCTTCTCTTCTCTTCCTCCTCTCCTCTCCTCTCCTCTCCTCTCCTCTCCTCTTCTCTCTTCTGTCTCGTATCATTTTTGTCTCTTCTTTTATTTTATCTCATCATGTTGCATTTAATTTGGTCTTGTCTCTTCTCTTCTGTTTTTCTTCTCTCAGGATCACTGCTCTCATCTCATTGTCTCATTTCATGTTTTGTTGTCAATTCTCATCTTATATTTGTCATCATACTGAGATTTTAATCTTTTTGTCTCTGCTCTTTTTTTAAATTTGGTCTTTCTAACTTTTGCTCATCTAACTGCATCTCATGTCGTCTTGTCTCTCTATGTCTCACCTCCTCATCCATCTTTAATTTTGTCTCAACTCATATTATTTTGCATCTTGTCAGTCTTCATAACTCATGGCATCTTGTTTTGTCTCGTCTCACATTTATTTTATTTTATGTTTTTACTTTGTTCTTCTGAAGTTCACTCATTCGTCCCTTTATGAAATATATATATATATATATATATATATATATATATATATAGTATATATATATATATATATTGACCTGATGTAGAAAGGCAGACGGTACCAAAACCAAAAACAAAATTGACTTCTGGCAGACGAACTGTGCTTCTGTAGACGTACCCTATGCTGAATACACAAAATCCTCTCAGATCCAAAGTGATTGGAGTGCATTTATGCTCTCATCCTGTCTCTTTAGTTTTGTGTTATTCCTCTGTTTTGTTTTTTCATCAGAAATGAAACCTCTTCATCCTCATCTATAGCATGTCAGCAGTACACACATGAAAAAGTTGCAAAGCAAGATTTAATAAATGAAAACTTAGCATTTATGGGTCAATCCTCTAAGCAACTTTTTCTTCTAATTTGTTCCATTTTCCATCAATCCTCATTTGCTCTGTAATTCCCCCTCAGACTGATGCATTGTCTTTCTTTTGTTGTCTGTGTCTTTCTTTCAGGGCGCTCTGCCGTTTGACGATGATAATTTACGAAACTTGTTAGAAAAAGTGAAGCTGGGGGTGTTTCACATGCCCCATTTTATTCCACCGGACTGCCAGAACCTTCTGCGAGGAATGATCGAGGTCGAAGCCGGGAAACGGTTACCGGTAAGTTCTGCCAAACTACTGTGCTTGAACTGATGGGATCATGTCAGATGTTTTTATGGTTTTAGTTACATAACATCAGTTTCATATGTATAAGCTCAGTTTTAATTTAATTTGAATCCTGGTAAACTAACTAGTAATTTTAGGATGTGTTCACACTTGTAGTTCGGTTCGCTTGGTTCGTTTAGTCCAAAAAAAATAACAAAAAAAAACATTTAGTCCTGGTCCGCTTAGCGTTCACATTGGCATTTTTAACACTGAACCTAAAGATACCGACCCTAAAGGCATAAGGATATGTTCACAACATGATTGATCGGCTTTTATGACGTAGATTTTGCAACGGAACTTACTGACCATACAGAACAATGCCTTGTTCTGGGATAAATGCACTTGTTGTATGTGCGAAGCTACATATGATAGTGTTTTGACCAGCTGAGAACTCGTGAAGAGCTTTTAAAACGTGTAAAGGAGTCAAAATAGCGTCAGGAATCCCTCCGTCACACACACACATGAAGATCTGCTGCGAGGAGACGCAGTTCTGACTCCTGTACTGAACTGTGATGGGCAACATCGCAACTTATGCTTATGCTTGAGCTTTCTGTCCTTTTTAGGGTCGCATCTTGTGTCATCATGTCCCGATTTTGGTTCATTTACATGTCTTTGGTCCGTGTTACGTTCATATTTCATTCGAAACCACACCAGAGTTAATTTGGAAGCGGACCAAGACTCATCTTTTCAGTGGTCTCGGTCCGCTTGTTTGGTGCGCCAGGGTTCGGATGGCAGCGTTCACACTTATTCAAATGAACCGCACTAACAGAAATCGCACCAGAGTTCGTTTTAATCAAACCAATCCAAACCTGCCAAGTGTGAACACACCCTTAGTATCACCATAAAGTCTGGTCCACTTTGACACTGGATAAGAACTGCCCACTACCCACGGCTTAACTGGGTATAAATGTTTGAATAAGTGAACTTCAGAAGAACAAAGTAAAAAAAGAAAATAAAATAAATGTGAGACGAGTATAGTATAAAGTGACTATACAGTTTTTTTTATGTGAAGGTTTTTATGAAAAAGCTAATACATTTTGTGTGCAATATGTAAGAACTCATAAGAGCTCGCATTACTAAAGGCACTACACTATATGCGACTTTAAAATCAGAACAAATTTTTTAATTCTAGGCACTTGCCGACTTTATAAATGGTTACATGAAAAACTGGGCATCATACGCAAAGGCCGTGTGTCCGCTCTTCTGAAATGCCGCTTCGGTGGCGCAGCGTTTTCCAGTTGAGACGCTATAATATGTGCTATACTACAGAATTGCCTCAGAACTGATACTAGTAACTTTTTTCGCAAATAGTTTGTTTTCGAGTTTAAAAATGTTGATACAATGTTACTTACTGCCTCTGGCACGAGTATTGGATGAAGAGATGTGCTGCTTCTTGTTGTCATTTGTTATCGTTGTACAAGCAGAATGTGGTGGTTGGTCGGTGTGGTATTAGTCCCGCCCCTCCTCCACTGTGATTGGACGGCTGGGTAAAAAGTGACAGTGATGAACGCTGCGCTTTACCCAAAGAAAAAACGAGTCAAGCGCATAGTTAATTTGTATATTGTATTTGTATTGTATTTTATTGCATAACTTGTAGATCAAGGACCGCTCCGGTTTCAGAAGCGTCATACTATACAGGTGGAACTCGAAAAATGTGAATATCGTGCAAAAGTTTGTGTATTTCAGTAATTCAAATTAAAAGGTGAAACTAATATATTTAGTATATATAACTGTATACATATGCATGATTATACTTTTCAGAGGGCCGACATTTCTGTATTTAAAATACTTTTTTTAAATTGATTTCATGTAATATTCAAATTTTCTGAGATTTTGAATTTGGGGTTTTCATAAGCTGTAAGCCATAATCATCACAATTATAACTTTTGCACGATATTCAAATTTTTCGAGTTTCACCTGTATGTGTTCTGAAATTGGCTCAAAATATCAAACATGTTTTGATGTCCTCTGACTGGATGGAAACATAGTCTGAAGCTAAAAAATCATATTCTGTGCCCATTATACACTAAAAAAATCTGCACTCTTTCGGCAATTATCGTGGACTCATCCAGACTGTGAATTGGAGCAAAAGTCGTAGTTTATTCCAGCCTTATGTTGGACAACATGGTGCAGATAAGATTCCTTTGGTTGCAAATGCCCTCTGTGTTCTTCATGTATAATAAATGCGCTCCGCTAGCAGTCAGAGAAAGATGGGATTTTAGGACCCGAATGGACAATTACGGGTATTACTTGAATACGAGTTTCTGGCGTTTCCTGACTCTCTTGTCTCAGATTCAGTGAGAAACCTTGACCCTGTGACTCGTCTATAAAGAGAAACTGTGGTTTAAAGTTTGATGAGCTGATAGTAAAGCTAGTCGGACGGTTCAAAGGAAGAGCGTTTATCAGCGGTGAGGTTGTGTGTTTGGAGATCCCCTCAGCTTGTCCACACACATCTGCTATCACCGTGACCTTTCTCACTTCACAGAGGAAGCATATTCGAACCAAGAAAAAGCTGCTTTTGACTTGAATAAATGAATAAAAAGTCAGAGTCCCTCTGGAACTGCTGTCTGTCAGTGTGTCGGACGGTGGCGTCAAACACTTTGACAGGGGAAAGAAGGGACAGAATATTTGCTGAGATGCTATAGAACGCTATTGAATCCAAATCATGAGCATGTCAAGAGGCAAACGGTCTTTTTTCTTGGTGCAAAGGGTCAAGGGAATTCTTGGTTTGTCTGTCCTTATGTTGGATGAATCTCTTGAAACCTGTAAGGAACATTTCTGGCTTGTTTTTTTTTTTTGCCCCATAATCCCAAAAATTATTAATTAATTAATTGATTAATAAAAAAAAGAACAAATATATTTAGCATAAATAGCACACACACAAACACACACACACAAAAAAAAATAGTTATGGCTCATTTTGTTTTATGGTTTTGTTTTTGATTGATTGCGAAAATATGTGAGAAACATTAATAAAAAAAAACCTCATTAATAAAAAATGTTATTAATTTATTTATTACAGATCTAAAACTTTTGAACAGTAGTATATATATACAGTACACACTACTGTTTAAAAGTTTTACATCTGTAATATTTTTGTATGTTTTTAAAAGAAGTCTCTTCTGCTCACCAAGGCTGCATTTATTTAATCACAAATACAGTTAAGCGGTAATATTGTGAAATATTAGTACAATTTAAAAGAACTGTTTTCTATTTCAATATACTGTACGCTAATATGTAATTTATTCCTGTGATCAAAGCTGTATTTTCAGCATCATTACTCTAGCCTTCAGTGTCACATGATCCTTCAGAAATCATTCTAATATGATGATTTGATGCTCAAGAAACAATTTTGATTATTATCAATGATGAATCGAAAGTTCAAAAGAACAGCATTTATCTGAAATAGAAAGCTTTTGTAACATTATACACTGCCGTTCAAACGTTTGGGGTCAGTAAGAATTTATTTATTGGAAAGAAATTTTAAAAGAATTAATACTTCTATTCAGCAAGGTTGCATTAAATTTTGTCAGATTTCTATTTATAGTGTATTTGTCCTGGTTAATTTAGTTTGTTTATGCTGTTCATGCTAATTTTTTACTGTAATAAAGTAAAAAAAAGTACTTGACATTATAATAATGAAAATCTGAGGGGAGAAATGTGTTTAATTATCATGAAAATAATCGTATAATGCAAATTCATTTATGCAAAATCGGATTCTTTTCTTTTTCTTTTGATTTTGGCCTGAAACGTCACAGTAACCTCTTCACAGTTCATAAGGAGTCCGTTCTCTTCACATCGACCGCCTCCGTCACGATTACATCACACTTCTTTACAGACACAGTCATAGCATTCACACACTCAGCGGGAAGAGTTTCAGGACGAAGCTTAACTTAAACTGGAAGTGGAACTGAAATTTCTTATAATTTCTCCTAGACTACAAATGGAGACTTGCTGAGGTCTCCTGGTTCTCAGAACAATTGTATGTTAAGAATTGCCTCATTTTTTGTAATTTTTTTTTCTCCTTGAGAATTTAGGAGTAATGTCTGAGAAAAAGAAAGAAAAACTCATGACATAATGGCCTAGTGTTCTCGCTGTACTCTTGCAGAACATTGTCTTATGATCACATCCCACGTCTCGTTACCTTTTACAAGCCTGGCATTTTAATGAGTCCGAACGGCTCTCAAGGACATGAGAAACACGTCTTTAAGTCACTGATGGAGTTTGATAGTGCACTGAATTGTGAAACACCTTCACATGTATCTCAGAAAGCCATTTAACAATACACGTTCACAATGAACAATGAAATGATTCACTTTCCCAATGTAAATCCCAAAATTCACAACACAAAATGTCTACTCTCTACTATAAAACTCTAAAATCAATAGGTGGGAAAACAGCACTCTACATCATGTTAGAAATATTAAAAACAAGAACTCATAGATAATAGATATCTTGAGTTCTTGAACTGTACGAGTGCAAGCGGATGGAGGCCTTTTTTGAAACGGGTAAAATATAGCAAAGGCCTCTACTGGTGATGGGGAAATATGGATATCAACAAAGATAAATATCATCCAAGGCAGTGAATATTCCTTATTGTTTACCCCTATTTAATAAATAGCCAATGTATTTTTGATTTTAGAAACTCTGCAAATCTACACATCCGATTCTTCTGGTATCGATGCATTCCCTTTTCTGTCCAGTTATATTTTTGTCTTCTGCATATTTTTCTAAATATTTATGATGAAAAAATGGTGACCAAATTGCATGGGATAGTTTATTAAAGAACCAAACTGAAGGACATATTCGGCACCAATGAAAGTCGATTTTTTTTCTTCACCTTAAAAGGATACCTCACCGATTAGCATTAAGCTTTGTATCAGTAGAAACCCGGTAGTATTTTCGAGTGACCGTGCTTCCCTCCCTCATGTCCCCCTGAGACGAGAGATTTCTGTATTGTGGGTCTGGAAAAAACCCTCAGATACCGCCAAAATCATTTTCGGAGGCTTTTTTGTCCAGAGGCGAGAGACTACAGCCAGTAGGAGGAGCTCGTTCCGCGTGTTTTCAACCCGCCCATAGGGGGATCTCACGATAAAACAGCATCTTTTCAGTTTCGAGTCACTAGTTGTATCATTTCTTCCGACACTGCCCTCTGTAACCGGTAGGCGTGGCTTGGGAGTGGCGTCGTATGGCAGTGAAGCAAGTGCATTCTGGGAGTTGTTGTCTATCAGCCACATGAGCCAAAAATACATTTTCTGGCTTTTCTCAGTCTAGAAACCAACTTCTAAAATAATTTCACATTTCTACTACATAAATGACCCAATTT